>NC_044401.1:55534308-55839588 GCF_006542625.1 Nomascus leucogenys
GTGGGTAGGGCAGTCAGTGTGAACAGAAAAGAGAAAGACTGTGGAAAGCCAGAAGGAAGTGGAGTTGGACTGAAAAGATGAAAGAATGGGAGAGGAAGCGGGAGATGGGCTTAAACTCAAACAGTAGAGAGAAGAAAGTGCTACAGACCATATTGCTTGTTTACAGATTTGCTTTTAAAGAACTGAGGTTTAGGCCAGGCTCGGTGGCTCATGCCTGTAATCCCAGCACTTTGGGAGGCTGAGGCGGGTAGATCATGAGGTCAGGAGATCGAGACCATCCTGGCCAACATAGTGAAACCCCATCTCTACTAAAAACTCAAAAATTAACTGGGTGTGGTGGCACGTGCCTGTAATCCCAGCTACTTGGGAGGCTGAGGCACGAGAATTGCTTGAACCCAGTGGAGGTTGCAGTGAGCCGAGATCGCGCCACTGCACTCCAGCCTGGCAATAGAGCGAGACTCCATCTCAAAAAAAAAAAAAAAAAAAAAAAAAAGAATGGAGGTTTAACATCATGTGGACTGCACTTTTGGTAAAAAATGCTTTTCATATAAAAGCTTTTATGACAAATCCTCCTCAGAGATCAGGCCTTCTAATTAGCTGACAACAAACTTACACTCTTGGTAAATTAACTCATCAGAATGCCTTTTTTGCCTTGGATGCCAACTTTCAGAGAGGTTTTACACTTGGTTTTAGTGCCATCCTTCAGCCAGGATTTCTCCATGTAGTTTTGCCACCACACTGCCCCCCACATCCCTTCATCTTTTACCTCATGTTAAAGAAACAATTAAATGACAAAAATAAAAGGGCCACTGGAGGAGTATTAAATATTGCTTAAGTATAAAATATTGCTTAAACATGTTAAAGGACAGATGACAATAACAGAACAAATAGTGGGAGAATTACCTCTGCAGATTTACAAAGTGCTTTTAGTACCTTATGAAATCAGTGATCCTAGTCTTCTATCTTTAGGGAGACAGAGAAATACTGTATCTGCTCTGCAGATGGGGTCCTTAAAACGCCTTAAGTTGGACGCATTTCTCAAGGTCATGCAGTAAGGAAATGGAGAGGGCCAGGAATCAGAAACAGGATATTTTGCCACAGTGGAAACAGTACAGCTATGGAGTCAGAGGGACCTGGGTTTGAATCCCAGTTCAGCTATCTACTGGCATGTGATTTTAGATAAGTCTGGCCAGGCACAGTGGCTCACGCCTGTAATCCCAGCACTTTGGGAGGCTGAGGTGGGTGGATCACTTGAGTCCAGGAATTCAAGACCAGCCTAGGCAACATGGTGAAACCCCGGCTCTACAAAAAATTAAAAAAACTAGCTGGGCATGGTGGCATGTGCCTGTAGTTGCAGCTACTCAGGAGGCTGAGTGGGAGGATCACTTAAGCACAGGAGGCAAAGTTGGGGTGAGCCAAGATCATGCCACTGCACTCCAGGCAGGGTGACAGAGCCAGGCCCTGTCTCAAAAAAAAAAAAAAAAAAAAAAGATAAATCTGGCGCCCTTTCTTGACCATAGTTTCCTCATCTGCGAAATGAGAAAAATACCTACCCGAGAGTTGTGAGAATAAAATAAAGGAGTGGTGTGTGGCACTGTAGAGTAAGTGCCACCATCAGTGGCATACCATTCCACTCACTGCCCTGGCAAAATCAGTGTTCTTTCACTATTCTTTATTCCTGTCACTCTTCTATCTGTGCCTCTCACCTCTCTGGCTAGCGAGCCCTGCTTGACCAGTTTTCCAGAGCTGCAAGGTAGAGGTGGCCTTACCGGTAATAGGAAGTTGGCCGGGGTGGGGCATCAGGGGTGTCCTGTTCCAGCTCCCGATAGACCACCTCTGGCAGCTTGGGAGTGGTGCTTGCAGAAACACTGTGGTGGTGGTGATGGTTGGAGTCCTTGCGCTTCTCCTTATTCTTATGTTTGCCTGACTTGGGAGTAGCAGCTGGTGTCTCAGTGTTCTCCTTGTTGCTGCCATTCTCAGGGGCCTCCTCGGGGGCTTCCTCATCCTCTGACACCACATCCAGGTTGTCAAAGATGCTGATGCGGTGGACGCGGCCATGCAAGTCCACCTCCACCATGCGCTGGGCCTGTGCATAGCTCATCACCTCACGGCCTGGTGACTGTGAGACCTCTGAGGGGCTGGGTGACTGCTTGTTGGCTGGGCGTGACTGGCGCCCCTTCTTCTTGTGCTTGCGGAGTGGAGTCTGTTGTGGGGGTGGTGGGTTGTCGTGGTCATAGTGGTACAGGTGGTACTCAATACCACTGTAACTCTTGTAGACCTTTCGGCAGGTCTCCACCGGGCACTCGTATGGTGGCTTAGTCGCCCGCAAGTTGTGGCAGAAAGTCTTCACATCAAAGTCCACCCCCATGCTGTCACATCTAGAATACACAGATCAGTTCCCATAGGCTGGGGATGAGTTCCTGGACATTTGCACCAGAGACCCCAGTCTTTCTAGTCCTCCCCCTCACTTGGAGTCACCAGGTTCTGACCAGCCTACCTCTACAGTGTCTCCAAATGCCATCTCCTCCACCATAGCCCAGATCTGGGCCCTCATCACCTCTTGCCTGGTTATCCTGCCCTATGTCACAACTTCTCTAGCCCAATCTCACATCATGTAGGAGAATGATCTTTCTACCAGGTAGTAATAATCATGACAGTCTCTTCATTAAAAGCCTCCTGATGCTCTCCAGTTCCTTCAAGATAATATCCCAAATTCTCTATGATGCCATTCAAAGAGCTCCTTTCACTGTCTGGCCCTTGTCCTCCTTTCCAGATTCTTTTTACAAGTTACAGCTGTTTTTGTCTACACAGGGGAACCTGCCATTCCCTGAATGTTATAATCTCTCATTCCTGCAAAATGATCTCTATTTGGAATGCCCTCCATACTTTCTGGTTGGTGGGCTCCTACTCATTCTTCAAAAATCCAGCTCAAATGTCACTTCTGACACAACTTCTCTGACTCTCCCATGGGGAGCTGTTTCCACAGCATTCCATTCTCACCTCTACCACAGCACCTGACATACTGAAAGTTGTCTCCCCTCTGGACTGGGAGCTGTGTAGTAAGGGCACCAGAGCCTATCCACCTCTGTATCCCCAGTACCTAGCATGCACTGGATATTCAGTTTTTGGCGAACGAATGAATGACCTGTTGAATGAATAGCTGAATGAGGGGATCACCAGATTGAGAGCTCAGATGGGATGAAGGCCATGTAGAAAGCTGAATGGGTGGCTAATGCTTTAGCGTTGGACTCCTGCAGAAATCACTGGATCACAGAAAGAATTCATTTACTTTTGAGGTCTTTATGGGGAGCCTGGCCCTGGGACTGGGTAAGAGATGTACTGTGAAACAAAGTGAAAACTGAGGTCATTTAGTCAGTGACAGCAGTTTGTATTACATTTGAGCTCTTCACCCACTCACGCAACATCAACTGAGTGACTACCAAGTGCCAGGGCCCTAAGGGTACAAACACGAACACGACAATCTAGGCATGCTCAGCTCCACGCTGGTCCGCAAGGGCCTTCCCTTCCCCCTCCCCAACATTCCTGGGTGAGTGTAGACAGCAGATGGCACCAGGCCTCAGGAAGCCCAGCTTGGTCAGAGACTGCCCCAATTTCTCTCGGCCTAGTTGAGTTCAACAATTCAGCTAGGGGCTTGGCACCATCCCAGCCAGGCAGGGCTATCATGAGCTCCCTGACAAAATAACCCCTCTTGGCCTCTCCACCTGTGCCTTAACCAGGCAAGTGGGCTGCTCCAGCTCCACTGTCAACGGCTCCTGACTTCCACATCAGTAACGCCACACGTCCAACTGCAACTCTTCTATTTCCTACCTGCCGCTGTGTCTTTAAACATTAAACCAACCGAAGCACAAACAAGCTCTCCTCTTTCCAAGCTGGGTCCCGGGTGAATGGCTCCCAAAGTAGCACAGCGAATCACTAATCTCCCCTTGGAACCCGGCAGCAGAGGCACAGGCGAGGGAGACGAAAACTTAGACCAGAAAGCCCGTTGGGAGGGCCCAAGGAGAATGGCGGCTGCATCTGCCCCTGAAGCTCAGGGGGCTGGAGGAAGTAGGGGGCGGGGGCCGGAGGGATAGGGCTGGGCCCCGGCAGTGCCCGCAGCCCACTCTCCGGATGCGGCGGCATTTCCCCTTTGTGGAAGTGTAACAAGTGAAACAAGGCTCCCCGCTTGCCACTAGCCCGGGCAGCCCCGAAAGATACACTGTTGCCCCAGGATGCCTGCTGGGAAGCAATGCACTGTCAGTTCTCCCAGCTGGAGTTGCCAGGGAGGCTCCCGGGCCACGCGGCTCAGTGCGCGTCCCACGAACGTAGCCTACCCCTTCCCTGCCGGCCACTCCCGCCCTGGTCCCAGGCCAGCACTCACCGGCCACCTCGAGTCCGGGCTCATCGCCGGGGGCGCCCGCCGGGGCTCCGACCCCACTTGGGGAGGCCGGCGGGGAAGGTCGGGTCGGGAAGGGGGCGCCCCAACTCCGGAGACCGTAGACCTCGCCACCCCGGCCCCCTGCCGCCCCACGCTTTGGTCCCGGCTCCCTGGGATTCCTGAGCTGACCCCTGCTGCTCTTGGTCCCGCCGGCGCCCTGGGGTCTCAACTCCGTCGGCCGCCGCCCGTTTCGCGAGCCCCTAGGATGCCCGGTCTCGGGACCAGGCGCCGCTGGAACAATGGAGGCTCCCAGAGGCAGCGCGAGGACAGCGGCGGCGGAGACCGTGGCGGCAAAGGCTGTGGCAGCGGCGGCGGCAGCAGCGGCGGCGACGGCGTCTGCGCAGGGTAAACGTGGCTCCGCGGCGCTGCTGAGCTGCACTTTCGCCACGGATCCCCGCTCGCCCGCTGAGGCTCGAAAGACGTTCTCTGGATTCAGAAAGGACCCTGGACACCAGACAGGGCTTCTCTAACTCTTCCATCTTAGATTGGAGTTTCTGGAGACTAAAGTCACCGTACTCGGGATCTGGGGTCGTCGGGCGGTTTGTGGCGAATCTGCAGCCACGGACGGTGAGCGCGGGGCTGGGCGTGAGGAGCCCGCCCTTCTCCCCTCCCCCTCTGCCTCCTCCCTATCCGCTCCCTGCCTCCTGCTGGCGCCGCGGCTGCGGGAGGGACCTGGCCTTGGTCTCGGAGGAAGGCGGTGAGGCGGGGCCAGAGTCACGGGGCGGGGCTGGGGGCAGGGCCGGGAGCAAGAGGGATGCGGGCTGGAGCCTAAGGGACCCGGAGTTACGGGTAGGACCGGGGAGGGGCTGTAGACTAGACCGGACTGTGGGGCGGGGCTTGTGGGAGGGGGCGGAGCTACTGTAAGCGGGGGGGCCTGTTAGAATAGCGGAGTAAAAAGGGGCTAAACAGAAGAGGAGTACTCGGGAGAGAAAGGGCGGAGCTTTGGATGAGCCTGGAAAGTGGAGCTGGACTAGAAATAAAGAAGAGTTGGAAAAAACGACGCGAGGCTGAAGGGAGCAGGCGGGGCTTGGGATGCAGGGGGCGGAGCTGTGGGGAAAGGGCAGGACCGATTAGGGATAACGGGGCGTAACTGAAGGAAAGGGAAGAAACTTGGGAACAGTAAAGGAGAGGTGCTAGAGAAAAGGTATGGGTCTGAGAGAATGGGCTGGTTTGGGGCCGGTGGGTGTGAAAGGGCTTGTGTCTGGTAAAGCGGTGGGAACTCTGTGGGTTGGCAGGGATGTGCTGCGGGTTGCTGATTGGAACATGGTGCCAAAACAGCTGATTTAATGTGAGTGGATCACCTCCTAGCAATGTGAACGTGGGCAAGTTCAGTTCTTTAAGTTCCTTATTTGTAAAACAGAGCTCGAAAACTCTATTGTTAGTTCTTGAGGGTTCCAGAGAACTTGCATGGCAGGGGGAGACATCCTTAAACAATACTTCTCCAGTTTTGTCATACAGAGGAGGGTGAAAGGGTCTTCCAGGGTTCTGGGACAAAGCCCAAAGCATCTGAAAGCTTCTATCTTATCTTAATGCAAACTTTGCATTTGACCCACTAAAATGTATGTTTTCTAAAAACCATCCCGATAAAATCGACATGCCAGGAAGAGGTTTGCTGATTAAGATCTTGGGATCTGAAGTCAAACTGATGAATTCTCTTAAACAAATGACTCATCTTCTCAGAGCCTCAGTTTCCTTATGTGTAAAGTGGGAATAATATATAGTACCTGTTCTCAGAGTTGTTGTGAGAATTAAATGCGATGATGCTTGGAAATCACCTAGCACACGGTTTGAAACGTAGTGAATGTTCAAAGAAAATATTAGCTGTTATTATCCTTATTAAAATAATTCAGAATAAATGGATCAAAGCAGAGTTATACTAAGTTATCTCCTTTCGTGGTCAGGAATTCGTTTGAGAATCTGGTGAAAACTATGGGCCATGTGCAGGATTCGGATTTTATAGAAAAAAGAAAAAAACAACTATGGGCCTCTCTCCTGAGGAAAAACATGCAAAGTTTCACTTACTAAAGTCTTTGAAGAATGTATGAAGTGATTGGATGAAAGTGTTAGGATGGGGATGAATCTAGCTGAAGCCATCCTGGTTCCCTCCCTCTTGATGTGGCCCCAGTCCTTGGGTCCCACAGTCTTCCTTCCCCAACATGCATGAGACAGAGGTGGAATAAAGATCAGCTTTATTATTGGCATGAAGGCAGGGAGGTGGTAATAGTGCCAGGCCCTCTGCAGGCAAGGAGGCGGAGGGCTTGTCAGCCAGCACTGATCCTCCAAGTTGGCCCTCCTAATGAAGTCCAGGGTTCCAGGTGCCTCTGGCTTAAAGCAGAAGCAGTGGGTGAGCAGGCGAGCAGACTGTGAGGCATTGGATATGTGGAATCCTCAGGGCTGCTCTGGAGCTGGGATGGGGCTGGGGTTGGCAGGGGGTGGGGGCCGAGGCTGGATGTCTCTGGTGCGCATATAGGACAGCAGCTGCTCCGGGATCTCGGCCAGCACATCCTTGGCCAGTCGGGCCATGCTCAACACCTGGTTCCCCGACCGGTCAACATAGTCTCGAAATGGGACGAACTGGGTCAGGCACAGACAAGAAGACATAAGCCATGACCAGGAGAGAGGGCATGGGGGTGCAGCAGGGAGGCTTCTTTTTTGATCCCCAGAATCTCTTTCCAACTATCACAGTATCTCCCTCCCCACATCTTGAACAGTTTTCTACATTTGCTTTCTCTCCACCCATTTTTTTCCACCTTTTATTCACCCTCAACCCACTCCAGTTTGGCTTCACACAGGCCATTGAAACTGCTCTTGCTGATGTCGTCAGTGGCCCTGTGTTGCTGAATCAGTCCAGTGAACAGTAATTTTTAGTCCTCATCTTGCTTGACGTCTCTTTAGCTTTCCATTACATTTGACCATAATTCTTCTGGACACGTCCCACCCTTGACACCACACTCTTCTGGCTTCTTGCTTACCTTTCTTGAAGCTGCCCCCTCCCACCATCTTTCCTCTGGGTCTATTTGCTCTCTAAACCTAGTCCCTTCTCTCTCTCAGCCCTCTTCCTGGATGATTTCATACACTTCCATGACTTTAAAAATTGTTCCCTGGAAGGAAGTAGAGCAGGCCAGGAGGTGGGGAGGGAGACTGGAAGGGAGGGAGCAGGGGAGACAAGGAGCAGGGACCAGAGAGAAGGGATCCTGAGAACAGGAGGAGGCCAGAGAGATGGAGTTGGAGCAAGAAGGAGGAGGAGTCTGTGAGAAGGGGCTGGGAAGAGAGAGAGGCCTAGGAGAGGGACTCGGGGAGAGAAGGAGAAGAAATGAGGTGTGGGGGGAGAGGGGCTGATAAGGGAGGAAAAAAACAAAAGAAAATCTGTTTCCTAATGACTGCCAAATGTATATATCCATCCATGATCTCTTTTCAAAAAACTATGTTTTATTTTTATTTATTTTAATTTTCTTTTGAGATGGAGTTTCACTCTTGTTGCCCAGGCTGGAGTGCAATGGTGCGATCTCGGCTCACCACAATCTCCGCCTCCTGAGTTCAAGTGATTGTCCTGCCTCAGCCTCCCAAGTAGCTGGGATTACAGACACTCACCACCACACCTGGCTAATTTTATATTTTTAGTAGAGACGGGGTTTCTCCATGTTGGTCAGGCTGGTTTCGAACTCCCGACCTCAGGCGATCCGCCCGCCTCAGCCTCCCAAAGTGCTGGGATTACAAGCGTGAGCCACCGCGCCCGGCCTTAATTTTTTTAATGTAGCAGAGATCAGGTCTTGCTATGTTGTCTAGGTTGGTCTCAAATTCCTGGTCTCAAGAGGTCCTCCTGCCTTGGCCTCCCAAAGTGCTGGGATTATAGGCATGAGCCGCCATGCTTGGGCCCATCCCTGACCTCTTTTTAAGGTCTAGAACCACATATTTAGTTGCCCATATTACCGCTCCATTCAGTTGTTACAGATACTTCGAACCCAATGTGTTCATAACTGAATTCTAGCTCTTTCTGCCAAATCTCCTCCTCTAGCTTTCCCCTTCCCAGCAAATGGGATGTCACTTACCCAGTTGCTTAAGCTAGAATACTGAGTCATCCTTGAAGCCCCCCTCACTCCCTGTCATCATCTAATCATCAAGTCTTGTAATATTTTCTTCTTAAATATCTTTTGAACCTGCCACTTTCTCTCCCTCCTCACTGCTTCCAGCCAGATCTTTATCGCCTCCCCTCTACTACTTCAAAGGCTTCCTCACTAATAAGTCTACCTGCCTTTTCTCTTGCCCTGTTACTGTCCACCCACCATGCAGCAGCTAGAGAGATCCTTTTAAAATGCCATCTCACTCCTCTATGTAAAATCCTTCAAGAGCTTTCCGATTCTTTTATAACAAACCCCCAAATTTTGCCTCCCTCCTCACACTCAGTGTGATCCTGCTACCCTAGCTTCTGCTTTTTCGTTGATTGGGCCAGTTCTTCTGGGCCTCAGAGCCTTCTCACATGCTGCTCCTCTCCCTGTAATGCTTATCCCCTCCCTTAGGTCTTGGCAAGCTAAAGAACCCTTTCCTGACTACTGTACCTATGTTAGGTCCCTGTTACAGGCTCTCACAGTGGCATTTTCTATTCCTCTGGAGTACTTATCACAATCTAATGAGATATTTATTTGTGTGATTATTTATTGTTGGTTGCCTCCACTAGAGGGCAGGGGCCTTGGGGATCTCCCGACCTACACCATGGATGTGCCAAGGCTGCAGCAACCTTCCTATTTGTCAAAAAGGATGTATTCAATGAATGAGAAAGGATGAAAGAGTGGGGGGCGGGGGTGGGAAGTAGGAGACTGAGAAGGCAGTAAGTGTCAGTGGCTCCCAACTTAGCCTCTTCTCACTGTGCCTCTCAGCTCCACAGCCTCTCCCAGGTCAGGTCTACCTGAACGATGTCCCGCTCTGCGTAGCGTCCCCTAGAGGACACGCGCACATCATCACCGTCCAACTCTTCCATTGCTGCAGAAAAGACACACCCCTCAGCTGATTGGCCTCTCCAGCCCCACCCCATGCTGCCCCCTCCCTTTGAGCTCCCCTTTGGAGTCATCAGGAGAATGCCTAATTCTTGTGATCAAGTCCTACAAATATCAGTCTTGGTTATGGAGTTATTATTATATTATGCCTCCCAGGCAGTCCATCCTCCCAGGAACCCCAGGGGGAAGTATTAGTATCATCAGCCTTGGTTCTGATAAGGAAACAGGTTCAGAGAAGGTCTGTGACTTGGCCAAGGCTTCACACGGGTATCTACCTTGTCTCTTCTGTGAGGCAGGCCCAAGTACCCGATCCCCTCCCACTTTTCTCCTTAGTTCTTAGTCCCACTCAGGGACACCCCTTCCTACTCACCCTCAAACATGGCTGGTCCTACACCGACGATAATGATAGACATGGGCAATGAGGAGGCCTGTAGGGGAAAGAGGGTGAACTGTTGGGGCAAGCAGCCATCACCAGGGAGGTGACTGTTGGGAGACAGTTCTCTGTGTATGTGTGTCATGGTTCTGCACATCTTGTAAGCAGAGGCATTGATTCTCTGTGCCCCAGACTACTTTTTCAAGGATGTTTCTATATCAAGCAGCCTTGAAAGATACAGTATTTTCCTCTAGAGCAGAGGGCATATTTGCATACTGTCCAATATAGTTTTTAAAAAAGGTCTCCCTGGAGATCTTTGGAACAAAAGGCAAGCATGCTTACTGTCCATTATAAAAGACTCAAGTTCCCTAAGCTCAGGGTTCCTCTTCTGTAACGCAACCCACAGTGGCTGCAAGTGTCATCTGTCCCTCTTCACATCATCTAGTGGGAACTGGGACTTAGAGAATTCAAGCAAATGCTAATACTCCAGCTACTGCTTTTGCTGGAAATCAAAGTCCTCTGTCTCTAATCCAAGAGTCTTGTGTCTTCTGCCAGCATCCATGAAACTGGCAGGCTAACTTGTTAGCTTGCAAGTAGGATAAAATCTCAGCCCGTTCACAGTATTGACATTACTCCTCCCTGCCAAGCCCTCCTCCTCAGACTCACACTGACGATGGCCTCCTTGGTCTGCGTCATGTCAGAGATGACCCCATCAGTGATGATGAGCAGAACATAGTACTGGGAGCCATCAGAGATCTTGGCTGCAGCCCTGGATGAGAGGCCAAATCAGAATCCAGCTGAAAGCCAGAGAGGCCAAGGGAACACCTTACCCCCAGAGCTTCCACAGCCAGTGTGTGGGCAGTGGGCAAGAACTGGGGCTTCTGAAACCCATGCTCCTTCTCCAGACCTGGCAGCCTGCCACTGCCTGCATATATATATATGTGGAGATATATATATATATATATATATATATGGATATACATATGTGTGGATATATATATGTGGATACATATATGGATGTATATATATACACATACACACACACACACACACACACACACACACTTTTTGTTTTGTTTTGTTTTGTTTTTGAGACAGAGTCTCACCCTGTTGCCCAGGCTGGAGTGCAGTGGTGTGATCTTGGCTCACTGCAACCTCCACCTCCTGGGCTCAGGTGATCCTCCTGCCTCAGCGTCCTGAGTAGCTGGGACTATAGGTGTGTGCCACCACACCTGGCTAATTTTTATATTTTTAGTAGAGATGAGGTTTCACCATGTTGGCCATGCTGGTCTCAAACTCCTGACCTCAAGTGATCCACCTGCCTCAGCCTCTCAAAGTGCTGGGATCACAGGCATGAGCCACCGTGCCTGGTCTGCCTTCAGTAATATTTATTGAGCACTTACTATGGTAGACACTGGAGATACATGAGGAGAAAAAATAAATCCATCCCAGCCCTCTGGAGTGAGGCAGATATTAATCCAGGAATCACACACAAAAAAGTGTAAAATTACCACTGTGATGAGTGCTGTGATGGAAGGGACACTGCTATGACAGGGTACCAGAGGGGATCCTGGCTGGGTGCCGTGGTTCATGCCTATAATCCCAGCACTTTGGGAGGCCGAGGCGGGCGGATCACTTGAGGCCAGGGGTTTGAGACCAGCCTGGCCAATATGGTGAAACCCTGTCTCTATGAAAAATACAAAAACTAGCCAGGCGTGGTGGTGGGTGCCTGTAATCCCAGCTACTCGGGAGGCTGAGGCAGGAGAACCACTTGAACACAGGAGGCAGAGGTTGCAGTGAACCGAGATCACACCACTGCATTCCAGCCTGGGTGACAAGAGCGAGACTCCGTCTTAGATAGATAGATAGATAGATAGATAGATAGATAGATAGATAGACAGATAGACAGACAGACACATACATACATACATACATACATACATAGATACATAGATAGATACATAGATAAATACATAGATAGATACATAGATAGGATCCTGATGTGACCCAGAAGGTAAGTGAAGGTTTCTTTAAGGAAGTGATGTTTGAGGATAGAAAGGCTAAATGAAAGAGGAGGAGGATCTTTCTAGGAAGGGGGAACAGCAAGGACAAAGGCACTCTAGTGGGACTAAAGGACATCTCCCCTGTGTGGAGGTCAGAAATTGAGGGAAACAGAGTGGGCCATGTGGCTGAAGAAACACAGAGCTTAGACCACACAGGGATTTATCAACCCCTGGCAAGATTTTGATGTTTATATATGAGCGAGAGCAAAGGCTGAAGGCTTCCTTGCTTCCCTCTCCCCCACATTTCTTCTCTCTCCCTTCTCCCCTCTGCCAACCACATCTCATCGCCTGGGCTGCTGGGCCCCATGCAGTCCTCTCCCGGCCAATCTAATAGCTGCTTCCAGAGCTCCTTTTCCTTCTCTCACTAGTCTTTGAAGCCAAGATTTTTTTCCACCTGAAAAGGACTTCAGAAGTCATTGAGTCCAGTCCCTTTATTTTGCATATTCAAAAAAAAAAAAAAAAAGACCTAGAGAGGGCACAAAGGTAGTGGGAGACCCTGGTCTCTTGACTCCCAGTCTCCAGTCCTGTGTGGATTGGAAAGGATGGAGCTGTGCTGTCCAATAAGGTAGCCTTAGCTGCATGTGGCTATTGAAATTTAAATTAATTAAATAGAGTTAAACATTCAGTTCCTTGGCCACCCTAGCTACTTTCAAGTGCCCCATATCCATATGTGGCTGGTGAATACCATATTAGCCTGCACAGCTACAGAACTTTTCCATCATTGCAGAAAGTGCTATTGGACGGTACTGTATTGAAGCCTGATCTCAAAATGTGAGGAAAGGCATGGAGAGGGTGTAGAATTATAAAATAGCTTTGGGGACAGGTAGGGTGGCTCACGCCTGTAATCCAAGCACTTTGGGAGGCTGAGGCAGGAGGATCACTTGAGGCCAAGAGTTTGAGAACAGCGTGGGCAACATAGTGAGACCTGGTCTCTACGAAAAAATTTAAAATTAGCTGGGCTTGGTGGCACGTGCCTATAGTCTCAGCTACTCAGGAGGCTGAGTCAGGAGGATTGCATGAGCCCAGTGAGCCATGATGGCACCACTGCACTCCAGTCTGGGAGACAGAGTAAGACCCCAACTGAAATAAAAATAAAAGTAAAAAATAATAAAATAAAATAATTTTGGCTCAGTTTGCCCAGGGCCCAGAGTGGGAGTGGGTCATGATCCTGGTTTTGTTTTTTTTTTTTTTTTTTGAGACAGAGTCTCGCTCTGTTGCCCAGACTGGAGTGCAATGGCACAATCTCAGCTCACTGCAACCTCTGCCTCCTGGGTTCAAGGGATTCTCCTGCCTCAGTCTCCTGAATAGCTGGGATTACAGGCACCCACCACCATGCCCGGCTAATTTTTATATTGCTAGTAGAGATGGGGTTTCACCATGTTGTCCATGCTGGTCTTGAACTCCTGACCTCAAGTGATCCACCCGCCTCGGCCTCCCAAAGTGCTGGGATTACAGGCATGAGCCACTGCAGCCGGCCATGATTCTCCTTTACATCCCCTACCCACTTCCTGAATTCTGGCCCCAGCCTCCTCAGAGACCTGGCTTGGTACCTTTTCCTGTCACTTACTCGTTTCATAAATAGCAATTGCATACCTACTGTGTATCAGGCACCAAGCTGAGTGCTGAGCATGGAACAGAATAGGATATTGTCCTTGGGGAGAGAGAGGTTTAAACTACTAAAATGCATTGAGGTTAGGGCTTTGGGGATGTAACATCTAACCTAAGTACCTGAAAAATGTATTGGGTTTAGCCAGGTGGTGATGAGGGTGGGAAGGTAAAGGGAAAAGTATTCCAGAGAAAGAGAATGGCAAGCGCAAACCACAAGGAGTTTGGACCTGGTGAGTTTGGACCTAGCGGAGAGACTGGACCTGGTGGCTCACATCTAAAATCTCAATGCTTTGGGAGGCTAAGATCAGAGGATCCCTCGAGCCCAGGAGTTTGAGACCAGCTGGGCAACATAGCGAGACCCTGTCTCTACGAAAAAATAATAAAATTAGCCTGGCGTGGTGACATGCACCTGTGGTCTTAGCTACTTGGAAGGCTGAGGTGGGAGGGAGGATCGCTTGAGCCCAGGAGTTCAAGGCTGCTGTGAGCTATAATGGTACCACTACACTCCAGCCTGAGTGACAGAGTGAGAACCTGTCTCAAAAAAAAAAAAAAAAAAAAAGAACTATAGAAGACAGTGGGCATCATGGAAGGGTTTGGGGGCACAGGAGGTACATCTTTGGTTCTCTGTAGATGCCTTGCATTCTCAGGGCTATTCTTATTTGGAAGTTAGCTGAGAAAATGGGTGAGTGGCCAGAGGAGGGCCAGTCTGTGCCTCACTTGGCTGTAGAGTGGGCAACAGCAGAGTCCATTGTGATCATCAAAATCACAGATGTACACTTGACATACATGATCTAATTTAATCCTCACCACCATTCTATAAGGTAGGTGCTTTAAAAGTTCCTGTTTTTATGGCCGGGCTCAGTGGCTCATGCCTGTAATCCCAGCACTTTGGGAGGCCGAGCGGGGTGGATCACCTGAGGTCAGGAATTCAAGACCAGCCTGGCCAACATGGCGAAATTCCGTCTCTTCTAGAATACAAAAATTAGCCGGGCGTGGTGGTGTGCACCTGTAATCCCAGCTGCTCATGAGGCTGAGGCAGAATTGCTTGAACCCGGGGGTGGAGGTTGCAGTGAGCCGACATCATGCCACTGCACTCCAGCCTGGGTGACAGAGTAGGACTCCATCTCCATCTCAAAAAAAAAAAAAAAAAAGTTCCAATGTTTAAAATGAGGAACCTGAAGCTTAGAGACATTAACATCCCAAGGGGTTATGAAGCTGGGGTCCAAGCCCATGCCTGACCAGCTGAGCCTGAAGCTGGAGCTCTTGATTCTCTCACTCTTTATCCCTAGTCCATTATCTGGATAGTCCTCTGTACACAATGCACACTCTAGTCATATTAAACTCTTTACTGTTTCATGAACTTGCCCCTTCATTCCTCTGTTTTTCACATGCCATTCCTTCTACCAGGGCTACTCTGCTTCTGTTTCTCTCATAAAGTCTACCTCATCCTCTAGAACCAGCTGAGCAGTCCCCTTTATGGTACTGGAGCCTATGCCCTACCCCCTCCCTCTAGGATACTGCTCCACCCACCAAGATGGGCTGTCTGGTCCTCTAAGTGGGTTCTCACTGCATGATCTGCTGGATAAAGCTAGATGACTATAAGTACACTTAAAACACCTTTTTTCCCTAAATTAAACATGGATGCAATGTGAGAAGAATATAAAATTTGCATGAATTTTTAAGATGAAATACGGGAAACTTCAAAGACATTTTCAGCCTGACTGCTTGCGGCTGTGCCCCCAGATTCCCCCAGAGGGACGCTGTCGCTTGCCTTTGCCGACAGGCGACTTGCTAGAAAAGTCTGGGAAGCTCTGGTCTACAGAAGTTAATGATTTATTTATATTTCTGTCTCCTGCACCAAGGCAGGAGCTCCCAAGGGGAGGGACTAGATCTGATTCATCTGTGAGTCTTCAGTGCCCCAGCAGAGAACTGAGCACACAGCAGATGCCCTTTGAATAGTAATAATGATAATAATAGTAACAGTAATAGCAAACACCTATAGTATTTATGATGTGGCAGGCACTGTTCTAGGTGCTTGACATATATTAATTAGTCCTCACAACAACCCTGTGAAGTAGACATTGTTACTTTCCTCATTTTCCAAATGAGGAATAAGGCACAGAGAGGTTAAGAATCTTAACCAAAGCCACAGCTAGTGAGTGATAGAACCAGTGTGTTAACTTGGCTAATCTGGCTCCAGACCCCACACTCAATGGTACATTGCCCCTTTACTGAATGTTTACTAAATGAATGAATAGATTTTGGATTAGTGTAGTTGCAGAAGATAATATTTAAGAAGTCAGCTTAATAACAACAAAAACATGCTCAAGTTCCAGTATTAGTGAAAAAAAATCAGTAGTGAAATGTTATATGTACAATAATTTGACTATAATTATGGATGCATAAGGAAAAGAACTGTATATACATCCACATTCCATGGGCAGTATTCAGAGTGATTTCTTCATTTCTCTATTGAAATTTTCTATGGTTATTATTAAAGAATCTATTATCATTACTGCAAATTAGAAAATAAATCTACTAGAATTAATGCCTGAGTGATGACATAATCTGTACAACAAACCCCCATGTGTCACATGTGTCAAGTTTGTTATGTAACAAACCTGCACATGTACCCCTGAACTTAAAAGGAAAGTTAAAAAAATAAACAAATCTTTGTTAGGGGAAAAAGTCTATGGACATATAAATCTCACTGAAATCCTTTCACTTTTATTCCCTTTTTGTTTCATCTTTTTACTTTTGAGCTTTCTGAGGGGCTTTGTGTTAGCTGGGTTTCTTCTGTTTACTATAAAGTGGGGTTTGCTTATTTTTTATTCAATCAAATAATCTTTTTCTTTTTTAAGGTCAAACAGAGCTTATTTATGTTTATTGACATATGTTTGGTTTTAGTTCTGTCATTTCATAAATTTGTTTTAAGTTTATTTTAATACCCTCTGATTTTTTAAGCCATTTGATGTATCATCTGGGTTTTCTTTGGTTTGTGTGTGTGTGTGTGTGTGTGTGTGTGTGTGTGTGTGTGTGTGTATATATATATATTTTTTTTTTTTTTTTTTTTTTTTTTTGAGACAGAGTCTTGCTCTGTCGCCCAGGCTGGAGTACAGTGGTGTGATCTCGGTTCACTGCACCCTCTGCCTCCCGGGTTCAAGCAATTCTCTGCCTCAGCCTCCCAAGTAGCTGGGATTACAGGCGCCTGCCACCATGCCTGGCTAGTTTTTGTATTTTTAGTAGAGACGGGGTTTCACCATCTTGGCCAGGCTGGTCTTGAACTCCTAACCTCGTGATTCACCCATCTCGGCCTCCCAGAGTGCTGAGATTACAGGTGTGAGCCACCGCGCCTGGCCTGCTTTGTATATTTTTATTCTGAAAATTTGGACAGTCACTCTTCTAGTTTTTAACTTATCATTTATTGAGCACGTACCATGGGCCAGACACTGTGCTAATACTTGTTACACTGTTATCTAATTTTAACCTTGCAATAACTCTATAAGGAAGCTGCTATTGTCATCCATTATTATACCACCTTACAAGGATAAAATGGATGCTTAAAGAGGCTAAGTTGCTTAAGGTCACATGGTTAGTGAATGGTGGAGCTAGGATCACACTCAGGTCTGATGCTAAAACTTATGCCTTCACCACAGTGCTGTAGGCTCTTCTCTCTCTTACCCAAACTCAAGCCCTGGGTTGTCATTCTCAGGCAGTGGGGTTAGGGTAATTTGCTGACACCCTTTCTGCCCCATAATAAGGTACAGTCATCCCTCCGTATCCACGGGGGATTGGTTCCAAGACCCCTGTGGATACCAAACTCCTCAGATATTCAAGTCCATTATATAAAATGGTGCAGTATTTGCATATAACCTATACATATCCTCCTGTATACTTTAATTTTTTTAATTTAAATATTTAATTTAAAAAATGAGCCAGGCATGGTGGCGTATGCTTGTAATCCCAGCACTTTGGGAGGCTGAAGCAGGTGGATCACTTGAGGTTGGGAGTTCAAGACCAGCCTGGCCAACATGGTGAAACCCTGTCTCTACTAAAAACACAAAAACGAGCCAAGTTTGGTGGCGTGCGCCTGTAATCCCTGCTATTTGGGAGGCTGAGACAGGAGAATTGCTTGAATCTGGGAGGCAGAGATTGCAGTGAGCCGAGATCATGCCACTGCACTCCAGCATGGCAACAGAGCAAGACTCTATCTCAAAAAAAAAAAAAAAAAGAGAGAGAGAGAGAGAGATGGGCTCTCACAATATTGCCCAAGTTGGTCTTGAACTCCTAGGCTCAAGTGATCCTCTTGCCTCAGTCTCCCAAAGTGTTGAGATTACAGGTGTGAGCCACCATACCTGGCCTCTCCTGTTTACTTTAAATCATCCTAAATTACTTAGAGTGCTCCTGACTATCCTTGGGGAGTCAGTCCCTTATGTGGGTCCCCTCATTTCCCCCAGCCTCCACCCAGTTCCCTTACCTGGCCACTTGGTTGATGACAGGAGCAAAGTAGGTGGGTCCATAGAGCTGCACTGTGCGCAGGCTCTGGAAATAGCTCTCCAGCACACCCTCGATGCCCGCACAGTTGGGGTCCTCATCATTGTTGTTCTGTCAAAGAATATGCCCTGCCAGGCTGAGCCCATGCAGGGTACATCCAGGAGTGCTCTGATTCCAGCTCACTCCTTCCTTTTTCCATCAGTCCCTTTCATGCTCCCCTCCAAACCCAGCCCTGCTCCCCTCCCTGCTCTGCTGTCGTCTCATAGCTTCCTGTTCCTCTACATGCCCTTTGAAGAAATGTAAACAGAACAAAATCATCAACTTGGGTGAACCAGATGCCAGGGCACAGAGGGTAAGCTCTGACCAATACCATACCAGGGGGAACTGGTGGGAGATCCGTCCCTCTGGGGGCAGCTTGGCCCCAAAGCCGTAAGCTGGGAAGAGCTTATCACTGTCATAGTCCTGGATGATCTCTCCCACTGCTTTGAGGGCCATGGCATAGGCGCTGAGCTGGTAGGGACTCATGTAGTGCAGGGAGGTAGGCTGCAGAGGATTCCCTGTAGGGACACAGGAACCCCAGCCTCATGATCATCTGGATCATCCATCTGTTCACCTGCTTATCTTTGTGTGCATTCATCCACCTATATCCATTTATCTGACCTCTACCCATGTCCTCCCTCCTTATTTTACCCAATCATCCATTTGTTCATTTATCCATCTATCCACCCACCCATCCCTATATCTATTCATCCATTTACCTACCTACCCACACATCCATCCACCCATCTACCTGGCCATACATCTATCTTTCAGTCTACTTATACATCTTTATCCACCAATCTCTCCATTCTCTTATGCAGCTATCCACTTACCCACTCATCCATCCATCCATCCATCCACGCACTTGTCTACTTGCCATTTTTCTTCATTTTCCACCCATCTATACAACAATATTATTTTATCCGTCCAGCTAGCCAGCCCTCTCCATTCCATTCATTCTCTTGTCTATCCTCATATGGATCTATCAACTCATGCATTTCCCCTATCTAATTACTTGTTATTTCCCCAACTTAAACTTTGGTCCATTTGTCCACCCACATACCCATCAATGCATCTACTTGTCTAACCTATTATACTCACTCACCAACCCATGTACCCACTCCATTTGTTCATGGATCTATGCACCCATTCACGACTCACCACCTATTCACCTATCCATCTCTCCTTATACCCCCTTTCTCTCTCATCCATCAGCCTACTCATCCACCTGTTGAGCTATATATCCTTTCAACCCTCTATGATCCATCTACCCATCTATTTTTCTGCACTCTATTTTCCTGGCTGGGTTTTGCCTAAGTTTGGGCTTCTTGGGTAGGTAAATTCTTATCCCTAGGTAGGAATGCAGGCCAACTCCTAATGACTCCCTTAGAAGTCCCTTCCCACCTCCCCCTTTATCACTCATCCATGTCTCACCATTGGAAGCTGTGAAGTCAATAGCTACTGTGAAGTTCAGCTGTGTCCTGTTGGGGAAGCAGATGAATTGAGAAGTGAGGAACTAATAATTATTACATCACTATTTCTCAAATAGTAATGTGCATATGGATCACCTGCGGCTCATGTTAAAATGCAGATTCTGATGCAGATGGTCTGGGTAGAGCCTAACAAACTCCCAAGTAATGCTGATGCTACTGGCTCATGGACCACACTTTAGGTAGCAGAATTAAATGCCTACTGTGTGGCAGGTATATTATATGTCATTTAATTTAACCCTTACTATAGCCCTGAAGTAGTAATTAATATCCCCATTTGGCTGGGCGCCGTGGCTCACACCCATAATCCCAGCACTTTGGGAGGCCGAAGCGGGCAGATCACCTGAGGTCAGGAGTTCGAGACCAGCCTGACCGACATGGAGAAATCCCATCTCTACTAAAAATACAAAAAATTAGCCGGGCGTGGTGGCACATGCCTGTAATCCCAGCTACTTGGGAGACTGAGGCAGGAGAATTGTTTGAAACTGGGAGGCGGAGGTTGCAGTGAGCTAAGATCGCACCATTGCACTTCAGCCTGGGCAACAAGAGTGAAATGCCATCTCAAAAAAAAAAAAAAAATCATCATTTTACATATGAGAAAAGTGAAGTGCAGAGAAGCAAAGTTACCTTTCCCAGGTCTGCCTGCCTCCACCAAACCAAACAGAATGTCCCCTATAGTCTGCTTGGCTTTTCCCTCTCTCTCTACCTCTCCCTCTTGCCTGACTATAACTTTGTGCCCCAGTTAGGTTACTGGGGCCACCAATGAAGACCACTGGTCTGGGAGCCATCTTCCCAGGAGGAGCCGAAAGCTAAGAATGAACGCAGCGCCATGAAGAGAACTAAGAGGAGGAGTATTTTGCATTTTACAGAGCACTTTATAGTTGGCCAAGTGTTTTAAAGTTTATCTCCATGGTCTCACTGGGCCCTGACCATTCATAAATAAGAAACCTGGGGCTCAGAACTGGGAGTAATTTATTGCTGGGCTTTCAGCCCAGAGCTTGGCCTGTGACTCACCCTCCCTTGATGTAATCAACAAAAGTGAATTCAGAGTCCACAGAGAAGGAGAGCAGCGTCACCTGCGGGACAGAATAGGCAGTCCTGGCACTTTGGAAAAGGGAGTTGGGGTGGCAGAAGGAAGTGAGGCATATAGGGGCTTGGAAAGAGGCGCGTGATGGGAGGCACATGATTCCACCCGCTCCCCCAGCCAGCCCCACCCTGTTCAACTTCTGACGGGAAAAGGGGAAGCTGTCAGAAACATAGTTGGATTTCCAAAAGTATATTAAATTGGGAAATACAACTTAGGTTTTTTTCTTCTTTTCTGCAAAAGAGTGGTGAAGTCAGAAAAATTTCCTGAGTGAGAAAAAAACAAAGAAAAACTTAAATGGTGCTCCTTGTGCCCAATATTACTATTCCAAGTAATCTGTGCCCACTGTCTTGCCCTGCCCTCGATATTTGTCATGCTGTGTCAATGGGGACAGACACGGAAGGATCCAGGGAGGGCCACGGCTCTAGGGAGCACTCACAGTTCCTGAGTTGACATATTTCTTCTTCTTACATTTCTTCCGAGGGTTAAGAACCTAAGGGGAGGAGGTAACAGTGATGATGAGAAACAAAGGGAGGTCCAGACTGAGCACACTGGGATGGAGGGCCTGGGTGACCTGGGCAGGGCTGGAATGCTCACCTCATACACTGTGAACTGGTTCTGGGCCTTGCTCAGCTCCCGGTAGCTGGTGGTGAACTCACCAATGAAATCGTGGCTGCAATGAGGTGGGCGTGGCTAAGCAGCAGCTGCTGCTGGTTTGGAACCCAGAGCTGAACCCAGTCTTTTATTCCTCCTATCCTAAGCCCCTACTTAGGCTGCAGAGCAGCCTAGTGCTGGGGCCATAAGGGAGGCCAAACATAGGGGAAAAAGGGGAAGAGACAGTGTCCAGAGAGACAATTGGGGGGATCAGTTGTACCCTAGACACTGGTGTTTATCATCACCTTTCCTGGCTCCTAAAGCTACTTTGGGGTTCTCAGTGAATGTACAACATATTATTGAGAACTGCTTGGGTCAAGTACAGGAGAAGGGACCATGTGGGGCAGTTCTACCTTCCATCCCGGTCCCAGTCATACACATCAATCTTCACCGTTCTGCAATGTAGGAGATAAACATATGCTAGCGTGTATGATAAATCCCAGAGACACCCTCATACACTTAACCACAAACATATCATCTCCCCATCCACCCATCTGTCTTCCCATTAAGTTGTTCTTCTTTCAACCTACCTCCCATCCTGTGTGTTCATTCATCAGTCCGTGCCTGTACCCAACCACCTACCCCTATTAATACTACTGTGGTTAATACCACTAGTACTTTTTTTGTTTGTTTGGTTGTTTTTTTTTTTGTTTTTTTGTTTTTTTGTTTTTTTTTTACCACTTTGAGCCTTATTGTATTCCAGGCATTTTTCTCAGCACATTCACAGATTGTCTCTTTTAACTTAACAATCACCCTATATAAAGTAAGTACTATTATTCTTATTTTGGGATAAGGAAATTGAAATACAAAAAAAAAAAAAAGTAATTTGGCTAAGATCTCATAGCTAGTAAATGACTGAACTGGGATTTAAACCCAGGAATCCTGATTCCAAAGACTTTGTTCTTAAGTGTCATGCCTAAATCATTCCATATGTCTGCCTATCAGTATATCAGCCCATCCAACCATCTGTCTATCCATCTAGCTACCTATTTAACCATATATTTGCCAGTCCAATTACCTATCAGTTCAACTCTTTAGCCACCTAACTATACGTCTAGCCATTCACTGACTCACTGAGGCATGCAAGCATCCATCTGTCTATCTACCCAACTATATAACATCTATCCATCTGGTTATCCATTCATCAGCATAACTATTCATCTACTCATCTATGTGCCCATCCATTCTTCCACCCTTCCACCTACCACCTATCTTTATTATTTATTTTTATTTTATTTTTATTTTTTTGAGATGGAGTCTTGCTGTGTCGCCCAGGCTGGAGTGCAGTGGCGCGATCTCAGCTCACTGTAAGCTCCGCCTCCCAGGTTCACGCCATTCTCCTGCCTCAGCCTCCCGAGTAGCTGGGATTACAGGTGCCCACCACCAAGCCTGGCTAATATTTTTTTGTATTTTTAGTAGAGACGGGGTTTCACCATGTTAACCAGGATGGTCTCGATTTCCTGACCTTGCGATCTGCCCGTCTCGGCCTCCCAAAGTGCTGGGATTACATGTGTAAGCCACTGTGCCCCGCCCCTACCATCTATCTTTATACTACCCATTTACTCATTCATTTGGTTGGCCTATCCATCTAATTTATACCCATCCATCAACTAATTCACCTACAAATCCATCCGTTCATCCATTTGCCATCTATTCATCTATCCAACCATCAATCCACTTGTCACTCTACCTATCTTTTTGTATTCCACCTGCTTTTCTTTTTTTTTTTTTTTTTTTGAGACGGAGTCCTGCTCTGTCGCCCAGGCTGGAGTGCAGTGGTGCGATCTCGGCTCACTGCAAGCTCCGCCTCCCGGGTTCACGCCATTCTCCTGCCTCAGCCTCTCTGAGTAGCTGGGACTACAGGCGCCCGCCACCACGCACGGCTAATTTTTTGTATTTTTAGTAGAGACGGGGTTTCATCGTGGTCTCGATCTCCTGACCTCGTGATCCGCCCGCCTCGGCCTCCCAAAGTGCTGGGATTACAAGCGTGAGCCACCGCGCCCGGCCTCCACCTGCTTTTCTATTAATCCTCCTGCCTCCCCAGTCATCCATCAAACTCTCATTTCCCAATTTATTACCCACCCATCCATCAGCTCATTCATCCGTTAATCACCCAACATCTGTATATCCACAAATCCACCCATCAGTCCAATTGTCCATTCGTCTGCTGTCCATTCATTTATCTGCCCCTCTACCCACCCACCAATTCACTCATATATCCACCCACATATGTATCCAACCATTCACCAGTTTACTCATCCAATGATCCATCCATGTATCTGCTTATTCATTTGTTCATCTGCCTTTTCATCTACCCATCCACCTACCATTCCATCCATCAGTTGATCCATCCCTGGATAGTCCACCTATCCATCTGTGTGGCTATCCATCTGCCTGTCCATCCACCCAACCTCATGCCCCAAACTCTGTCTCACTGAGCAGGACCCTCCAATGCTATTATGATACTTCTACTATCATTCTTGGGCCCAGGAACTACACTGGCATGTCCTTGGCTCCTTACTCCCCAGCTTATGCTGGAGCCAACCTGTCATAGTCTCCATTGCACAGAGCCCGCACAGGGATGCTGAAGGGCTGCCACACAGGATTCAGTGTGTTTTTCACAACCTCTGTCTTGTGGCAGATGGTGAACCTGGAGGGGAGTGGGAAGAATTGGTATAATTTATCTCATGCCCGGGGTAGGACTGAATCCAGATGCTCTCAGAGATTCCTGAGATTCCCGAGATTCCCCCACTTGTTAAGCACATGCCCCACCCCAGCCTAACAGCTCTGATGGCAGTGACTCACGTGCCATCCTCATTGCTTCTGTAGAACACAAGGAAGGGGTCTGATTTCCCAAAGAAGTCCTTCTTGTCCAGCTTGTTTGCACACAGCTGCATGGTGGCAATGTCCTAGGGATGGATGAAGTTGGGCTGGTGACATCCAAATTGCCCATAGCCTTCAGACAGTCCATTAAAGGGTTTATGGGGAGAGAAGGGAGCTCCTGGGTCTAGCATGTGGCCCTTACTGACCCGACAATTGCTAAGCTCTTCTGCAGTCAGCAATATGGTCCCACACTTCTTGCCTGGTACACCCCTGGAAGCAGAAAAAGCCTCTTAGTGAGAGGAGGGAGGGTAGGCAACAAGGACTGAGTGGCCAGTCTGGGGTTAGGTGGGCCAGGGGATTCAGTTTGCCATTTACTGACAGTCCCTTCTGTCTTGAGTGCCTTCTGGTGAGGAAGGGCCTCACTTTGACTGGGTGGGGTCTGCAGTCTGGTGAAAAGGGGTTAGAACAGCTTAGGTGAACATCTCACAACAGTAGCATGAGAAAGACATGGGATTTAGAGTCAGTGGATTTTATGATTGTTAAGCTGTGTGACCCTGGGCAAGTTATTTCCCCTTCCTCGGCCTTAGTCTTTTTCTCTATGAAATGGGAATCATGATGACTTGTCAGGGCTGTGAAGAGATCTGAATGAGTGCATGGAAGGAAAAGCAACTCGTAAGCCTTATAGATATGAGCTGGTTGTATTCTTCAAAGCCGACTCTGGTTCTTACTATATGCCAGGTGCTGTGATAGATATGAATTGGGCAACTGGCTCTCTCCAGCTCTGCTAGACTGCCTGCAGGGCGCTTTGGGGGCGGGGGTAGGTGGAATGTCAATGCCAGTAGGTAAGTAGAGTGGGTTGTAGTGATACTGAATGAGGGAGAAGAATTTCTGTCTAGACCCAGGGACAAAAGGGCTGGCTTGTTAGGTCAAAGCCGATGTGCTTTCTGAAGACCATGGAGAGGGAGATTTAAAAGACAAGGGAAACCTCATCCTTTCCTGACCCTAGAAGGAACACTTCCATGTGCTTGAACAGTGCATACAAGGACCCCCATCCCCAGCAGTAAGAGACCTTGTTGATAGGGGCCTGTGAACCCTGATTCCCAAAGGGATCCAAAATAAGAAAACTAGGTCAGGAGGGTCCTGGGTTCCAGTCCTGGCTCTAACTTGCTATGTGATTTTCCCTATCCTTAGAATGAGAGTTGAACTATTTCTTTGGCTCCTTTGATCTTTGACTCTTTGCTTTACAGAGAGGGAGTGTGATGAGAATAGGTTCTATTCACCTACGGCTGGACGCGGTGGCTCACGCCTGTAATCCCAGCACTTCGGGAGGCTGAGGCGGGCAGATCACCTGAGGTCAGGAGCTCGAGACCAGCCTGACCAACATGGTGAAACCCCATCTCTACTAAAACCACACACACACAAAAACATTAGCTGGGCGTGGTGGTGGGCGCCTGTAATACCAGTTACTCGGGAGGCTGAGGCAGGAGAATCACTTGAACCCGGGAAGCAGAGTTTGCAGTGAGCTGAGATCAAGCCCTTGCACTCCAGCCTGGGTGACAGAGTAAGACTCTGTCTCACAAAAATAGGTAAATAATTCGCCTGCACATCCAGGACCAACAAATTGTTGATCCTGTTGCCTCCTCACTGTTCTTTGCCTCTTTGATGTTCTCCCTTACCACCTCATCCATCCAGTGTGAATTCCAGTCAGTGATTATAATAATCATTCCCTTGCATCCTGTCTCTTTTTCCCTTCTCTCACTTTTTTTGAAGAGTTGGGGTCTCACTATTACCCAGGCTGGAGTACAGTGGCACAATCATAGCTCACTGAAGCCTCAAATTCCTGGACTCAAGAGATCCTCCCACATCAGCCTCTCAAGTAGCTGAGACTACAGGTGCACACACTACACCTGGCTAATTTTTAAATTTTTACTTTTTTAGAGACAAGGTCTGGCTATGTTACCCAGACTGGTCTTGAACTCCTGGCCTCAAGAGATCCTCCTGCCTCAGCCTCCCAAAGTGCTTCGATTACAGGCGTGAGCCACTGGCCCAGCCTTTTCTCTCACTTTCGATATATTTATTTGGCAGAACCACAGCTCTAGTTAAGCCTAACTCTGCCTAACCCATACTGCACCTGTGAAACTGAACATGGCCAGACAAAAACACAATTATGCGAACTTGTCTCATTTCAAATGCATGATGCAGACTTCAAGAGGGTCCTTATTGCTACCTCAGAGTCATACTGTACATCCCAAGGCCCTTCGCTCTCCAGTTCTGGTAGATGGCAGTTTCACTTCTTCTTTCTCCTCAACCCTAAAGCCTCCTCCCCCATCCTCATTCTCAGCCAATGACCTTGTTTCCTACTCACTGAACAAAATTGAAGCAACCAGAAGAGAATGTCCACCCACCACCACACCTACCTTGCCACCAGTATCTTCACCCACACAAGTGTGACTCCTACAGTTGCTATAAATGAACTGTCCTTGTGCCTATTTATCCCTCCACTGTGTACTATATTTCATACTGTCTTGTCTGCACAAGAACATCACTTCAGTAATGCTCACCTCTTTTTATTACATCAAGTTTTCAGTTTCTACTTGGTCATTCCCATCAATACGTAAATGTAGTATAATTTTCCTTTTTTTTTTTTTTGTAAAGATGGAATCTCACTATGTTGCCCAGGCTGATCCTGAACTGGGCTCAAGTGATTCTCTCACCTCAGCCTCCAGAGTAGCTGGGATTACACTGTGCCTGGCCAATGTAGTATAATTTATCTCATGTTAAATTTTTTTTTCTTTTTTTTTTTTTGAGATGGAGTCTTGCTGTGTCGCCCAGGCTGGAGTGCAATGGTGTGATCTCGGCTCACTGCAACCTCTGCCACCTGGGTTCAAGTGATTCTCCTGCCTCATCCTCCCTAGTAGCTGGGATTACAGGCACGCTCCACCACGCCCAGTTAATTTTTGTATTTTTAGTAGAGACAGGGTTTCACCATGTTGGCCAGGCTAGTCTTGAACTCCTGATCTCAGGTGATCCACCTGCCTCCACCTTTAGGAGGCCTTGGCCTCCTAAAGTGCTCAGATTATAGGTGTGAGCCACCGCGCCCAGCCTTATGTTAAAAAACTATAAACTTGGCCAGGCGTGGCAGCTCACGTCTGTAATCCCAGCACTTTGGGAGGCCGAGGTGGGTGGATCACGAGGTAAGGCGTTCCAAGACCAGCCTGGCCAAGATGGCGAAACCCCGTCTCTACTAAAAACTACAAAAATTGGCCGGGCCCGGTGGCAGGCGCCTGTAATCCAAGCTACTCGGGAGGCTGAGGCAGGAGAATCGCTTGAACCCAGGCAGCAGAGGTTGCAGTGGGCCGAGATCACACCACACCACTGCACTCCAGCCTGGGCGACAGAGTGAGACTCCGTCTCAAAAAAAAAAATTATAAACTTATTCTTGACCTCTCTTCCTGCTTCAGCCACATCTCTTTTTTGTTTCTTTTCTTTCTTTTTTCTTTGTTTTTTTTTTTTTTTGAGATGGAGTCTCCCTCTGTTGCCCAGGCTGGAGTGCAGTAGCGTGATCTCGGCTCACTGCAACCTCCGCCTCCTGGGTTCAGGCGATTTTCCTGCTTCAGCCTTCTGAGTAGCTGGGATTACAAGCGTGCGCCACCACTCCCAGCTAATTTTTTTGTATTTTTAGTAGAGATGGGATTTCACCATTTTGGCCAGGCTGGTCTGGAACTCTGGACCTCAAGTGAGCCACCCACCTCGGCCTCCCAAAGTGCTGGGATTACAGGTGTGAGCCACCGCGCCTGGTCACACATCTCCTTTTCGCTTCTCCCCTTTGCTGTAAAACTCCTTGAAAGATTCCTTGACTCCTTTCCCGCTCTTCCATTGTCTTCACCTCCACTTCTCCTTCAAAACTGTGCTTATTTAAGAGTCAACAGGGATTTTCATCATGCTAAATTCAATGGCCAATTCCCAATCTTCATCTTATTTGAGCTGCAGCAGCATTTGATGTGGTTGGTAACTCTCTCCTTCTTGATAACCCTTCTCTTTGCTTCCATGACATCACCCTCTCTTGGTTCTTCTCCTACGTCATTAATTGCTCCTTCTCAGTCTTCTTTTCTAGGTCCAATTTGTGGAGCCTCGGCCTTTGGTTCTCTCTCTCTCGTCTCCCTCCTTCTCTCTTTTTCTCCTGTCCTTCCTCCCCTCCTTTGGTGATCTCATCTAATAGCATGGCTTTAAAGTTAACATCTAAGGCCGGGCTCAGTGGCTCACGCCTATAATCCCAGCACTTTGGGAGGCCAAGGCAGGAGGACTACTTGATGTCAGGAGTTCAAGACCAGCCTGAAAAACACAATGAGGCCCCCTGTTTCTACAAAAAATAATTTAAAAATTAGCTGGGGCTGCTGGCATCCACCTGTAGTTCCAGCTACCTGGCTTCTTGGAAGGTTTGAGTGGGAATATT
The DNA here is from genome assembly GCF_006542625.1 of Nomascus leucogenys. Classification (NCBI taxonomy): domain Eukaryota; kingdom Metazoa; phylum Chordata; class Mammalia; order Primates; family Hylobatidae; genus Nomascus; species Nomascus leucogenys. Next base: position 55,562,816 of record NC_044401.1, read on the forward strand.
CCTTGAGCCCAGGAACTGGAGGCTGCACTGAGCTATCATTGCACCATCACGCCCCAGCCTGGGCTACAGAGTGAGAGCCTGTCTTGAAAAAACAACAACAAAACCGATATCCAAGATTCATTTGATCCCTCCACTTGGATGTCTAACATTTTATATGTTTATAAAACATAAAATTCAACATGTCAGATTGAACTCTTGATTGAATTCCTCCTCCAACTTGCTTCTCCTTCACTTTTTTTTTTTTTTTGTCTTTTTTGTCCACAGATGGAGTCTCACTCTGTCACCCAGCTTGGGGTGTCACCCAGGCTTGAGCCTAGGACTTTAAACTCCTGGGCTCAAGTGATCCTCCCACCTCAGCCTCCCGGGTAGCTGGGACTACAGGTGCGCACCACCATGCCTGGCTCTCCTTTGTTTTTTTGTTCCTGCTATCTCAGTTGGTGTCAATTCCATCTTTCCTGTTGTTCAAGCCAAAGATCTTGGTATTGTCCTCAACTCCTCTTTTCCTCTCACATTCATATTCAATCTATCAGCAACCTGTTAGCTCCACCTTTAAAATATATCCCGAATCTGACCATTTCTCCCCTCCTTCACTGGTAGCATCCTGGATTACTGTCAGAGTCTTCTCATTGGCTCTCTGCTTCTACCTTTGGCCACCCAAGGTTTATTCTTTTTTTGGGGGGGGTGGGGGACGGAATCTCACTCTGTTGCCCAGGCTGGAGTGCAGTGGCGCAATTTCGGCTCACTGCAAGCTCCACCTCCCAGGTTCACGCCATTCTCCTCCCTCAGCCTGCCGAGCAGCTGGGACTACAGGCGCCCACCACCATGCCTAGCTAATTTTTTGTATTTTTAGTAGAGACGGGGTTTCACCGTGTTAGCCAGGATGGTCTCGATCTCCTGACCTCGTGATCTGCCCACCTCAGCCTCCCAAAGTGCTGGGATTACAGGTGTGAGCCACCGCGCCTGGCCCCCAAGGTTTATTCTTAACCCTACAGCTAGCACCATCTTTTGTAAGCAGCCATATCATGTCACTCCTCCGCTCAGAACCCTCCAGTGACTCCCATTTCAGAGGAAAGGTGGAAGTCCGCTGCAAGGCCCTGTTAGCTCTTCAACCTCACTTCCTTCTGCCTCCCAGTCACCTGACTCCAGTCACACTGGCCTCCTTGCTGTTCTTTGAATGCACCAGGCTTTTGCACTGGCAGTCTCCTCTGCCTGGAACATTCTTCCTCCACACGTCTGTACCATTTACGCCCTTACCTCCCTCAGGTTGTTGCTCCAAAGTTACCTGTCTGTGAGGCCTGCTCAACCGCACTGTTGAATCCTGCACCTCCCACTCATCCATTATTTCCAGTTCCCCTGATTCTGCTCTACTTCGTCTCTTTCCCCATAGCACTTAATATTGTCTAATCTATTATGTACTTATGTCTATTTTGTACTGTCCTCCCCGCACAACTAGAGTATCAGCACCCTGAGGACAAGAACCTTTGTTTTGTTCACCATTGCAAGCTAATCGCCTTTAACAGTGGCTGACATAGGGTATGTATACATAGTGTTTGTGGAATGAATGAAGCCCTGGTGCCTAGAACAGGGTGTGGGATATAAAACATGCTAATGCACATTTAGTGAGTGGATGTAATGGAAATTCCTGAGGATTTGACTTAGTTCGGGGGAGCTTCCCTGTGGAGAGGGGCTTGGAAGTGGACCTTAAAGGTTGAATCAGACTTAGAAAAAGAGTGAGGAGACAGAGAGAGAAACAGAGAGAGAGAGAGAGAGAAGGAAAAGACATATCAGGCCTGATACTGACTCGGGCAGAGCGCTGGAAATTGGACTTTTCTACGAGGGTGATGGGAGCTGGTGCAGGCTCCTGACCAGGGGCAACCCCAGCCTCCATGCTATCAGTCAGCCGCATCCTTGGGAGGGAGAATTTGGAAGCCCCCACCCCACTCCCACACCCCTTCCTATTCAGCTTACGTGAGGGTTCGCTCTACTCGGCTGCCCTGGCCTCCGATCACCTCTCCCAGGGCCAGGAACGCTTGTCCCAGGAAATCCTATGCAGGACAAGGAGTCAGCGAGACCAGAAGCTCTTGAGTGCTGAGTCCCAGCCCAGCCCCAGTGATGCTCCTGCACAGGACCAGGGCAGTTCCCAGGCGAGTGAGTGGTGCAAGAGCCACTGCCCTGCATGGGCTTTAATGGAGGGGGTGTGAAAGAAGCGGTCTGCGAGCAATCTCTGCCTCGAAGTGGGTCATCAGTCCAAGCCTGTTCTCCACAATACCACCCCCACCCCCAGCCTCTGCCCAGCCCCATTCAGCCTCACCTTCTGCAGGTCCCAGCAGTGGCGGCCAAGAAGGAAGAGGAACAGTGAGTAGGGGGCACAGGCAGGACACTCGGGCACGAGGAGAGGGACCAGGAGGATGGGTTGGGGGCCTGAAGAAGATGGGGTCTGGGTCGAGGGTTAGGAGGAGTTCTAAGAGTCGTTGAACACATCTAAGTGCCTCCTGTGCGCTCCGCCAACCCTCGAGGAAACGTTTGCTCACCGGTTTGGAGATGTTGGTTTTGGAGTCCACGTTGTACCTGGGAAAAGAGTGGAACCGGTGTGGGGTGGGGCTAGGTGGGGGAGAGGGTGGAAAGGGGTCGGGCACCGAGTCTTGGTGAAAATTTTGGGTGGAGGAATGAGTGGCCGTGGACCCGAATTCAGCTTTGGTCTCCTTTGGGGGAGGAGTCAGGGTGGGCCGAGTAGTCAGACGGTCAAGCCTAGGCCAGGCCAAGTCAGGGGCTACTGGGGGCAGCGTTGTCTGGAAGGGGTCGGGCCTGAGGTGGAGCTGCGATAGGAGCAGAGTTGTGGGCGGGGCCAGAGCGGGGGACGGAACTGGACCGCATCTCACAAAAGGGCAGGGCTCAGGCTAGAGGGGACCATTCAGAATGGGAGGGAGGCCTGCGGGAAGAACTAGGCCGGAGGAGAGGCGGGGGTGGGGCCAGCCAGAATTCCGGGCGGATCCAGGTCGGGGGCGGGCCAAGCCAGAATTCCAGGCGGGGCCTCACACATCGAAGCGCAGATTTTGCTTTTCCTCAAAGAAATAGTCGAGGACGAATTTGCGCACGAAGTCTGGGTTCAACGTGTTATCAATCACCTCGGTCCGTCCGAACTGGGTAGGGGGTGGAGGGTCAGCGTGGGACGTGTAGACGGGCAGGGGAATTCCCGGGCGACGCCCTGGGCCGGGAGGGGACTCTGGGACTCACCTCCCGCCACTCCTGGCTGGCCCGGCTCTGCGTGTAAAGCACCACCACTGCAGGTGGGGGCGGGGAGGGAAGGACGTCAGGTCGGCTCGCACCCCTGGCCCCGACTCCACCCGCCCCTGAGTCGCGCCCAGACCCCAAGTTCCCCCTCCCGGTCCTGGAGCCGCCTACTGGGGTCGGACTTGGAGAAGGTATCAAGGTCTAGCAGGTTCCTAGAGAAAAGCAACAGACAGACAGGGTGGATCATCCTGGAGCCCGCCCGCCTCGAGTCGGCTCTGAGCCGGGCACTGAGGGGAGGCATAGGGCCCGCATCGAACCTCTGTCCCCCATGGCTACCCCGACCTGGGGGTCCGCTCTGTCAGCACTCTGGACAGAACCGGAAATCGCTGTCCAGGAACCATGGCTCTGCGGACTGTAAGCGAACGCACCCACACTGTCTCCAAGGGCCCAGGAAAGAGGGCTCGCCCCAGAACTTTGTCCTCCTGGGGCCGAGCTCCTACCGGATATCTGCGACCCACCCCCTGAACCCGCAGGCTGAGCCCTTTTTTCTGGGTGGGGCTGCCCAAGACCCCCCCCTTCTCGATCCCACCAGCGACTCCCCTGTCATCAGCTGTGATTTTCCAGCCAATTTCGCCTCTCCTCTGGGGGTCTGGCCCCTGCCTGGGGCTGGGGCAGTGCCAGTGCCTAAGCCCTCCCCAGCGTGGCCCGCTCACCGGCAGGACACGGTGATTTCAATCTTGGTGGCCGGGACGCTGCGCTCGGAGGCTCCGCCGAGAGACATGGCTGGTCGGGCGACCAGAGCCGCAGGAGGCTGCGAGACCAGGGCTGCTGGGGCTAGGGGCGACGGCAGCGGCGGGGCCGGCCCATGTGCCGCGGTGTCGGCGGCGGCGGCGGCTGCACTCGCTCCAGCCCTGCGTGCGCTCCCGCCGCTCGCGCCCTGACAGTGGCCGCCGGCGGCAGCGGCTCCAGATGGCAGCACAGCCCCGCCCGGCCCTGCGGGCGGCCCCCGCCCCATTGGAGCAGCCTGGAGCCAGCGGGGAACCTCATCCCGACCCCCAACTCCAACCCAACCTTGGTAGAGTATGCCCTGCGCAACTCTCTGGGGTGGAAATCCAGGCCCCCTAGAGTTGTCCATGATGCTAAAACATTTGGGGCATCTGGTGGGCATTGGAATTGTTGCCTCTTTCTGAGCCACTCCCTTAGTGTTTCTGCCCTTTCCCACTCCCAGCCTGCCTAGGTCTCTGAATAGGAAAAGTACATCTCTTATTAGCTGTGCGACCTTGGACAAGTTACTCAACCTCTCTGTGGCTCAACCGTGAAAGGCCGTTAGAAAGGCCCTTAACAGCAGCTACTTTAGGTGCTGTAAAATTTTACTGAGATAACCCAAGGAAAGCACTTAGCACACAGCAAGTGCTCAATAAACATTCACTGGTATTTATGATTTGTCCTCTGGGTATTCACACTGATGACAGTAAATGGTGGCTGTTGAGCACCGTGCAAAGCCATCTGCCCATGCCTTTTAACCCTCACGACTTTCATGGCGTTACAGATGCGGACACTCTCATGACGCAATCTACTGTAGGTCATACTGTAGAAGGGGGTGGTGGTCAGCCAGGCTCTCCCCCACCACACATGCACACCAATTGCTATCTCCAAAGGTTCAGAAGCCAGTCCTTCCTCCATAGGCAGGGCTCAAGGTAGGGGCTGCAAGTCACCTGTACCAGGACCCTGCTGCCTACAGAACTTGTTAAAGATGAAGATCCTGGTCGGGTGCGGAGGCTCATGCCTGTAATCCCAGCACTTTAGGAGGCCGAGGCAGGCAGATCACTTGAGCTCAGGAGTTTGAGACTGGCCTGGCCAACATGGTGAAACCCCATCTCTACTAAAAATACAAAAATTAACTGGGGATGGTGGCACATTCACGTAGCTACTCAGCAGACTGAGGCAGGAGGATCACTTGAACCCAGGAGGCAGGGGTTGCAGTGAGCCAAGATTGTGCCATTGCACTCCAGCTTGGGTGACAGTGAGACTCTATCTCAAAAAATCTGAAAAAAATGAAGATCCTCCAGCTCCTAATTCCCAGGCAACTTCCTTAGCAACCCTAAGGCTAAAGCTCAGGCAGCCCTGGGAATGTGCACAGCTAATCAGGCTCCCTAGGTGACTAGGACCTGCTTAGGCCCGAGAACCACTACTCTCGATAGTCTTGAGTATTGTCCCCACTGCAGGGACTACCATGGCTCGTGAGTGGAGAGGTATACCTGTCGCCAGTTCTCTTCCTGTTTCACCTGCCCTCCACTTAAACACCCCTTGTCCAGCACAAGGAAGGACAATGAGAACCTTCCTAATAGCTCCACAAAGACAATAACCAAATGAGGACACCAGAGTGGCTATTCAAAAAGACTTTGATTTTATTTTGTGATCTGTGTCAAACTGCCTCATTCTCAGTGCAGGTGATCCCTCCTCCCCAGAAACAAGAATTGAGAGGTAGGGTCTTTGTGAAGTCATGGCTTCCACAAGGCCCCAGGGAAACCCCACACAGTTGAGAGTTGATGGGAATCCCAGCAAAGATGGGGTGGGTGGGAGACAGTGACAAGAAGGGGTGGTGTCACCAGTCAAGCGGCTAGGGGTTGGAAAACCCTGTCTTTGGCCTTGTTCAGCTTTGGGGCTGCAATGTACATGATGGAGATGGGGGAGTGAAATTTCCCCTGACCTGGAAGTACCCCTTCGGCCAGGCATAGCTTTGATTCTGCTAAGGGCTCAGCTGAGAGAGGAACAGGAAACTGTCACGGGCTGGCTTCTTCACAGGGCATTGCTGCTGATGCCCCGGAGTCCAACACCACGGGCAAACTGCTCCAGCAGGCCCCCGATGGCACCGGAAGGACTGGGGGCTACTGCCCGAAGCCCCACTGTGCTGCTGTACGCAGCCAAGAAGGCTGAGCGCACCTCCTGCAGCCGAGTCTCTCGATCACTCAGGGCTGCAAGCCTATGGGGAGGGAAAGAGAAAGAACAAAGACATTACCCTGGGACAGGACCCAGTATCCTCATCCTCCCTCCATACCACCTGTCCTTGTGCTTCTGACTGTACAAGGCCAGTGTCTGTCCTATGGCCATGCTATCCTTGTGGTTCAGGCCCCAAATATCTGGCTCTGTTTTCCCTTAAACCATTCCTCTAAGCCCTCAGGCTACTGTTCCCACCTAGAGCAGGAGCTTTTACTGGGACACTAACCTTTCTTTCTTTCGTTTTTTCTTGAGACAAGGTCTCACTCTATTGCCCAGGCTGGAGTGCAGTGACACAATCAGCACTCACTGTAGCCTCAACCTCCTGGGCTCAAGCCATCCTCCCACCTCAGCCCCTCAAGTAGCTGGGACTACAGGCACATGCCACCATGATGGGGTTTTACCATGTTGCCCAGGCTGGTCTCAAACTCCTGGACTCAACTGATCCACCTGCCTTGGCCTCCCACAGTACTGGGATTACAGGCGTGAGCAACTGTGCCTGGCCTGACCTGACCTGTTGTGAAAATAACTGTCTTTGCCATCACTGGGAAGGAGGGTAGCTAAGCAGGAGGGAATTTGCGCCAGCAGTTCTCTGCTTCCACTCCTCAGGAAGAGCAAGCTAAGGCATGAAGTCTTATACCTAACAGTAAGGAGGCCCCTGAAATCTGGCAGCAGGCTGTAGCTGTTGAAAGTCCTCAGCCTTGGCTGGGTGTGGTGGCTCACACCTGTAATCCCAGCACTTTGGGAGGCCGAGGCAGGTCAGGAGTTCGAGACTAGCTTGGCCAACATGGCAAAACCCTGTTTCTACTGAAAATACAAAAATTCACTGGACATGGTGGCATGTGCCTGTAATCCCAGCTACTTGGGAGGCTGAAGGCAGGAGAATCACTTGATCCCGGGAGGCAGGGGTTATAGTGAGCCAGATTGCGCCACTGCACTCCAGCCTGGGCAAGAGTGAGACTGTCTAAAAAAAAAAAAAGAAAAAAAAAGGCCCCAGCCTTGAGGCCTAGACATGATGCATCTTAGGAGGTGTTCTGATTCTATTCCCCATTCCTCTCTTGGCCTCTGTAGGCTCTGATCACAAATGAAAGCCCCTCTTCTTTCCTTACCCTGAAATTACAAGTCAAGAAGGGAAACAAGTGCACACAACTCAGGCTTATCAAAGCGTGACTCCACATGAGGCTGTGTGACACCCCCAAGGGCCTTTAAGAGGCCCGTGGACTCTGGACTCAAAGTTCAGGTACTCACATGGTGTTCCCCCGATGGGTCCCTGGAGGGCCCTCTCTAGGGGTCACAGACTTATATGAGAAGAGCCCTCACATTCCCATACACCTAAATACTAAGACCAGCCATGCCTACTAATCTTGCTCCAAATCTGCCCTCAAGAAACCAATCCCTGGACAGTCCCTCCCTGGAAATGTCAGAGGCAGCTGAAGTGAACCCAATCCCAAAGGCTCAATGACTTGTACCCAGGGCTTGTGGGAGCAGAGGGATGTCTGAGGATAAATGACAGTCCTGAGGTAAGTATGGGGGGAGACAGACAGGACTCCAGGGAAAGCAGATCAGTGGGAGTGAAACGTGAGAGACGGAAGCAGTAGGCTCTGGGGCAAAGAAAAGTCAAATCACTCCTGCAGCAGCACTAAGAACATGGATCTGAGACCGGATTCCTGTACTACCATCAACAATCCTGAAGTCTCTCCTGGCAAGTGGGGGAGAAGCATGGCCTGAGATCTTTTTACTTTCTAATTTCACACAGGCCAAAGGCCATGCATGCTTGCTTTAGCTTCTCCTTATAACATATGAGGGAGAAACAGACGAATAGTTTACACTCACAGGGAACATCCAAAGATCCATACATGAGCATTCTCACTGCCCTGCCCTACTCCCCTGCCATGGCTGCCCATTTCTGAGAGGTGGAAGGGACAGAGACCACCACCTACTGAGAGACGAGAAAACAGGAAGGCTATGTGACCCATTTAAGGACACACATCAGGCAAGGGAGGTACTACAGTGCCATTCCTTCTTGAGAGATGAGCTTAACAGGCTCAGAAAAGGCAAGGCTGACACTTGAAGATACAGCTGGTGAACAGAGCAGCTAGGATTTGGCCTTAAGTTTTTCTGATAACAAAGCCCAAGTGCTGAACCCACATGCTGCATGGCTTCACAAGAATCAACTCTGACCGCATCCCACAGTCTTGCAGGCCTTGAGATCATACGGAATCCAGCCCTCCTCCGAGAACCTCCCAGAACTAAAGGGTTGGCTAGCAGCTTAGAGTGCTGCTTGGGGCCTAAATTGTAGGTTCCAGGGTGTGTGATCTGGGGCTGGAGTTGCCTGTTTCAGTGGCTAACCCCAGGTAAGTGAGGGGTGCTATCAAGCAGGGATATCTGTGCTTCCTTCAGAGATGGCTCTTGGGCAAATGGGGCTGGAGTAGGAAGTCTCTACAGAAAGGTGCGATTTTTTTTTTTTTTTTTGAGAGGGAGTTTCGCTCTTGTTGCCCAGGCTGGAGTGCAATGGCACGATCTCGGCTCACGGCAACCTCCGCTTCCCAGGTTCAAGCGATTCTCCTGCCTCAGCCTCCCGAGTAGCTGGGATTACTAATAGGCATGCACCACCTTGCCCAGCTAATTTTGTATTTTTAGTAGAGACGGGGTTTCTCCATGTTGGTCAGGTTGGTCTCGAACTCCCAACCTTAGGTGATCCGCCCGCCTCAGCCTCCCAAAGTGCTGGGATTACAGGCGTGAGGCACAACACCCGGCCTGCGATTTTTTTTTTTTTTTTTTTTAAGCCTTCAAAAATCTAAGATCTTGTTTCTGGCCTAGGGGCTGGCTGCAGAGGAGGCTGTGCCAGGCACAGTGACCTCAGAAGCTCTTTGGTGACTTCACAGCTGCAGGGCCAGGACCTGTGCCATCCTGGAATTTCAAGGTCTGACTGGCTTCTGACTGCCCTCAGCTAGGATCCAGGGCCCCCTTTCCCTTCCCAACTCCCCAAGGCACCTTGCCTCCAACCCGCCAACAGGGGTGGGGGGATGAGCTGGATTGCGGTGCTGGCGGTGAGGCCCCAGCATGTGCCATTCATCCAGCCCATGGTATGGAAGGCTTGCTGAAAGGCCCTCAGGCACCACAGCTGAGGAGCAGGGCTTGCTCCCCCGGCCACCAGAGGCTTTCTCCTGCCTGACATCCATGAAGCGGCAGAACAGGCCAGGGGCAGGTGGTTTCCCCAGAGTCAGCTGCTCCAGTCAGGTGGACACACTGTTAAGGGCTGGAAACTCAGGGTTTTGTAGGTGTGGAATCTAGAATCCCCAACCAATTCTTATTCCTGCCCAGAGGCAAAAACAGAAGACAAGGCGGGTAGAGACGGCAAGTAACCCTAGATTCTGCTCAGGAGCACAGCTTTGGGCTAACCCAGCACCGCCCTGGCTCTGGCCTCCACCATACACCTACCTTCACTATCCCACTGTTCTGCCTTCAAACGATTCTCACGTCAGGCAAAGGCTTATACAGAAATAGAATCTTCTATAGTTACAGTCCAGCAGCTTTCCCTTTGGGTGCACCTGAGACACCAGTGGATGGGTTTTAGAGGCTGCAGAGTGAACACACAAACCAGTGCACTTCCTGACCAGCCACAGGCCTCCTTCATACCTCGGGTCCAGCAGTTGACAGAGGGGAGGGCAGGAGGCCAGGCCAGCTCCTGAGTGCCAGCCTCTGCCTCATTCCTACCCAGCACTCCTGACTGCTCACCAGCTTTTCATATGGGCAGGGAAGCATCCTGCCTTCTCAAGCAAGACACTTACAGACAACTGTTAGGGAGCTCATCCGGGAAGCTGAAAGGGAGAGAGGAGTCTGTGTGCAGGACAGCCCGCTCCTGAATACTGCCACAGCCTGTTACCATCTGCCAGCTGCCATAGTCTGTGGAGAGAGAGGATCCGGGCAGGGGATGGTCCACTGATCTGGGGCAGAGAGGAGAGAGAGGGGAGAGGATGCAGTCAGTCATATGCCTGACACAGGCTCTGGAGGGGGCTGGAGGACTAGTGCAGCCCTGGCTGCTAAGTTCTGTTGTCAATCGCTGTCTCCAAAAGTCTAAAAAAAAAAAGCTGGACAAGTAGTAACCGAGAAAAAAGAACAAATCACCAGGTAAGCTCAGCTGTGAGGACAGTATTTTGTGCAGACTTACTGTGGAAGCAAAAAATGAGAACAAAGCATGGCAGTAAGAGTGAATCGGAGCCACAGCCTGGGGCCAGGGCATGTCTGCGCTGGGTGTGAATACGGCAAGGACAATCTCAACAGCACCAAATGAAGGCAGCAAGGCTAGCACCCAAATGAAGGTGACCCAGCAGCCAGCCGGGTCACCCATGCTTGCTGGCATGCAGATTTGCAGGATGGGCAACACAGAACCCAGGGGTCCCATCAGAAGAGATGGTACAGGCCTCTTGGGGATTGTGGAGAGTATGACCTAGACTGAAGAGTGATGGAATGGGAGCCCTGAGGTCCCCCCTTTCTCTGCAGTGCCTTCCAGGTACCATAGTTTGTATTCAGAAGCATCAGCCCAGCAGACTCAGTGGCTATGCCCAGAGGGAAGGGATGAATCAGGCAGGCAGCCTGACAGCTTCATCAGGCCTTCTTCAGATAGAGGTTTGGGGGGTGGGAGGAAGAAAGTTGTGCTGGGAATCTACTGCTTCCACCTCCTCCCCACTCACAGCCAACCCCCCTCTTCTGTCCTGGGCAGTAGTCCAGCCAGTGTGGGTGGGGGAGGCAATAGGGAGACATCAAACAAGGCCCTTCCACCTGCTACCCCAGGTCCCAGTCCCCAGAAGGACATCATCTTTGATGCTTGACCCTTTATTCTTTCATCCAAAAGCAGCAGGAGGTGTTCCAGTAGGGATCCAGAAACAGGAATGAAGAGCAGGGATTGGGAGTGGAGAAAAATGTTCACTGGCCTTGGCTTCCCCAGCTGGCTGATGTCAAGGGCTCCTAGTCTGAGGTTACAGCCCGACTGGTCACCGTGCTAGTCTTATCCCCAAGCAGCTGCCACTAGAGTACAGCTGGCCAGGTACTGCAACTCTGGCAATCCTTAACCATCCCCATCTGTAAAACAGGTGAAGACACTTGCCTGAGGTATCAAAGCTAGGGAGTGTGAGAAGAGGTTTCTGTTTTTGTTTTTCCCCCGCTCTTGTCGCCCAGGCTGGAGTGCAGTGGCGTGATCTCGGCTCACTGCAACCTCTGCCTCCTGGGTTCAAGCAATTCTCCTCCTCAGCCTCCCAACTGTAATCCCAAATAGCTGGGATTACAGACGCCCGCCACCATGCCCAGCTAATTTTTTTGTGTGTATTTTTAGTAGAGATAGGGTTTCACCATGTTGGCCAGGCTGGTCTTGAACTCCTGATCTCTGGTGATCCGCCTGCCTCGGCCTCCCAAAGTGCTGGGATTACAGGCGTGAGCCACTGCGCCTGGCTGAGAAGAGATTTTTAAAACCAAGAATGATTGCACATTTGTCCTGAAACAGAACCACCTTGGGACCAGGGAAAACAGATGGTTTTCTATGTTAAGGCTGCCATAAATCGGAACCCCCTACAACATACAGACTTGTCACATTCATCATTCCTGCTAAACTCTAGAAGGTGCGTGATGGCAGCATTAGGGATGAGAACAGGATATGGTCTGTCACCTGACGGAAGCCCCTAGGGCCCGACAGAGCAGGGCTTCCTTGTTTCTAGATGGAGAAACTTGGGCTAAGGCAGTCTGTAAATCAAAGAGACAGCTCCCCAGGAGCAGCCTGCCCTGTGCCTCCTCCAGGTCACACCAGGCCTTCAGCCGGCACAACCCTGAGACGCATCCTAGCTCCACAAATCTCATCTATTGTTCAAGCTGCAGGGTAGAATCTTTTCCAGTTTTAGCAGCTTGTGGGAAAACAACAGCTAAAAACCAGAATGTTGAGGGAATGGAAGGGATGCTGACTAGGATGAGGCGCAGCTGGGGCTGAGAGCATGGGGAAGTTTCTCAGGCCCCAAAACCACTCCCCAAGAGCCAAAGAGTAACACTGGCAAGGGAAACATGACCAATAGGTTGGAGTTACTGACTGGCTCCCCTCAAGGATTCCAGGTCCCCTGGGCTTGTCACTTCCCTTTACTTCCCCCAGGTCTCAGCAGGTAACACCGGCCAAGAACCGCACTTGCAGCAGCTGTCAGATGGATTAGGCAGCACAGACAGCAGCAGGGTGTGTGATCCCAGGGGACAGAAGCATCTCTCAGCAAGCAGCCATCTTCTGCAGACTCTGGGATTTTTCAAGAGTGAACACACTGGCAACAAAGGAGTCTTCCTACGTGAGGCCTTTGTCAAAGGAAGGGCTACAAAGTGACCATTCAGCTCCTGGGGTTGAGAGCAAAGGGCCATGCTAAGCAGGAAGGTGTTCACAAATACCACCATGGATTAGCTGGCTGCAGGGGACACCTACAGTGCATCATGTCACCGGGAGTAAGGACCTGTGCCCACATACTGAGAAGGGAGGAAAAGCCTTCCAGTCAGTCTAAGAACACAGGTAACTTAACCAGCTTCAACAAGAGCCCAAAGTCTTTTGCCCTGAGCAGCAAACAGAGGGGTCCAAGCTCCACCCGCTCTGCTCTCCCACTACAGGACTGGAGAGAACATGGGACCAAGCAACCCTCAAACTGCATGGTGGCGGAGCTGACAATGCTTCAGAGGTCACCTGTCCACATCCCAGCGGCTCGGACCTCTGCCTAGGAGGGTGGGAGCTCAGCAACATTTCACTTCCTTAGTTGGATGCGGCTCAGGGCCCTCTTCACAGCACCCAGAGCTGCAGTTCCTACCGGCTCCCAACTCCCCAGATGCCCTGCTGGTGGCTAACTCAGAGCAGGTGTCTTTTAGCTAGTCCTTTCTGGAAGCAGGTACAAGAATACTCACACAAACCGAGCTGGCTCAACCCAGGCAAGAATACACAGGTCGGGATGGGGGCCTGGCCTTTTACGCAGCTGCCTAGTGCCAGGACAGAGCCTGCAGGCTCTCGGACAAATGACTGATAAGGCCAAGTCCTTAACCACAGCTAGTTTACTGAGCATTCGTGAAAAGGTATCTACTATGAGTATTTACTCCATCCGTCCCAGTCCATCCCAGTCCATCCCAGTCCATCCCAGTCCATCCCAATCCATCCCCATCCATCCATCCATCCATCCATCCATCCATCCATCCATCCATCCATCCATCCAATCTATCTATCTAATCTATCTTTTGTATTGGCAGGGTCTCACTATGGTGCTCAGCCTAGTCTTGAATTCCTGGGTTCAAATGATTCTCTGACCTTGGCCTCCCAAAGTGCTGGATTACAGGCATGAGCCACCATGTCCAACCCATTATTTCATTTTAACCCAAACTTACAGGGGCCTGAATCATTTTTCCCCCTTTAAAAACAGGATAAAATAACTGAGCTCAGAAGGGAAGTGATTTTTCCAAGTCAGACAGCTAGGACTGCAAAGCTACGACTGAAACCCAGGTCTGACCAAAGATAATATACTCATCTTTCTTCCTGATAAGGGGTGGGCAACTCAGAAATTGGTTCATGGACCACCACATAACCTCCAACGGGAGTAAAGCACACAGCTTCTACCTATAACTGAAAAAAGAGGCTCTCATGTGACCCCTAGATGTGAGAAAGGAAGCAGCGTGCCATCCTGGGAGGTGCTGTCAGCCATTTTGCCACCATCAGGGAAGCTGGCCAGAGAACAAAGCTAACATGCAGAAGGAAGCAACGGGAACAAACCACGGGGAAATAGAGCTGGAACCTTGATCAGGCTGCACCTGAAGGCTGATTTTCCACTAGGCTTTTCCATATACAGTTGTTCCTTGTTATTCCTTTTTGTCTGCAGGGCATTGGTTCCAGGATTGCCACCCACTTACCACCCCACCAATACCAAGTCCTTGGATGCTCAAGTCCCTTACATAAAATGTAGCAGCACAGCTGATCCTTGAACACGCACATGAACTGCACAGGTCCACTCATATGCAGATTATCTCCTGCCTCTGCTGCCCTACACAGCAAGACAGCCCCTCCCTCCATTTTTTCCTCAGCATGAAGACCTTTATTATGATCCACTTCTACTGAATACACAGGAAATATAGTTTCCCTTCCTTATGATTTTCTTAACATTTTATTTTTCTCTAGCTTACCTAAGAATACAGTATATAATAGATATGCAAAATACGTGTTAACTGACTTTATGTCATTGGTAAGGCTTCTAGTCAACAGCAGGCTATCTGTAGTTTTTGGGGAGTCAGTTATACACAGATTTCAACTGCATGGGTGGGGGACAGCCCTAATCCCTGCATTGTTCAAGAGTCACTTGTATTTGCATATAACCTATGCATATCCTTCCATATGTTTTAAGTCATCTCTAGATTATCTGATACAATGTCAGTGCTCTGTACATGGTTGTTATACTGCATGTTCACATTTGTATGACTTTCTATTGTTTATGTTATCTTGAATGTTTTCAATCTGGTTGGCTGATCATGGATGTGGAAACTGCAGATATGGAGGGCTGACTGTAAATGTGTTTCCTTTATTGTTTCAGTCAGTTTTAAATGTGTTTTCTGTTACTTGCATTTGAAAACATCTGACAAGGCTGATACAGAAGGTTTGAAGGTACACAGCTAGGAAGGACCTTGGAGTTAGCTAAGCCTCTGATTACACAGATAAGAAAATGGAAACTCAAAGTCATCAAGTGACATGTCATGAAGTCACACAGAGTTAGTACTTGAGCTAAGATACAGAATCCTGGGCTCTGAGAGGACCTGGCTGTCACCTAATCTAAACTTACCCTGCTCCCACCCACAAGCAGACAGCCTAAGACAGAGCTCGTTGCTCAAAGAGTAGTTAGCGGGTGGTTGTGGCTGGGGGAAGAATAGCTAACTGGGCGGCAGAGGTTGGTCCCTGTGTTGCTACTCAGCTATTCAACCAGGCTGCTGGGCATCCCTCAGCAAACTTCATCTGCTCTTCAGGTAGCCTAGCTTCAAGCTGGGCTCAGTGGTGGCACCATCCCTCCTTGGGCATGGACAATGCTGTGCTAGCAACCCCCCTATTCCTAAAGGATGCGTGACTCCAGAGCAGAGGCCAAGGCCATGCAAGGTGGAGCGACCTGCTAACCAGAGCTGGGGGAGGCATGTGAGCTCACAGCACTGGTCCTGGCCCATCCCAGCCCTCAACCCTGTCGCTGATGAGAGATTTAACAATGGTCCAGAAATGCAACTTAATCAGAAGCTGCTGCAGCAACAGCTAACGATTAAAAACCACCAGGCTTGCCAGTAAGGGCTATGAGCTGGGGGTTAGTAAGAATAGGCACCCCACAGAACTTTCTTCCCAACCTGATTCATACCTACTACTTAACTTTGAACAAAGCTTCACAGATTCATTCCATGGGGGAATCCTGCTTTAAAAGAGAGATGCCTGTAGAATTTGGAGTGTATAAAAACCCAAAGAATTCAATTAGGAGAATTTTGGCTGTCACAGACAGCTTCACTAAAAGGTTTCTTTCCATACAGCTTCTCCTACCACATTAAAGACTTGATTGGCTATTGTTACCTAAGAGGCAGCAGGGAAGCTAATGACAGGATCCCTTAGGCACTTTAAGATAAGAGACTAAATTAATTTTAATGGTAATGGAAATACATAATTAGAATGCTCCAAATCTGAATAATCTAGACTTTCAAAACCTCTGACCAACAGGCATCCAAGTCAGAAGAAGCCTGGCTCCAGACAGGCATCCCCCGAACAGACCAGCAGAAGGATCAAACACCTCACAGCCGCCCACCCCACACCTTTCAAAGCCTTGTACCCATCTCGGTCCAGCTATCCCAAGCTTGGCCAAGCCCCAGTGTGCAGGGCTCTGAGGTCAGGAGGGCAACCCCAATCCCCCTCAGCCTCCCAAGAGGGGGCCTTGGTGGCCATCCTGGACTGGCTACAAGAGCCTGAGCCACGCCCTGAAAGCAGAAAGTCACCTGTGAGACTGAGGGACACTATCACAAGATTGGAAAGTGAGATCTTTTGGCAGGCAGGAGATGGAGAGCTAGGGTGTGGTAACGGGTGATGGGGCGCTGCCTCAGCTTGGGAGCTCACTGCGGTCTGGGCAGTTAAGACTGAAGCAAGACCCAGAGGACAAGAGGAACCTTCTGGTTTCCTCCCTAGTTGTTCAGCAATGCTGGACAGGCAGAAAAGGGGGCAGGAACCATGACCTTGAGCCACAGCCTAGAACAGTGAGGGTCACACAGTGCCACTGAAGCCCCAGAGTGGCCCTGAGGACAGCTGGGTGCAGACAAAGGTGGTGCGGCAGCAGGCATGCACACAGAGGATGGGACAGGGCACTGGCACATGGGCTTGTCTGTCTGGCCCCGTCTCTGCCCCACCACTTCCACCACACCTCCCACTGGGGCCAGACGGCGTGTGGCGGTGGTTTCACAGGCTCAGCTCCAGCACTCAGGCAGTGTTCTGAGCTGAAGAGCTCATGCAGGGGTGAGCACGCGGGGCCCCTGTGGGCAGTGCAGTCTGGAACGCCCACTCGCCTCCCGCTTATCTGCTCTGCCTACGTGCAGAGGATGTTCTTCCCCATCTTCCTTCATTGCCTGTTGTTGCCCAGAGGGAAAAATCATAGAGGGGTGATGGGAGGAAGGTTCCAGAAGTTTCAGAATGTTTTTCTTCTCAACAGACCTATTACTACCAAGGACTAAACTGAGTCTGAAAATCACATGGACGTGATGTGGCAGAGCTTGACTTGAATCTGGGATGGACGCCAAAGCTCATGCCCATTCTTCTAAATGCCCCTTTTTCCCTGGAATTCACTAAGGGCCTGAAGTCCCACACTGCTTTATTCACTCCAGAAAGGCTAGACATTCTCAAAACTTTAGAATCACAGGATTCTTTCGATGGGAGTATGAAAGTGGAAGGAAATGCTTTCCCTAAGTGCCGGACCAGCCCTCAAACCTAGCCTCTGGCCCATGCTCAGTTTTAAACTCACCCAGGAAGCACCATTCCTGCAGCGCCCTTCAGCCATGGCCCTGGCATGGCCATCCTGGCTGAGCTGCTCCCTTTCCAGGTGTGCTGTCACCATCGTTTGTCCCAGCCACACACATGTAGCTCAGCTCCCTAACACTGTTCTCACTGCCCCACCAATTCAGACTTGAGATGTGAGAGCCAGAAGGGACTCAGAATCTAGGTCTATCTCTTCAACCACAATGGGAGGTGCACCTAGGAGGTTGGGATCTGCCAAAGGTAACAAGTGGAGGCAGTCCCTATTCCCCACCTATCACATCACAGCCACGGCACTTCTGGGTTCCCCTGCATTCTGCTAGGGTTCGAGGAAGGAGTCTCAAACCACTCTACAAATCAGCCCTTGCTTTATTCCCAAACACTAACCCATCCTCCAAATACTGGGCCTGCAAGCTCAGGAACCCCATCTTGAGACCCTAGCTCAGGTGCTGGTCCCGACCCTCCAGTCTTATTAAGGGGGAAAGCTAGCCACTTCCAACAGCAAGGGCTTTGGAGCTCCTCACCTGGGTTTGGGGACCTCCAGGGGACTGCTACCCATCCTGAAAAAGTTATCAGAATGGTTTGAGGAAGAGGAGCTGGAAGACCTGGCTTCCGCCAGCCCCTGATGGGAAGGCAAGCGGTCCTCTGAGGGTTGTGGCCGGTTCCAGAGGACACTCTGTGGAGAGGATGAGTGGCTCTTCCTCCTGCAGTGGAAGGAGCAGGGCTGTGAGCCAAGGGCCACTGCAGGCAAAGCCCTCTGCCCACCCTCACTGAATTTCAGGCCTAGGCTTTACTTCCACTGGGAAAACATCACATGAGAGTGGGCAAACATTAGCACTCTCTCCAGCTCAGGGTCATGGGCAGCAGGGCTGGGTCTTTATGGAGGGCCTGTGGCATCCAAATCACACCAGCCTACTGGTCTCGAAGTATGTGCTAGAAAATGATTCCTCACTGTTCAGTCACTGCCCACCTCCATATGTTATGCAAAATCTTTTTTTTTTTTTTCCCTAAAAGACGGGGTCTCATTATGCTGCCCAGACTGATCTCGAACTCCTGGGCTCGAGTGATCCTCCTGCCTTGGCCTCCCAAAGTGCTGGGATTATAAATATGAGCCACCACTCAGGACTTTGTTATGCAACATCTTGAGCCATCTGTCTAGGGTGAAAGTCATCAGGGTCTCAATTTCATGAGATTCTCAAAGGAGCTGACCCTCAAACAAGTTCCCAATTGCCTATCATCTTACACCCACCTTTTTGGTTTTCTTTTTCCAAAATGGCCCCCTATCTCCCCGACAAATGATACAATGGTGCTCCTCCAATACCAGCCTCCCCAGCCCCCTGCCCTGCCCTGCCCAGCTGCTTCTCTGTCCCACAGGGAGCCCTAGCCCTTTATGTTCCTGGGCCACCACAGGCAGTGCCCTTCACCAACCAGATGGCTGGCTTCTGAGGCCCAGTAGAGACAGCAGGAGCACGGAGCTATCCTCTCAGCTCTTCTGTTGGGGGCCCCCTTTGTTCCTGGGGCTCCAGCCTGGCTCCCTGGTGCTGATGGCCCTGGGCCACAGCTGTGAGTGACCTTGGTCCCAGTCTGGCCCCTTACCAAGCTGCCTGAGTCAGCGCTCCTGCTGGGACCAGCTCCACGGCCTCATAGGTGAAGCTCCCAGTGGCTCCTGGGGAACTCTCCATGACCAGGGAGAAGTCGCTGCCAAGGCTGGTGGTGCTGCCACGGTCCTTTCGTCCTAAAAGAAGCCAGTGCCATCAGTCAGCGTGTTACCTTCTCCCACTACTGGTCCCCCACCTTTTCTGTACCACATAACTGGGAAGAAAAAAAAAAAAACAAAAAAAATCCTAGCACAAACAGTTCCTGCCTGGTCTGTACTCGGGAAGATGCATGGAGGAAGGGAAGTCTCTTGGGGCCCAGGACTCACTCAGCATGCAGATGTCTTCCAGGGTGAAGCCTCCATCCCGGGCTGGCAAACTCTTCCTCCTAGAAACGGAAGCCAGAGCAGTAAATTCCAGATCTATCTGGGGTCTTATTGTGTCCCCCGTTCCCAATCCTGCCTGTCCTGGAAAGCAGCTCAATTCACTGGCAACTTGTGGAGATGGGTCCTAGCCTAGGGAGTGTTATAAGACACCAGGGCCACTTCTGGGACCCATGCTGCAAGCCTCTGTCCAACACACACGTGCAGATTTCTGAGGCCAGTAAGGTCTGCATCCTCCTCATCAGCTTGTGGCCTGAGCATTCAAGTCTGGCCCAACATGCTTGTAGCTCCGATTAGGAAGGCAAACCAACTCAGGCAAGACCCCAACTCTTACAGGGGTCCTAAGGCAGTTGCCAGCCAAGACTCTTGCATTTCCCAGGCCAGAAGCAGCCTTCTGCCCTTTTGTAGGGGGCTGCAGTGTTCAGCCACACTTTCTGCTGTAGGCCATGGACGACAAGAGTCAGCTTAGGCGCACTGGGAGTTAAGAGTCCTCCTACTCCTGGGCTGGCTTCTCCCTGCAGCAATACACCTGTTCTGTTGGTCACCAGAGACCACTCGTCTGTCCCAAAGCCTGTCTGCTAGTGTGACTCCAAGTTGACCCCAACATGGCCTTCCCTGCAGAACAGCCTCTTCACCAGTGGCCCTCAGCAGGGACTCCTACCTTGGCCTCACAGCGAAGGCAGGAGGGAGCACCAGCCGAACAAGCAAGGAGGCAGGGCGGGAATGAGGTGGCCAGCCTCTGCCTGCCAGGGAGCAGCCCTTCTCAGAGCGCCCTGGCCCAGCATGACCCGTGCAGGCCTCCACTTACCTCTGGGTCTTCAGAGCAGAGAACTCCTCAGAGGTAATATGCTTCAAAAAATTGAAGCAGAAGAAGAAAATCTAAAGGAGAGACCAAAGAGCAATGTACAATGAGAAGAACCAAGGCAGTAGAACTCCCATGGGGAGGGCGTCCAGCCACTAAGGTCAAGGCCCCTGCTAGAGAGCGGCCCTACTGTGGGACTCTGTGGGTGTTCTGGTCCATAAATGGTGTGGGTGGTACAGAGGCCTTGGAAGGGCCTGGCAGATGCACTTGGGCCGGGGCAAGGAAGGAAGGGATTTCCTTCCTGGGACTGCCAGGGTTAAGCCAGCAATTTTTTTTTTTTATTTGAGACGGAGTCTCGCTCTGTCACCCAGGCTGGAGTGCAATGGCGTGATCTCGGCTCACTGCAAGCTCAGCCTTCTAGGTTCATGCCATTCTCCTGCCTCAGCCTCCCGAGTAGCTGGGACTACAGGCGCCCGCTAATTGTTCACATTTTTATTAGAGACAGGGTTTCACCGTGTTAGCCAGGATGGTCTTGATATCCTGACCTCGTGATCCGCCCGCCTCAGCCTCCCAAAGTGCTGGGATTACAGGCGTGAGCCACCATGCCCGGCCAGGCCAGTGATTTTTCAAACCATCATCAAATTCAATATGTGTGTTCTCAAGTGGTTAAAAAGGATAAAGTGAAATGGTACCCTCTCCCCTCTTCTAAGATTCCCAGGGAGAGATGCTAACAGGGAAGGACAGCTGTGGGAGAGATGACTTGGGCACAGGGAGAATAATGGACAAAGCAGGAACATAATGGAAGGGAAAGGAATCACATTTTTTAGAGGAGGCGTCCCAAAATACTGGTTCAGAACTGGGGGTGTGGGCAGCTGCTGTCTGGCCTACAGCCTCCCTTGCTGAGGAGTTGTGAGGGTCAGGTCTTAAGCTTGAGGTGGGCACAGGCAGGAGGCTCCTGACCCCAGCCACATCCCCACCTCCATGAGCAAATTATCTTCTACCTTCCAGCCAGTGCCTAGCCCAGGGGCCTCCAGGAAGCACACACCAGGCTTCCATTTCTGTAGTGATTCCCAAAGGCCTGGCCCATGAGCCCCTCTCTCAGAGAAATCCCCACTTGGCATCCCACGAGCCCTGTCAGTTTCTTATCTCTGTGTGCCCAAGCAAGGAGCTGCCGCCCACAAGGAGAGGGCTGCCCAGGTTGGGTCAGTATGAAAATGTTGCGTTACTTAAGATTAAACAGATGTTTTCACTACAGACTTTGTAGTCTTTAATATGCGAATATGCTAATATGTTCCTCGAACCTCCAAGGTGAGGTGGGGAGACGACACAATCATGTTTAACTAATAGGCCTGGGTTTTTTTTTTTTTACTTTGGACGCATCAGTGTCTGCATTGTCTGGGGGGTAACAGAAAGGTCCTAAAGATGAACCTGCAGCTGAGGAGAGCTTCTTCTCTACATGCAGAGATGCCAAGGGCTCAAACTCAGACACTACTTGGTTCAGCCCCCCCCTCTGCAGGCAGATCTGGTCTGCTTTGTGGGGGGAGGGAGACTACAGGGAGGGTAGAATGTCCCAGAGCTCTGGGAAAGTCCTATAATGAGAGGCTACAAAGAGGCTTCTTGAAGCACTGATTTCAATACCAAAGTCACCGCCTCTGAGGGAGTTCACGGAGGCCTCTGAGGAACAGGCTTAGAGCTCTACAGCCCTGGCAGATGCGGTAAGTATTCAGAAGAAGAGATTTGGAAGGGGAGAGGAGCAGCTGAGACGGAGGAACAAAAGGAGGAGGCGCGAGATAAGATGCCCAGGAAGGAAGCAGCCTCACGAGAGTGAGAAAGATGAGAAACACACTTTGGGAAAATGGGGGAGTGGGGGCCAAAGAGAAGGAGCTGGCACTGTGGAACAGCTTCCACGCTGGGCGTCTGGACTCATTCTCTCACGCTTGACACCAGGAGACTCAAGGTGAAGCATATCACCCAAGGTCACCCAGGCAGTAATGGGGCCAACTAGGGAACACACTCAGGGCCGACTCCAGACCTGCATGCAAGGAAAACAGGCAGTAACAGGTAAGGCCCGCAGAGAGTGGCCGACAGGATGGGGGCGCAGAGAAGGCGACGGGCATGGGGGAGAGAGTGCTGAGCACATTGGAAGAGGAAGGAAGAGCAGGTCCAGAGGAAAGGGGACCTGGAGGCAACCATCAGGGGCAGGACCCTGTTGCCGGGCGCCCTGACATTGAAAAGTGGCTGAAGGGTGTGACGGGAGGGTGGGGAAGAGAAGTGCTGCTGCATTTTAGCTGCAGAGACGAGGGGCACAGAAAGGACTTGTAAGATGGTTCCCGAGCTGAGCAGAGAAAACGAGTGGCCTGTGAGAGGGAAGATCACAGGCAGCCAAGGCCATCATGTAACTGCTCACCCCGACATGTGGGCTTGTATTCTCTCCACAGCACAGGCCCACGAGGCCCAGAACACAGAGCTACTGGGCTGGTGCTTGTCCTGCCATGCTGCCTCAGGAGGAGATGACAGGGGGCCACATCCCTGCACCCCTGGGGCAAGGAGCTGCCCCTAAAACGTGGAACTCAGACTGGCCACCCCCTGCCCCTCTTTCAGTGCTGAGTTATGCCCACAAGTCATAGGTGGTATACTCACCTCCTCCCCTTTGCTGAGCCGATCTACCAACATGTGCCTGAAAAAAGGAGGGTGGAGAGGCAAAGTCAGCAGCACCAAGATGACAAGGCCAAGAGGACAGGGTCACCAGACACAGACTGTGTCACTGGCACCAGCGTGGCAGGTGGGGCCTGATCAGCAGCTTCGGTCCTTCTCGAGGGGTGGGATTATCCTTACCTCCAACCCCTGTCAAGGGAGCCACTACACAACTCACATATAGAAACTGTTACTAAGGCCCCAAAACCCAACTCCTGCAAAGGCTTACCCGAAGAGGAACCAGTCATAGGCCACAGTGAGGTAGAGGATCTCAGCGGGCTTCAGGGACGTGTGGATGAGCCCATCCTGGAAGAGACCACAGGAGATGTGACAGAGCCCTCTTGTCGTCCCCAGGAGCTGAACCATAACCAGACCCAGTGACAACGCAGGCTGATGAACACCCCGAAGGACAGGGTTAAACACATCTACTCTGAGCGATGGCATCCCCTGCCGCAACCTCTGTCTGGAGACAATCCTAACACACCCAAAGAGCAGAGCTTGGTAGGGGCCGATTGATACTCACAGCCCACAAGGAAAGGCGCAGGAGGGAGATGAAGAGGGGGGTCCGATCCCAGCCTGAGATACAGTGTACCAGCAGCCCGCTGTCATCTACTCAGGAACCACAGGAGAGGATGCCCAGGAGAGAACCAGACATGGGCCGATGAGTAGGGAAGTACCACCACCCTGGCCCGGTGGAGGGAGCCAGGCCCCACCAGCTTCTGTCTTCCCCAGTGGCCTCCCCACGGCTCTTCTCCAGCCTAGTCCCAGAAAGGGGTGAGTGGCAGGCGTCTGGTTTTGTAGCCTCCTTTCTTCCTTCTGGCTATAGTTCTCAGTGTACTTCTGGGGACACAGTGCAGCCTGCACAGTCCACTTTGCCCAGGTCATTTAGGCAGGGCTGACATCCCTACCCATTTCTCAGAGGGCACTTATTTTTTTGGGGGGTAGCAGGAGTGGGCAATTTTTCAGTGTGCAGGGCTGCATGAATTGCAGGACATTGACTATCCCTGGCCAACTCCAACCACATGCTAGTACTACCTTCCCCACCCTCTAGTTTCTGTAGCACCCAACATGCCAGACACACGTTTCCAGAAGTGCTTTGAGGGGTGGTACTGCCCCCAGCTAGAGAACCAGTACCTGGCTCCAGGGGCTGGCATGTGACTTTGTGGCAACTCTCCCTCCAGCGACCAGTTCAAGGATGGGCACTTAACCCAAACTGGGTCAATGAGCATGAGCTCAGACTTTTACTGGAACTCCAGAGACTGAGGCAGTCTCCCCTGGGGGAGCTAAGATGGCGGGAGACAGGTCTGGAATGGCTGCCAGCCATGAGGCCAAGATAGTGGTTTTGAGAAACAGAGAAAGATTCTTTATGATGTTCACCTGACTCTGTTCTTGGGCCTTCTTGGTTCCATAAGCCAATGCATTTCCACTTGTTTGAGCAAGTGCAACTCCTACAGAAGTCCTGATTGCTACCAGAGATTTAGAGTCCGTCTGCCCTAGAGACACTGAGCAAGCCAGGCCCATCCAATCAAAACAGCCAAACTGGGTGGAGGACTCTGGAGAACAGGGCCTCTACAGGCTGTGTGCATCCGCTGAGCAGCCCGGATTGATCCTCTCATCTCATGCCTCATCTTTCTGAATGAGAGGCCCATCCTGGCCCCACACACAATGCTGATGTGCAATGCTGAGCCAGTGTGAAAATACCCTGTGCACGGCAGAGATGGCAATGAGTTCTTAATTTTGTTTTCCAGGATTTTGAGGACATGGAATAAAGCCACCAATGGACAAATCCCACCCAGCCTCTGGGATTCTAGGAACTCCCCAAATCCCTCTCCCGCAGCACAAAAGTTAGGTGTGTGACTCCAACAAACATACAGTTGAGGTAGAATGAACTGGGAACTCCCCAAGGGTGCAGTGGCTCGAGGGCTCTGGAGGAGACAGACTCACCATCACTGTTAACTAAGGAAAGCAGCAGCTTCAGGTAGTTTTGTGTTTGTTGCACCAGGTCCCAACACTGTTGGAGAAAAGTGAGAAGAAAAGGAGTCTAAGAATGGACATTAACTCAGATTTAGAATTTAAAGTATTTAAAAAATAAAATGCCAAGAGTTATTCTGGGGCAACAACTACACAAGGCCCTTGGTTACAAACCATAGGTTTTGAATCCCAGATAATCTGGGACATTCATATTCCATCTCCAGCAGCTCCTACCACCTCTCCCTCCACCCCTCAGCCTGTGGACCCCCTACTCGTGGCGGGGGGCGGGGGGGGGGTCTGACCCAATGTGAGACTGAGGAACAGAAAGGGATGCTGGGGCCAGGGTGACCCAGAGCCCCCTGCCCACATTAGGGTTCCCTAAGTGCTGGGCTCCTGGTGTGGCTGTCCAGGAAGTCAGTAAAGGTAAATGAAGAGCCCTGAGGCTGTGGCCAATGTCTCCAAATGGCCACATAAAAAGATTCATTCCTTCATTTGCCATCACATCACAGAAACTAAAACATCAACCTTTTCAAACATGCTTCATTTGCTTTTCATTGCTATTTACTGCATACTATCTTTTGATGAATAATAAATGGAATCTGTCTGGCAGGGAAAGTCTTTTAAAAAAGGAGGCCCATGAGGTGGGAGATGGAAAATTAAGCAAAAGCCTTAAAGAGATGAGAACCTCTGTTCTAGCCCAAGTGCAAGGTCTAGTCCAGACCCGCTAAGAAACAGCCCACTCAGAACCTGGAACTCCATGGAAGGGCCTGACCCAGTTTTGCGGCACCCTTTTCCCTAGCTGGGGCAGCCTCTGTTCTCTTAAGATACAATTGCTTAGCAGTGTTCTGGGGCTGTGCAGAGAGGGTGACGCATGCCAGCAAGACAGCACTTCCCAAGGGGAGGGGGAACACGGCACCTGTAATTGGAGTGGCTTTCCCAGGAATTTAAAACAGGCTCATTTAACTGACCCTCCCATGCCCCTGGAGAGTTCTGACCCACTTTTAGTGACTCCAGAGACAGGCGCTGTAGTGCTGTGCTAATAAAGTCATTATCAGTAGCTGCACAAGGGGTCTCTCAACTCATCTGGCTCAACGTGTCAGACACACCATTGCCAATGGAGCAATGATTCTCACAGGGCAAGGAAAAGCAGGAGAGGAAGGTAAGAGCTGCACTGCATCAAGCCCAGTGAGCATCAGGTGGGCTGGGGGAAGACTGCAGCAGCCGGGGAGGGCAGGCCCCACCGAGGACAAGAGAGCTGCGGAATGCCAGCCACCATGACAGCTGTCTGGAGGAGATGCTGACCATCAGGGAGGGGAAGCAAGTTCCCAGGGCTGGGGCAGGAGCTACAGGCTGGGGAGGGCTGGGCTGGTAGAGGCCCAAGGTCACACGGCTGAGCTGAAGGATAAATCCAGCCCTGCCAGACTCCAAAGTCCACATTCTTAATCACTGTAGGTACTCTTCCTATAACACCAGAGTAAGAAGCAGAAGTCTGAAGGAACTGCTCAAAGTGAGGATCGAGGAGATATGCTAAAAAAAAAAAAAAAAAAAAAAAACTAGGCTCGTGCCTGACTCTCTCATCCTATGTGCTTCATGAAAAAGTCTCTAGGAGCTGAGCTGAATGCCATGCCTCTGCTTATGTTTCTATGCCTAGAGTACTCTTTCTCCTGGTTGGCAAACTCCTATTCATCCTTCAAAGGCCCAGCCCAATTATCTTCTCTTTGGGGTTTCTGTGACCACTGGTGAAAACTGTAATGTAGGTGATAGTTACCTTGTTGCCTCTTTTCCTAGTCTAATCTCCATGAGGGCAGAGGCTGCTTTGGCATCTCTAAGGCTTAGTGCTCAGGGACTAGGAGGTCATTGCAGAATGTTCCTTGCTGCTTGTTCATACTGGGGCAATGCTGAGTGCCTGAGGGACAGCAGCCCCAGGGAGGGGTCTTAGGACACAGAAAGAAGGGGCATCCTCTATGGAATTCAATTTGGTTACATAGAGGGCAGCAAGACACATGTGTCCTGCCACAACTGCTCCTATCATTCATTCATTCACTCATTCATTCATTCATTCAGTGAGCCTCACACTGCATGCCTCCTGAAGGGCCTCGCACCAGGCACACAAGGATGAATACGACCTCAGCCCTCATGGAGTCACGGGAGAGGGAAGACAAAGCTAACCACTGCAGGTGTGCAACTAAAAGGAGACCTCTAGGATGCTGTGCAACCATGTGACTGGAGAGCCGAGCCTGATCTGTAGGGACATCAGAGAAGGCTTCTGAGAGGTGATGACATGAGACAGCATAAGAAACAGAGAAAGGAGACATGTGTTTCTGGCAGAGAAAACAGCATGTGCGAACCTGGAGAGGGCTGCCTTCTTTTTTTTTGAGATGGAGTCTCGCTCTGTCGCCCAGGCTGGAGTATAGTGGCATGATCTCGGCTCACTGCAAGCTCCGCCTCCCGGGTTCATGCTATTCTCCTGCCTCAGTCTCCGGAGTAGCTGGAACTACAGGCGCCCGCCACCACGCCTGGCTAATTTTTTAGTAGAGATCGGGTTTCACCGTGTTAGCCAGGATGGTCTCGATCTCCTACCCTCATGATCCGCCCACCTTGGCCTCCTAAAGTACTAGGATTACAGGCATGAGCCACCGTGCCCGGCCATGGGCTGCCTTCTTAAGGAGCTGAAGGGAGGCCAGTGGGGCTGCAGGAAGATCAGCTGGTCACAAGAACAGGCAAGACCAGACTGCATGGAGCTGGGTAGGCCATGTACAAGTTCTTGCATTGTATTCTGAGGAAAATGGGAAGTCAGTGGTAGGTTTTAAGGCAAGGGTGACAATGATGGCCCTGCTCTATCATTTCAGTGCTTGCTATCTGAGCATTTCATATCTAGTTACTCCTCAGTGAGGCCCCATGTTCAGCTGTGAGATGCACTGAGACAGTGGTGGCCTGAGCTAGGCACTGCACGGGAGACGAGGGCAAGAAGGACTGCAGTTGCACCAGAGGCAGAGACTAGAGAACCGATGGGAGCTGGTGACAGATGTGGTGGGAGCAAAGAACTCGAGTTTCAGGTGTGAGCATCTGGGTAAATGGTGGGCCACAGTCAACTGTACTCTGGACAGCTTGAGTCTGAGGGGCCGCCTGAAGGGACATGTGTAAAAGGTGATGCAGGTATGGATCAGAGAGGCCTGGCTGTGGGCTCATGGTGTGGACGACGGATGAGATCACCTGGGGAGATGGTGAAAAGGAACAGGGTACCGGCACCCCAGGGCTTTGTGGGCAGAAAGGGCAGAGCCCACACCCAGCCAAGGAAGAGGATGCTAGGAGCCCCAGTGAGACAAACAGGTCGAGCAACACCGAAGAGGTGGCCTCTTGGGAGGCGCCTGCCTGCCTGCTACACTCCAGCCCTGCTGCCTTCACGCCTGGAAGTTTATCAGTGTTCACTTCCCTGAATTAGCTAGCTAGCAGCCTCTTCATAATTACCATTACAATCTGTCTGGTATTTCAGTTCAGGAGTCCCTTTCAAGCAGTGATCATATTTGAGCCTGGCACAACTCTGAAATAGGTACTGCCAACACCATTTTCAGGGGGAAGTGAGGTCATCTGTTCAAGGCCACAGAGCCTTGCGGGAAGGGCCAGGCAAGCTGGGACCTAGATCCAGGGCCTGCATCTACTAAGCAGAGTACCTCCTCACACGCACAGGACCCCTTCCTAAAGAGGCAAACATCCTTGGCGGGACCAGTGCCTGGAACTGTCACATCTCATTTGCTGAGTAGTTCATCAGATCCAGTTTGTACCTGCATAAGGAGAAAAAATGGTGCCGAAAGGGACCAGAAAGAGGGTGGCTTGGGGCAGAGTCTACTTGACCTCTGCATGCAGCACATAAAGAAGGAAGCCTGCCAGTTCTTTTATCTACTCAGTCTGTCTAGGCACAGCCTGGGACATGAGACCATAGCACAGGTACCTCAAACCTGTTCCTTCTCCAGGCTTCCAGACTATAACAAACAACTGGTCTGCCTTCCTCCCCAGTGCTCCCTCTCTTGCAAACACCTGCACAGGGGAACCCTGACATCACCCTACTTCATACACTCAAACAGTTGCTGTGAGCATAAACCTTGTGATTAGGGGCTGGATATACATAGAGAAAACAAGACAGACCTTGCTGCTATCAGGACAACAGGGTACTGACATTGGTGATCTAGGAGCACCCAGTTGCTTAACATAGACGGGTCAGCCTTTCAAAGAAAGAGAGATCTCAAGGCTGGGTGGGAGCTGTCCAGACCTGGGGACAGGGGAAACTAGCAGGGAGGCAGAATGTTTTCTGTTGCTCACTGGCTCAGTTTTTCAAGTTCTAGGCTCTGTGCCTGTTTCTGTGCTGGGATACACAAGCTGTGGGTCCCTGTCCTCCAGGATTTCAGGGAAGCAGATCTCTAAATCAGTGACTACAGCTCAGTGGAAAATTCCATGATGGATGTGCCCAGGGGGTTAATGGGAATATAGATGCAGGCATCCAACTCGCCAGGGATAAGGAAGAGGCAGATCAGGGAAGTCTTCCTGAAGCAGACACTCGAGCCAAAGCCTGAAGGGCAGTATGTCAGCCAGACAAGAGGAAGCTGAGAGGTGGCAGCCAGGCAGAGGAACAGGACATGGGAAAGGTCGCAGAAAAACAAAACTACTTGTTCTGTCTGAAGCAAGTGGCAAGCAAAGCTGCTGGCAGCCTTCAGACTGTGTGGGCTAAGGGTAGAGAGATGTTTCCAGGAAGACTAGAGGCCCCTTCCATGGTGTGCAGTGACGGAGAAGAGCATGGTGGAAGTAATTTTAATGTTTCTATAATCAAATGAGGTCAGGCAGCTCTGTATTTCCTCTGGCTGAACACAAATTTAAAAGGAAAAATGTAAAAGTAACTAAAGCCCAGATCTGGAATAGCAGACTCTATGAGGTCCTCTGGAAACAGAACCCCCTGGTGGATGCAAATCTTTGAATGAGTCACGTTCAGAAAGCTTTGATTTTCTGGGACATGAGCAAATCAGGAGATAGGTGAACGGACACGCAATTCCTCCTTTCTGAGAGGAGAGAGGGCCAAAGGCATATCTGAGTGCACAAGCCAGCCCATCAGGCAAACACACGAGGGCCTTGTGGGGCAGGCATCAGGAGTCTCCTTGGTCCCCACTCCCTTATCCCTTATCCTGCCCTCAATGCTTGAGTCAGGCCCCTTACCTGATACTGGCTCCAGTCAATGTTCAGAGAGTGAGTCAGGAAGTTGGGGATGCTCAATGGGGCATCAACGTAGTCCTGGGGACAGAAAGACTCCTGTGAGATGTGGGTTGGCCACCAGAGGAGGCTGAGGTGATGGAGAAGCTTGCAGTCCTGAGGCTGTGACTACCACAGGCAGTGCTTGCCTTTTCTGGGCCAGATACCTGTGCTACCTGGGAGTGACAGCTTAAAAATCAATGTGACCAGATCATTATGGCTGAGTAGGAGTTTTTCAGTCGGACATTTGATGTCTGTTGCTGAAACATGCAAGATCAACATGTGGTCAGCTTCTGGCAGGTTTCCCATAGCTTGCCCCTACAGGCTAAGGAAGGCAAAGAATGCTGCCCCCAGCTTTCACACAGAGAGTACAGAAGGGAAGGGCTTTTCCTATCTTGTTTCTGAAAAATTCCCTTAAACAAAAGAGAAATAAAAGGGGGAGGAAAGTAAAATGATGAAAATTTAACATGTATAGACAAGGAGAAGAGGGAGAGGAAGACAGAAACAATCAGGGGAGAAAGGAAAGAGGAGTTATTTTCCCCAAAGACTGCTTGTTGTTCTCCCTGGCCTCCCTTTACAAAGAGACATAGACCCAATTTGATGTATGTTATTGCTCATACCTGCTTCCAGTTAAATATGAGCCCTTCTGCCATATAATCCCGATCTTTATATTCCTTGAAAAATTCACAGCCTGGAAAAGAAGGGCAGAGTTATGACACCTCCCTTCCCAGCCCAAAGTCTTCTGACACAGCCCTGGCCAGACCCAGGTCCCTGAGTGCTGTGGAAAGGGGGCCGCCAGCTCACACTTCTCCAAACTAGTGGCTCCAGTGAGGCCAAGGCTGACATGGGTGGGCAAAAGCCAGGGGTGAGCCTCTAGGGCCCCTCTGGTTTCCTGGCTGCATGCCTTTTCCACAAGGCACCACCTGCTCTCAGCCTCTTTGTAACTTTCTCCATCTATGTTCACTGGTCACCAGTCACTTGCCCCACTTTGTCCTACAGGTCTCTGTAGTGCCAATCCCAGTAAACAAAGGCATGACTCACACTGCAGCCTAGCTGCAGAGGATCACTCTTCCTCATCTCTAAAATGGGGGCAAATAATGCTAGCCTTGCAGGCTTTTAGTGAAGACTGAACATCCTAACATATTGGAAAGGCCCACGGACAGTGCCTAAAACCTGGTGCTCAAGAGACACTGCCATGCCCAACAAAGCAAGCAAAGAGGCACTTTTCTGTATTATTTGGTGGAAAAATCATAAGTAACTCCACCAGGACAAGCCCTCGGGAATAGAGAGAGAAACACTGGAGAGAATAGGGCTTTGGCAACATTCCCAGCTTAAAATCTCAGCTTTTTACTTAACACTGTAATGCTGAACAAGTTGTTTAATGTCTCTAAGCCTTGATTTTGTCATTTGTAAAATGGCTGTTTAAGGATGACATAATACATATAAAACACCTAGCACAGCACTGGTCCAAGTGACACTCAAATGGCAGCACACTATTGTCATCACGCTGCCATTGCAACAAGAGCCCACAGTGCCAGCCCACAGCTTGAAGTCAACTACTTTGCTCTGTGCTTGGTGTTGGCAGCCTTGGTCAGAGAGAATGCGTCTTGCCCCCTAGGCTGTGGCCTGCCCCTGTTGAGTCTGACCATAGCACAGTGAACATCTAGTCCTCCAAGGAGCTCCTGGTGGCTTCAAGAAATACGGTAGGAGAAGGCACTTGGCTAACTTGCAGTTATTCTCAGCACCTCAATCAGGGCCTCTACACAAACTTCAGGCGGCAGGTGGCTTTGGCCACACCTCCAAGTCTGGTGAGGCCCCAGAGGCAAAAAAACAATTGTCCAAATTCAAGGGAAGCAGCCACAAAGAAGATTCACATGGAATGTCGCAGCAATTCTTGGGCCAAGTCCCTGTCTGAGGCCACCTCAGGGAAGATAGGAAAGCTTCCCTGGAGACCCAGCCCATGTTTTCCAGAAGTGGCTTTCATTCCATACACACCCTGCACTCTAATCCCCAGGCCTCGAGAAGTCTGGAAATAATCCTCAGCCATAACACTTTAGCCTATTCTTGGGAGCCTCACTGGGAGAAAGAAGAATTATAGATCTCAGACAGAGGCCCTTAGTTATGAGCCCAGGTTGAGGAGAGACAGCAATTATCCCTCAGAGCTCTTGTGAAGTGCTGTTTTCCCAACTCTAGCTGCTCAAATCAACACTGCAGGCCTTAGGCTGAGCTCAGACCCACCTATGATGCAGAGGCAGTTTTTGTGAGAAACAGAATTAAAATAGACTCTACTCAGGGCAATGCCCAATGTTCATTACCTGAATAGGCTTCTGAACCACTGTCAGGCAAGAGAAGAGGGACCAAAAGCAGGCTGAGAAGGGCCATTCACTCAAGGAGGAAACAAATTAGATTTGTGCTGCAGAATTTGGGCCCATCTATTTTGGTGTGCTGAAAGAAATGATCCCAGAATACTTCTCATTTCCAAGGGCCCAAGATAGTGTGACACATCTAGAACTGAGACTACTGAGTACCTGTTTGAGCCTCAAAGTCATCACAGGGCTCAACTGAGATTCCTTAAACAGCATCAAAGTGCAGCTTGTGACTTGGTTTGGATAATAGTAATTTTATTTTTTTTTCTTATTATAAAGTAATAGATGTAAAAAAAAACCCACAAGAACATAAGTCTATCAAATAAAAAGTGATTCTCCTGTCCCCCTTATTTGGGTGTGCAATGGTGTCTCACCCCATCTCCAGCTTTTTTTTAATTGATCCTCATTACCCTCCCTAACACACATACACCGTCAGATGCAGTACATACAAATTTTGGTCTCTTTTGGTACCTTTTATTTGTTTTTGTTTTTATTTTTGTTTTGAGACGGAGTTTCGCTCTTGTTGTCCAGACTGGAATGCAATGGCACAATCCTGGCTCACTGCAACCTCCGCCTCCCGGGTTCAAGCGATTCTCCTGCCTCAGCCTCCCAAGTAGCTGGGATTACAGGCATGCGCCACCATGCCCGGCTAATTTTGTATTTTTAGTAGAGATAGGGTTTCTCCATGTTGGTCAGGCTGGTCTTGAACTCCCTGCCTCAGGTGATCTGCCTGCCTCGGCCTCCCAAAGTGCTGGGATTATAGATGTGAGCCACCGCGCTTGGCTTTTGATGCCTTTTAAAACAAAAAAAGCTTTGGGGAAAGCATTCAGGCATCTTAACATTTTGGCACACTTCCTTTTAAGCCTTTTTTATAAGCACAGTTTCCTTTACTTAGTTGAGAGTGTACTATGTGATTCTGTATCCTGCTTATCTTAAGCTCTGTGATGTTTTCCATGTCAAAAAGTGTAAGCATTTTCTTTTTTTTTTTTTTTTTTTTTGGTAGAGACAGAGTGTCGCTGTTTCCCAGGCTGGTCTTGAACTCCTGGGCTCAAGCAATCTTACTGCATAGGCCTCCCAAAGTGCTGAGATTAAAGGCGTGAGCCATCATGCCCAGCCCACTTTCGATTCTTCTATGACTACACAATATTTCATTCTACTGAGGGATGTGCCATCATTCAATCATTATTCTGATTAGTGAAAACATTTCTTGTTTTGCTATTACAAACAGACATCATGATGAACGTCCTCAACACCAAGTGGCTGAATTATAGCCTAATGACCAATTATTAGAAAAATACCTGGGTCAAAGGGTGATAACATTTTGGGAGTCTTGTAACAAGTTGCCAAACTACAGCAGAAAGGACACTGTGCTACTATTTTGGAGCAATGGTATTTATACTACTAGCAAAACTATTTTTTCCAAACCAAGTCCTACTTGGAACCTAAATTTAAACGAAGTGATGCCTGGTTCCTCAGGCAGTGCAAACCTGCAGAGTTCAGTCTGTGGAACCCCCAAAGCATCTCCTGGGAGCTGGAAACTATGCCTGAAAACCAGCTATGGCATTACCCAATGGTTCCAGTGTGGACCCCCTTAGGTAGGATACACCCATCAGTGTGGGTCTGATACTGCCAAGCTCACTCCAGCATCGTTATCATCATCATCATCATCATCATCATCATCATCATCATCATCATCTGCATCAGCCTAAACTTGCTTTTAGGGAAGAGGAGGTTCCCTGAAGCTTTCCCAACTACTCATCGTTAGGCCTATAATTTACAGGACACCTGTTACGGAGGGGTCTGGCACTTCACTCTGAAATAAGCACCATTATCTTCATTTTATTAACGAGGAAACTGATGCTCAGAAGGGTTACAGGACTTGTTCAAGGAGACACAGTGCTAGGGCTGGGATTCCTGCCCGGTTCTATGTGGCACCAAATACTATGCTAGCAGAGAACAGTGAACAGACTCAGGTGAAGTCCCCTGTAGAGATGCTGGGTTACCAGGGGCTGGAGTTTGGATACCACCAGCTTGCACATGATGAGGACACCCCTCTCACAAGGCACTAGATGAACCTGCCTGCCCTTGCTCCTGGCTATGTGGCCCCAAGATTTAGGAGATAAGGTCCAACACAACACTGAAGGCAGATGCTGGTGCTGAGAAATAGGAGAGAGGTTTTAAGGAGAAAGAGTATATTACTCCCTGTTGTCTACTGACAACATCTTGCACTGTTAGAGGTCCTTGGCCTCCCTTGCTGAACAGGCAGGTATTGCCAGAAAACTTGAATACTACACACTAGACCAACAGCTTTAATATCCAGTGCAGAGAATACAGCCCTGGCCACAGGTTGCACACACTTTTATGTGCCAGGAACAAATGCAGCTTTGTGGATACCAATGTGCTTTGCAACATGGTGTGGCCACTGTCCAGTTACTGGGAACATAGCAATTATGTGTTCTTCTACCACCAGAATAGCCTTGCCTGGGGCAATTTCCACAAATAACTCAATCACTTCAAGACATGCACCCAAAGGATGACATCCACTCAGGCTAGAGCAGCAAGTGTAGTTGCTCACACAGAGTACTAATAGTGTCATTTTACACTTAAACAGTATTTTCATGCACAGACCACTTTCATATAAATCAAAACTGAGCTAAATCGTTCCAAGTTCCTGAGAAAACTTGAGGCTTGGAGGGGTGAAGTACTTCACTCAAGGCTGTGGCTAGGACCAGTGACAGTACAAAATCCCTAGACCCCTTGAGCGGAAAGCCCCTTCCCCAGGACACTATCCTATGCTTAGTGTGGCCTGTGACTGGGAACCAAAATGTCCTACACTGCCTGACACAAACCCTCCAGGAAAGCTCCCAGGGCACCAGTGTAACTAAGTAGAGAGGGCTTGCTCATGGCCCCCCAGGTACCCAGTCCTAGGATGCCTGCCACTGGAAGAAAGCCCCCTACCTGGATACGGGATGGAGAGGAGAGTGAAGTCGGCATAGCGCTGGGCTTTGTCCACCTTCTCAGAGGAGGTTACACTACAAGACAAAGACACAACGTGTTACAGTGTCGCAACACACACACAAACACACACCATTCCCCAAATAAGGGTTATAATCACAAGTGAAGCTTCTGCTAAAAAACTATTCTTCAATGTTAATAATTCCCTTCAGCAGTGCCTACTTTGTACAATTAAGAAATATAACTTCAGCCAGATGCATCGGCTGGAGGTCATGTTCCCAACATGGAGAAACCCGTCAAGACCAGCCTGGACAACATGGTGAAACATTGTCTCTATCAAAAATATAAAAAATTAGCTGGGTGTGGTGGCGTGCTCCCGTAATCCCAGCTAATCAGGACGCTGAAGCAGGAGAATTGCTTGAACCCAGGAGGCAGATGGTTGCAGTGAGCCAAGATTGCGCCACTGCACTCCAGCTGGGGTGACAGAGTGAGGCTCCATCTCAAAAAAAGAACTCTACCTTCTCTGCCCCTATTCCAACATATCAAGCAAGGGAAGTTACTTCCCCTCTAATACTACAGCAAGCCTCAATCAGAGCCTAAAGGTGGGGAACAACCTTCCACCTGACCCCAAAATGCACACAGTGTAGCCACTCTGACCCAGGGGTGAGATGAGAGCCAAATAATATGATCCTATGGGAACGCTTTTTTTCTGCTCTCCTGTCTTCTCTAATAGTCACTGAGCCCACTTCTAAACAGGGTGAACAAACAGCATCTGAAAATAAACACTGGGGACTCTGACAGATAAAGGAAGGGAGGAATAAGGCAATATTCAGATCTGCAGATAGATGAGCTCTAACTTTAGCCTCAGTATGCCTTATTTTCTAAGACCACCTTTTAGGACCATTTAAAAACATTTAAAAAACAAAATGTTGGAAAAAGCTCCTATAGTCTCATCACTAACCCAGGCTCTATTTTTTAGTTTTGACTTTTTTTTTTTTTTTTTTTTTTTGAGACGGAGTCTCGCTGTGTCGCCCAGGCTGGCGTGCAGTGGCGCAATCTCGGCTCACTGCAAGCTCCGCCTCCCGAGTTCAAGCCATTCTCCTGCCTCAGCCTCTCCGAGTAGCTGGGACTACAGGCACCCGCCACCACGCCTGGCTAATTTTTTTTTTTTTTTTTGTATTTTTAGTAGAGACGGGGTTTCACTGTGGTCTCGATCTCCTGACCTCGTGATCCGCCTGCCTCGGCCTCCCGAAGTGCTGGGATTACAAGCGTGAGCC
Source organism: Nomascus leucogenys (assembly GCF_006542625.1). Taxonomy (NCBI): domain Eukaryota; kingdom Metazoa; phylum Chordata; class Mammalia; order Primates; family Hylobatidae; genus Nomascus; species Nomascus leucogenys. The sequence goes on from NC_044401.1 coordinate 55,599,348, forward strand.
ACTGCGCCCTAGTTTTGACTTCTTACATTTGAATTTGGTCCATATGTGTTATTTTTATATGACAGCAGTCACTGAAGTAAAATTTGAATATATGCTGATTTTTTTGTTCAATTTTAAAAGGAATTCCAGGACCAGGCACAGTGGCTCATTCTTGTAATCCCAGCACTTTGGGAAGCTGAGGCAGGAGGACTGCTTAAGGCCACATGTTTGAGACCACTTTAGGCAACAAAGACTCTGTCACTATGAAAAATAAATAAAAAAAATTAAGAGATTCTAATCTACCACACATGGCATAGAACTTGGAGCCGGAAAAAAAAAATACAGAGATATGTAAGAGAAGGTGGCAACAGAGCACTGGGAAGAAACTGATGGCTGCCTCAGTCACTAACATACAACCTGAGCAAGCTACTTCATCTCTCTGTGCTTCAGTATCTGTAAAAGGGGGACACTGGTACCTGTTTTGTAGGGCTGTCTGAAGATACAGTGAGATAATGTACAGAAAGCCCTTTGTAAGAAGGCCAGCACACAGTGACAGCTACATACTAACGCCAGCCCTGCAAATCTGTACACATTGCCTCTGCTCATTTTGTGGTGGGCGCCTGTACTTACTTCATGCCAAACTTCACCTTCTTGTTCTCCACCATCAGGTCACAGATGTATTTGACTGACAGGTATCGAAGCAGCTTGATGTCATAGCCTCTGACCTTATCAAAAAGATGCGTGTCACCACTTCTGAAATAAAGAGCCAGAGGGAGAAGTTACATGGCATGTTCACTCACAGGAGCTTGGGGGTGGGCACTCATTCAGGGAAGTATGGATGTCACTCTTCTCCAGAAGCTGGGGTGTGTGCTAGGTGGACACATGGGTGCCAAACAGGACAACTGATTTCAGAGAGGTTGCAGGGAAAGTGACTAAGAGATTACCCCAATCTCTGGGATGTATTTCAAAGAGGAAAAATTTGCAGGTGGAAATGGAAAAGGACTTTCTGGCATTGCTTGACATTAAGCCAGAAGACTCAAGATAATCTCAGCGTTCTAAAATGCAGCAGGCTGGTGGCTGATAGAAGCTTCCCATTTCCATTAGAATTGATCTCCTTCCACTCCCTCCTTTTCCCCCATTTATGACCATTTTTAGCCACATGACTTGCTCATAATGTAGCAGTCTGAAATTCTTGTAGAAATAAAGTTTTTAGAGCTATTTTATCAACTGATTATGAAATACTAGCAAGTAAATTCCCTCTACCTAGCAGGCCGATGAAGCAAAGAGAAAGATAAAATTTTTCTATCTCAGTGTCGCCTTTTGATCAGCCCTGCAGATATAGGCAGAAGTAGAAAGCATAAACAGTCACCATTACTTTTTTATTTTTTAATCCACACAGCTTTGTTGTCCCCAGCAGTTTCCTTGCCAAGAACAGTGTATGCTGAAGATGGTGACCTGGCTGGGCAGAGGTCACCTGATCTAGGGAGAAGAGCCAAACATTCTTGAGCACAAGCCAGAGCCGCTGCTTTCAGAACTAACAGGCAGAACCTGGGCATAGCAAGATGCCCTTTCATGAACTGAACTATGATTTGGGAAGCTGATCTTAACTAGGGTGCTTGTGTGCATTCCAGAGATGCTTGACACCAGTTAAAGACTTCCCACGTGGTACAAACCATGCAAAGGAGCTTTTCTAAAATATCCTGTAGTACTGTTTTCTACAAACATTTGGAAAGGGGATAGGAAGAGTGTGAACCAGCCCATTTCCTCCTTTTATAGGGACTCAAACTCCTGTTCTGTACCAAGCTCTTCTTACGTGTAGTACCAATCATGCAGCTGTGACACATCTGGTCTCCAAATATGCCTTCCAGGCTAGACCTCATGTCCCCTATGTATGGACTGTAGCCCTTGCCCTGTGCCTCAGTACCAGGTGTACTGGGTGAGATCTGGCAGGTTGGTAGTCAGCATCATAGCTGCAAACTGGCAACTCTGTGGGGCTTTAAAACAAATATAGATGTCTGGGCCCTATTTCAGGCCTGCATTACCAGGAACCCCAAGAGTGGGATGTTCTCTGTGAATCCAGATGTGCAGTCAAGATGGAGACTGACTGCTCACGTATTTGGCTGCTACCCAGTGGACTTCAACAGCCATATTTCAGGGGCACAGACTTGGCAGACAGAAGAGAAAGAAGCCAATCCACTCACCTGAACCAGTTACAAATACCCACGGACAATATGAACATGGCCATGTCTGGACAGACATCCCATCCCCAACACAAGCCCCTGACCATAGCAACCCAGCACTGACCGAAGAGCACAGTCCTCCTCCGTGACGTCCTCCACATCTGCCCAGGCATCATCTGCACCCCCTGCCAGAGAAACCCATCTGTCAGTACTGAGACTGGTGACCCAGGGCTCCACACAGGGGCCTCCTCACCAGCCTCCTTCCCCGTAGTGCCGAGGGTGGGCTGGGCCTACATGGCTCTACTCTTAAGGACACACTATGCCCCCATATGCCTGGTAGTCTTCACCTCTAAGGTGAACTCCTATTTGTCTCCTGGTCCCTGATCAAAGGAAGGCCCCGATCTCCACCCAGCTCACTCAGACCCCCTACCTATACTACTGTGACCATGGGTGGTTATTCTTTTTTTTTTTTTTTTTTTCTTTGAGACGGAGTCTCACTCTGTCACCGAGGCTGGAGTACAGTGGCGTGATCTCAGCTCACCGCAACCTCCACCTCCCGGGTTCAAGCGATTCTCCTGTCTCAGCCTCCTGAGTAGCTGGGACTACAGGTGTGCACTACCACACCTGGCTATTTTTTTTTATTTTTTAGTAGAGATGGGGTTTCACCGTGTTAGCCAGGATGGTCTCGAACTCCTGACCTCACGATCCGCCCACCTTGGCCTCCCAAAGTGTTGAGATTACAGGCGTGAGCCACGGCGCCCGGCCCGGGTAGCTATTCTCTATGACTGGGTTCTCATTCTACATCAGAGGATGCTGTTCAACATTCACCTGAGAAAAAATAGTTGTAGCCTGAGCGTCCATACAGCTCTCCCCATCCAGCCAGTGTGGCCGACCTGCAAATGTGCTGAGAGAGAAACAGCATTTTCAGGGTCAGATGGTTTTCTGAAGCATGCACAGTTGAAGGAACACCTGGGACTCCTTTGACTCTTCCAGGCCAGCATAATGGGCCCAGGAGCACTCCCCAAAGTTTTATCAGCATCAAGACTGCCACAATCAGTCAGATGATCCCTAGTACTTAATCCACAACCTCTACTGAGGGAGTCTCACTCCCAAACAAGAGGCGCCAGTGTTACCAACAGGATCGGATCAGATTGGGTGGTTGTTGCATGTGTACCATGTGCTGGACATGGTACTGAAAAACGCATCATCTTCTCAATGAATTGCACAGCAAGCCCATGAGGGATATATGGCAGGTGGCATGCATTGTTGCTGTTACACAGATGAAGAAAAACAGGCTAAGGGAGGTTAAGTGATGTGTAAGGTCATATAATGAGGGGTAAGCTGGGATTTGATCCAAACCCACTGAACTCTATGTGCTTACTGTGATTTGGAACTGTTCAGTGTAGACGGGAACAACCTTTCTAGCGGGGGTAAGGGGTGAGTGAGAAATGTTTTAGAGGCTTCTTTTCCTCATCACTGTAAGAATTCACTGTAAGAGAATTCTAGAAACAGGCAACTGGCACAAACTTCAATATCTAATTGTAAGGTTACTTGTTTTAAGTAAATAGTGTTTGCTGAAATCTAGTTGGGTGAGGGGAATGGGAGGAGATATCTGGTGATGGGAAGGCAAACCAACCCAGAATTTAGCTAAAGGCTAGGAGAACATGATCCTGTTACACTACAATGGGAAATGGGGAAGTTGTGAGGTGACACGACAGGGAGTGAAGCTCACTGCTGAATGGGTCACACAATGTGCAAATGGAAAGTGGATCCCTGGAAGATTGCCAAGTACCATCTGAAGGCTTCTCCTCTACCTGTAAGATAATGGGAAGGAAAGTTTTGCTGCTACAGCAAAGAGTTGTGCGTGAGAATGACTAGGTCACTTTCTGGCTCTATCTGAGGTAGCAGCAGACTAGGGGTGGGGACAGCAACAGAAAAGCTACCTGGATATAACCTGGGACAGAGTGAGGGGCTTTATTGGTGCTGGGGCAAGAGCTGGTTTGTGGAGAGGTTGTCCTGGAATCCTACTGAGGAAGCCTACCAAGGGCTGGCATTCCTGCTGGCTTAAGTAGGATGTACTCCAGTGGGGGCCACTTAACTTTCTGTGGGTCTAAAAGCAATCTGAAAATCTGATAAAAAGTATGGACTATCTCCTGAAAAAAAAATATGTACACATCATAATCTACTTACATTTCCAGGGATTTCTGGGCTCTCTCAAGTCCACTGATGAACCCATCCCCAAATCCTGTTAAAAGCCCTTGCTTTAAGAAGTCAGTCAAGTAGTGAGGAGTAAAGTGGATGCTTCCGCAGGAAAGGGCTGAGGACCTCTAAGACTCCAAAGGGGGAAGTTTGATTTCCAAGAATCAAGACGTTGGTAGGGTGTGTGGCTGCCTGTTCCACTGGCATTTGTATCATGTCCACTCTCCCTGCTTCATCTAAGCTGCTGGCAGCTGACCTCACTCTCCTTTGCATTATTTCTGTTAAATCTTTCAGAGCAGATAGCTGCCTTCTTTTTGGCTGTTGAGTTCTGAGACCCTTTTTCTGTTCCCAATTCTTCTTCCACATCCCTTCTATTGACCTTGTCTTTTTAGTAATTGAGGCAGCCAGACCTAGGCCAGCAAAACCCGAGTCAAATGGAGAAAAACAAGTTGGCCAAGTCCCCAAGTGGGGAACCAGCCTCTTCAGGAAGGCCCCTGGGGGAGGGCTGACCCCTCTTGATAGACACCTGTTCCTTTGCCTCATGGTTCTGACTCATAACCCATCATCTCTGCCCTTTAAGCTGGCTCCTGACTGAAAATGCAAGATCTACCCTGAATGCTCTCCATTTACCTAGCTAGGAATGGCCTCTAATACAGTCTGTGGAAAAGCACTCTGTATGATTTGCTAATTCAGCAACCTCTGACCTCTGCTCCCCACCTCTTAAACAAAAAGAAAGATGAATTGTTCCAGTTTCAATGGTCTAAAAGCCAGACACAAGTGTTTGGTGAGAAAATGGTAGGAGAACTTACTGTTCAATGCTTGAACTGAGTTTTGAAAAATTATTTAATATACTTTACTTAACCCATCATATCCAAGACATTATGTCAACATGTAATCACTTTTAAAATGAGTATTTTACATTTTTTCTATTAAATCTTCAAAATTTGATGTGTATTTTACACTTAAAGCATATCATAAGTAGGATGCGAAACTTTGGGCATTGGCCAGGTGTGGTGGCTCACGCCTGTAAATCCTGCACTTTGGGAGGCCAGGGTGGGCAGATTACTTGAAGCCAGGCATCTGAGGCCAGCCTGGCCAAAATGGTGAAACTCAGTCTCTACTAAAAAGACAAAATTAGCCAGGTGTGGAGGCACGTGCCTATAATCCCAGCTAGTTGGGAGGCTGAGGCACAAGAATCGCTAGAGCCTGGGAGGCAGAGGTTACAGTGAGCCAAGATGGCACCACTGTACCCCAGCTTGGGCAACAGAGAGAGACTGTCTCAAAAAAAAAACAAAAAAACAAAAAAACAAACTTTGGGCATTTTAAGGGAAATATGGGCTCATTTCAAAGTTGTTTTTAACAACAACAAACTTTTATATTGCTTCAAGCCTTAAAAATTAAATTGAAATGGGCCAGGCACAGTGGCTCACACCTGTAATCCCAGCACTTTTGGAAGCCGAGACGGGCGGATCATGAGGTTAGGAGATCGAGACCATCCTGGCTAACACGGTGAAACCCTGTCTACTAAAATATACAAAAAAATTAGCCAGGCATGGTGGCGGGCACCTGTAGTCCCAGCTGCTCAGGAGGCTGAGGCAGGAGAATGGCGTGAACCCGGGAGGCAGAGCTTGCAGTGAGCTGAGATCGCACCACTGCACTCCAGCCTGGGTGACAGAGTGAGACTCCACCTCAAAAAAAAAAAAAAAAAAAAAAAAAAATTGAAATGAAGTAAAATATAACCCTTAGTTCCTCAGTTACTCTAACCACGCTGAACTGAGTTTTGAAGGAAGCAGAACGCAAGCATTTCTTTTTTCTTAAACATTAGATTCAGGGGTACACGTGCAAGTTTGTTACATGGATATACTGTGTAGTGCTGGGGTTTAGACTTCTATTTAACTCATCACCCAAATGGTGAACATAGTACCCAATAGGTACTCTTCAACCCTTGCCTCCTCCTCCTCTTCCTCTCTCCCCTTTTTGGAGTCCCTGGTGTCTATTGTTTCCACCTTTATGACCATGTGTACCCGCTGTTTAGCTCCCACTTATGAATGAGAACATGCGGTATTTGATTTTCTGTTTCTGCTGGAAGCATTTAAGTTTTAAAAACTTTTGTGGGTACATGTATTTATTTATGGGGTACATGAGACTTTTTTTTTTTTTGAGACAGAGTCTCGCACTGTCACCCAGGCTGGAGTGCAATGGCGCGATCTCAGCTCACTGCAACTTCTGCCTCCTGGGTTCAAGCAATTCTCCTGCCTCAGCCTCCAGAGTAGCTGGGATTATAGGCGCCCGCCACCATGCCCGGCTAATTTTTTGTATTTTTATTAGAGATGGGGTTTCACTATGTTGGCCAGGCTGGTCTCTAACTCCTGATCTCATGATCTGCCCGCCTCGGCCTCCCAAAGTGCCGGGATTACAGGCATGAGCCACCGTGCCTGGCTGATATTTTGATACAGGCATACCATGCATAATAATCACATCAGGGTAAATGGGGTATCCATCACCTCAAGCATTTATCCTCTCTTTGTGTTACAAACAATCCAATTATACTCTTATTTTTAAATGTACAATAAATTGTTGACTGTAGTCACCCTGTTGTGCTATCAAATACTAGATCTTATTCATTCTAACTATATTTTTGCACCCATTAACCATCCCCACTCCTCCCCCTTGTTCCTGTCAGTACCCTTTCCCAGTCTCTGGTGACCATAATTCTACTCACTATCTTCATGAGTTCGTTTTAATTTTTTTTAGCTTTCAAATAAGTGAGAACATGTGAAGTTTGTCTTTTTGTGCCTGGCTTATTTCACTTAACATAATGACCTCCAGTTCTATCCATGCTAATACAAATGACAGGATCTCATTATTTTTCATGGCTGAATGGTACACCATTGCATACATGTACCATATTTTCTTTATCCATTCATCTGTTGATGGACATTTAGGTTGTGGAAGCAAGCATTTCTTAACACACCTCTCTCTCTTCCTCAACCTGGCAGAGGTTGGTGTCCCTAAAGTATTGTTGGTAATAATGCTGTCACCATCTTACTAGTTCCTAAGTGCCTACTGTGAGCCACATATCTGACCTAACACAGGCCTCTCTGCTGCAGGACTTCTCAGAGCCTTAACTATATCAACATACATTTATCAATCTATTTTATGAATCTAGTATGCAATATTTCTAATTCTCATTTGAGAGAGAATGCTTTTCACAGGCATATCCTTAAACTGCTGTTCTATGGAAACACTGGTTGGAGTATCTCCTGTGCAACTTCTAATGACAAGCACTGTGCTGCACAGGGTGGTACTCTTTAAAATGAAGCTGCAGGCCAGGCGTGGTGGCTCACGCCTGTAGTCCCAGCACTTTGGAAGGCTGAGGCGGGCGGATTACCCGAGGTCAGCAGTTCGAGAGCAGACTGGTCAACATGGCGAAACCCCATCTCTACTAAAAATACAAAAATTAGCTGGGTGTGGTGGCATGCTCCTGTAATCCCAGCTACTCGGGAGGCTGAGGCAGGAGAATTGGTTGAACCCGGGAGGTGGAGGTTGCAGTGAGCCAAGCTTGGGCCACGGCACTCCAGCCCGGCAACAGAAGAGAGAGACTCCAGGCCAGGCGCGGTGGCTCACGCCTGTAATCCCAGCACTTTGGGAGGCTGAGGCGGGCGGATCACAAGGTCAGGAGATCGAGACAACTCTGGCTAACACGGTGAAACCCCGTCTCTACTGAAAATACAAAAAATTAGCCGGGCGTAGTGATGGGCGCCTGTAGTCCCAGCTACTCGGGAGGCTGAGGCAGGAAAATGGCGTGAACCCAGAAGGCGGAGCTTGCAGTGAGCCGAGATCGCGCCACTGCACTCCAGTCTGGATGGCAGAGCAAGACGCCGCCTCAAACAAAAAAAAAAAAAAAAAAAAAAAAAGTTGCAATAACTTTCGGGAACATGAAAACTTCCCAAAGTGGCAACAGCTTTGAGAAGATCAATTTCTAGGACCTAGAAATACATACTTTTCCCTAAAACTGATCTGCCGAAGAAAGCCTTTGGCAGAGTCTCCCTTCCTTCCTCCCCTTTCCCAATTTACAAAAAAGGTACACCAGGGACTGAGACAACAGTCAGACTCTCCCCACTGCCCTGCCCTTGACCAGAGGCACTCAGATACCAGCTAAAGGAATGAATAGACTGAATTCCGCTCCCTTCCCCTCTGAGGCTCTCTGTATGTTAGTCCACTACTCTTGGACCAATTTTCCCCCAGCTGCTACTTGCATTCGGAATTTCCCCGCTCAAACGTCACAATGGCTCTCCTAGCAAACACAGAGCCACCTCCCTGCTCAGCGTTCAGCCGTCTTCATTCAATCCCCTTTACCCTCTGCCCTGATGTGTACCCTCTACTCAGGGAAGTTAGTCACTCTGAGCCTCTGTTTCATCTGCAATGAAATGGGCACATCCCATACACCAAAAGATAGGTAAAAATGAAACCAAACTGGGGAGCCAAATTAACAAAAGTCCTTAGAATATAAGTTCCATGAGAATAAAGATTTTTGTCTGCTTTACATGGTGATATATTTTAAGGCCTGAAGCAGTGTCTGGCACATAATATACAATAAATACTTGGCGAATTATATAATTGAAACAATGGAAAAACAATATATGAACTCATTTGATTTAATCTAATCCATAAACCTTTGAAATAGGTAATTATTATTCTCATTTTATAGGAGTGGAAAAGGAGGCTTTGCATAGGCAGGAAATAAGAGTCAGGATCTGAACCTAGGCAGTCTGGCTCTAGAACACGGGGTGGGGTATGCTGGTGTGACCATCCCTTCCCTACCTAGAACCATCCTTCAGTCAGAATTGGTCTGTTTCTCTGGACTGCTTCCCACAACACCCAGTAACCACCCAATGCTTGGCTACTAAATGTTGAGGGAAAAAAAACCCCTATACTTTGCAGTAAGTCAGCTACCCCAGAAGAGTCTTGGAGCATGAAGCTATGGTATGGGCCTTACCTTGCCCTTGAACAGGATTACTGGGCAGACAAACCGTCCTCTGCACCGGGCCATCTTGCTGCGGTGGATGAGGTCTTGCAACTTGCTCACCTGTACGGTACTCTCAAACCTAACACACAGGCAAGAGAAGCAGGTCAAACTGACTTTGAAGTGGACACTTTGTGTATATGTGTTTATTCACACAGACCCCCATACTAGATCTGTGTACATAATGCTTGCTTGGAATTAAATGTCATTCCTAAATTTTACATCATCTGTCTGTCTGTCTGTCTGTCTGTCTGTCTGTCTGTCTATCTATCTATCTATCTATCTATCTATCTTTTTGAGACGGAGTTTCACTGTTGTTGCCCAGGCTAAGAGTGCAGTGGTGCAATCTTGGCTCACCACAGCCTCTGCCTCCTGGGTTCAAGCAATTCTCCTGCCTCAGCCTCCTGAGTATGCTGTGACTACAGGTGTGAGCCACCACACCTGGGTATTTTTATTTTTGGTAGAGACAGGGTTTCACCATGTTGGCCAGGCTGGCCTCAAACTCCTGACCTCAGGCGATCCGCCCACCTCGGCCTCCCAAAGTGCTGGGATTACAGGTATGAGATATATTAAGTTTTTCAGGGAAAAAAAAAGTGCTAATTATAGGTATTAAAACTTATATCACTCTGAATTCTGAAACTTTAAGATAAAAAGAAAAGTGAGCTAAACTGAAGACATATACAAAATTCAGAAATATACACAGAAAACTGGATATTATGTCTAGGGTGTCCAATTTTTAACTCCCAGGATAAGACCTGGTGCCCTAGGGACCCTCTCTGGAAATCACAGGACCATTTTTGTGACTATCTATTTTTTGTGTAACTCTGAATATGTATTTTTGTGATCTTTTAGAGCAAGCAGTCCCCAAGCCCTGGGCCCCACCCAGATCAGTATGAGTCCGTGCCCCATTAGGAACCAGGAGATAAGCAGCGGGCAAGTGAGCATTACCGTCTGACTTCCACCTCCTGTCAGATCATCAGCGGCGGCATTATATTCTCATAGGAGCTCGAACCCTATTGTGAACTCCGCATGTGAGGGACTGAGGTTGCAGAGAATCTAATGCCTCATGATCTGAGGTGGAACGGTTTCATCTGAAACCATTCTCTCCACCCTGCCGTGGAAAAATTGTTTTCCATGAAACCAGTCCCTGGTGCCAAAAAGGTTGGGGAGTGCTGTTTTAGAGGGCAGAATGAGATGACGTTTCTTGGTCCACATGGCTCTAGGCCTCTGCTTTCACAGTCCATATGGCCAACAGTGCACAGAGCAAAGGAGGCATAAGAGAAGCCATGTGTGACATAGGGACGTGTGGTAGTTAACGCACTGGGCTTGGTAAGTGAGCTTGTAGAACATGAGAGTGAGGTTTAGAAGCGAGCTCCAGCAAGTCATAACTATATCAAATCACGCTTCCCTAAAATAAGGGTCCGCTCTCATAAACTCACCTACCAACCTTTAGCAAAGCTCATCCCAGCCAGTCAGAGCTTCTGGTAGCAAGAGAAACAAGAGGCAGGAAAGTTAGAGCAGGAAGCTTTCCCAGCTACGCAGAGTAACCAAGTAGAGGGAAGGAAAAATACTCATGTTCCTTCCTTAAAAGTGTTGAGCTTTGAGACCAACTCCTAGAGGGAATTTAATTGCTTCCACATCCTAATCCTTCTAGGAATCTGCGTGTTATTACACAGCTCCTCTTGTACACATGCACCCAAATATTATCTCAGAAGGAATAAATCAGTGACTCCCACATACTTGTGGTACCTCTTTAAATGTATCTGGATGCTGTTATGGTTAATAAAAACACAAAGTCTTTAAAATACTGCGAATTCTTAGTTAAAATATATCTAGTGGCCAGGCGTGGTGGCTCACACCTGTAATCCTAGCACTTTGGGAGACCAAGCCGGGCAGATCACTTGAGGTTGGGAGTTCAAAACCAGCCTGGCCAACATGGTGAAACCCCATCTCTACTAAAAATACAAAAAAATTAGCCTGGCGTGGTGGCACGTGCCTGTAATCCCAGCTACTCAGGAGGCTGAGGCAGGAGAATTGCTTGAACCCAGGCGTCAGTTTGCAGTGAGCCAACATCGCGCCATTGTACTCCAGCCTGGGCAAAGGGCAAGACTCCATTTGGGGGGGAAAAAAAAGCAAAGTGCCCGTAGGGTGGCAGCAACCCACCAGGCAGCCCTAGGCACACAAGCTCACAGAGAACCAGACTGTGCTGCCTTCCCCTCACCCGGTTTCTCTATGAAATCAAAAGGCACCTCAGTACCAATTAATTGCCTAACTAGACTCCACGAGAATATAAAACTGAGCACCTTTAGTACTGCCACAGTGGCCTTCCTCCCACTTACTTGGCCCATGGCTGATGTCACATATCTGGTCAGCACCATTTGTTGCAACCGACTCTCACTTAGCTCATACAAGCCCTCTGAACCCTAAATGCCTACATCTGATTTTCCCAGGTTGAGTTGTGGCCTCAAAACCAAGGTGGATTTCTCAGGCTAAACTTCTGTTAAAAACAAACAAACAAAAAACCCCTGGTGGAGGACACATCAGTATTTTCCTCTAGGGAGGTCTTTTAATGTAATGACCCACCTTTTCTTGTTGGGCCAACCAGTGGTTCCTTTACTGGTTCCCCTGTATCAAGTGCCAGTTCAGTTTCTGGCCAGGCACAGTGGCTCATGCCTGTAATCTCACACTTGGGGAGGCAGATCACCTGAGGTCAGGAGGTAAAGACCAGCCTGGCCAACACGGTGAAACCCTGTCTATACTAAAACTGCAAAAATTAGCCAGGTGTGGCAGCAGGCGCCTGTAATCCCAGCTACTCGGGAGGCTGAGGCAGGAGAATTGCTTGAACCCAGGAGGCAGAGGCTGCGCTGAGCAGAGATCGCGCCACTGCACTCCAGCTTGGGCAACAGAATGAGACTCCGTCTTAAAAAAAAAAAAAGAACCAATTCAGTTTCTGTTCTCTCACTTTTTCCTGTTTTTATTTTTATTATCTCTTGTCCTTAGGATTCTTTTATTGCAGTGCTAAGCACTGAGCTGTGTCTGGCACATAATACTCACATTCGAAAGGATAAATGTAGGCTTCCGTATTTACATTTGTAATGTATGCACTGAAATTTCTGGCAAGATGTTACCAGGTAGTGAGATTTTGTTGTTTTTTTCCCAACAAGGTCTTCCTCTGTTGCCCAGGCTGCAGTGCAGTGGCGCCATGGTTCACTGCAGCTGACCTCGTGGGCTCAGGTCACCCTCCCACCTCAGACTCCCAGGTAGCTGGGACTACAGGCACATGCCACGACGCTTGGCTAATGCATTTTTTGTAGCGACAAGGTCTCACCATGTTGCCCAGACTGTTTAATTCAGTCTATTTTTTTATTCAGTCTATTCAGTTTAATTCAGTCTCAAACTCCTGGGCTCAAGTGAAATGCCCATCTTGGCCTCCCAAGTAACTAGGATTATAGGCGTGAGCCACCATGCCTGGCCAAACTATTTTCAAATACAGAAGAAAATGCTGTTATCACATATTTCCAATAGGAAGCTTTCCCAGACAGGCACCACACTTATCAAACTAGGTGGCTTGTTCCTATAATGTGCCCCAAAACTTCCTGAGATAAATGTTACTGCTGCTATTATTTAATAGATAAGAGGCACAAAGTAGAGCTTACACCCACATTATCTCATTCAGTCCTCACTTACCCAATTTTACAGATGAGGTAGTTTAATGAGATGAAATCTCTAGCCCAAAGTCACAGAACAGGTAAACAGGGTAGCTGAGATTCTAAATTCTGGTGGGTAGCTGAGATTCTAAATTCTGGTGGGTAGCCACTGGGCCCATGGTTTTAACCACTATCCTGCAGGGCCTCACCTGTACTTCCCCTAATCCCAGCTCTTATTAACAGTTATTGCTTCTTTATTGGCCTCTGTTTCCCACTAGACCTACTGGTAAGGACTTCACCTATTTGGCTTCCAACTTGATCCCTGAGGTCTACTACACAGCAGCGGCTGAATGAACACTGTTGACAAACATGTCTTAGCTACTCAAAGATCCCTGTCCAGGCTTCTATTCCCAGATGATGAACCAAATTGGAGAGGTTCCTTAACAGGACCAAAACATTGCTTAAATCCAATTCTACCCTGTTTAATTCAGTCTATTTTTTATTCAGTCTATTCAGTTTAATTCAGCATCATAGTAACAGCCAAGCCAGACAGTAAAAAAGCAAAAAATGCTATTTCTTCCCACCCAAACATACCCGAAGTCCCCCCTTTCAACAAGCAGGCATCACCCACTCAACATCACTTCAGTAACACTTTAAGGCCTTGCAAGGAGTGAAAAGTAAAAACAAACTCCAACAAGCTCCTCTAAGGTTAATGATGTTCCACAGTGGCCTTGGCCTAACTGTGAGGTTCTGCTAGACAAGGTGGGAGAGCCGTGGTGGTGAAACAAAAGGCAGACAGGTACAGAGTCAGGAAATATAGCTTTTGACCTCACTCTGCTTACTACCTCTGTGATCTTGGGCAAAGGCAAATTACTTCTCTGGGCTTCAACTTCATCTATAAAAGAACGGTGAGGGCTGGGCTCGGTGGCTCACACTTGTAATCCCAGCACTTTGGGAGGCCGAGACCGGTGGATCACGAGGTCAGGAGTTCAAGACCAGCCTGGCCAAGATGTTGAAACCCCGTCTTTACTAAACATACAAAAATTGGCGGGGCACGGTGGCATGTGCCTGTAATCCCAGCTACTAGGGAGGCTGAGGCAGGAGAATCGCTTGAACCCGGGCGGCAGAGGTTGCAGTGAGCCAAGATCACTCACGCCACTGCACTCCAGACTCGGCGACACAGCAAGACTCCATCTCAAATTGAAAAAAGAAAAAAAAAAAAAAAAAAAAAAGAGTGGTGATACTGTCTTCTTCACTGAGTAGTTGTAGGGCTTAAGCTAGCATGTAAAACCTTAACACCTGCCAAACAGCAGGTACTCAACAAATACTAGTTTCTCTTTAAGGGATCAACACTAAACTTGTTTCCTTCCAGGAAAAGCTTTTACAAGGCAACCACCACTAGGTTCCTCAATGTACTATTATGTTACTGAAGAGTAACATTCGGTATTACCTGAGAGCTTGTTAGAATATGCCAAATCGCAGGCCCACCTCAGGTCTTCTCAATCTCTGCATTGTAGAAAGATCCCCAGTTGATTCACTCATAAAATCAACATAGAAAAGAACCACTCTGTTGGGTGCGGTGGCTCACATCTCTAATCCCAACACTTTGAAAGGCCGAGGTGAGGAAATCTGTTGAGCTCAGGAGACCCACCTGGGCAATGTAGTGAGACCTCGTCTCTACTAAAAATTAAAAAAAATCAGCTGGGAGTGGTGGTATGTGCCCATATTCCCAGCTACTTGGGAGGCTGAGGTGGGAGAATCACTTGAGCCCAGGGGATCAAGGCCGCAGCAAGCCATGATTGTGCCACTGCATTCCAGACCCATCTTAATTAAAAACAAAAACAAAAACAAAAAAACCCGCCTTGATTACAGCTGAGCTTAATATCAGAATGTCATCATCAGGGCACAGAGGTAAAACCACCAGTCAGCCAGCACCAAAGAGGGTAGGAAGAAGGGGAAGGAAGAGAATGGCAAGGCAAAAACAAAGAAAACAAAACAAAAACAAAACAAAAAAAACCTCTTCTTGAGAAACTTTAGCTTAAAGGTTTACGGAAACTAAGTTTACCCGGCTGGGCGAGGTGGCTCACACCTGTAATCCAGCACTTTGGGAGGCCATGGCAGGCGGATTGTTTGAGCCCAGGAGTTGAGACTAGCCTGGCCATCTCTAAAACCCATCTCTACTAAAATTCAAGAATTAGCCAGGCGTGGTGCCACGCACCTGTAATTCCAGCTACTTGGGAGGCTGATGCACAAGAATCTCTTGAACCCAGGAGGAGGTTGCAGTGAGCCAAGATCACACCACTGCACTCTAGCCTGGGCAACAGAGCAAGATTCTGTCTTTAAAAAAAAAAAAAAAAAAGAAACTAAGTTTACCTAATTCCGGAAGGAGGAATTAAGGAAGAGCTAAGAACCATAAATAAACAGGGACATGACAAACCCCAATTCTTTAGGCTTGGCGATCCTGAGATCTTAGGTTATATAACTGAGGATGTGATACTATTTCTGTGGTCTATTTACAAAAGTCCTTAACACTCTTTTCTTAGAGAACCCCACTACAACCTTGTGAAATGGGCACTCTTTTTTTTTTATTTTTTTGAGATGGAGTCTCACTCTGTCGCCAGGCTGGAGTGCAGTGGTGCGATCTTGGCTCAGTGCAATCTCCATCTCCTGGGTTCAAGTGATTCTCCTGCCTCAGCCTCCTGAGTAGCTGGGATTACAGGCATGTGCCACCACACCCAGCTGATTTTTGTATATTTAGTAGAGATGGGGTTTCACCATGTTGGCCAGGATGGTCTCAATCTCCTGACCTCATGATCTTGGCTTCTCAAAGTGCTGGGATTACAGGTGTGAGCCAGCACGCCCGGCCGAGATGGGCACTCTTATAGACATCCCCACTTTACAGATGAGGAAACCAAGGCTTAGTGCTTAAACTCCTCCTACTGGGTTGTTCCTCTGCTGTAAACCTTCTCGGGCTCCCCATGGCCTGCAGCAGCGGTTCTCAAGCTATAGTGTATTTAAGACATCAAGAGGCCAGGTGCGGTGGCTCACACCTATAATCCCAGCACTTTGGGAGGCCGAGGCGGGTGGATCACGAGGTCAGGGGTTCGAGACCAGCCTGACCAACATGGTGAAACCCTGTCTCTACTAAAAATACAAAAAAAATTGGCTGGGTGTGGTGGCGGGCGCCTGTAATCCCAGCTACTTAGGAGGCTGAGGCAGGAGAATTGCTTGAACCTGGGAGGCAGAGGTTGCAGTGAGCCGAGATCGTGCCACTGCACTCCAGCCTGGGCGACAGAGCAAGACTCTGTCTCAAAAAAAAAAAAAAAAAAAAAGACATCAAGGGAGCTCTCACAGAATGTAGACTGGAAATTCTGATTCCAGAAGGCCCAGGAGAGATTCTAGAATCTGTAATCTTTTTTTTGAGATGGAGTCTTGCTCTTGCTCTGTTGCCCAGGCTGGAGTGCAGTGGCACAATCTCGGCTCACTGCAACCTCCACCTCCCGGGTTCAAGCGATTCTCCTGCCTCAGCCACCCGAGTAGCTGGTATTACAGGTGCCCACCACCACACCCAGCTAATTTTTGTATTTTTAGTAGGGATGGGGGTTTCACCATGTTGGCCAGGCTGGTCTCAAACTCCTGACCTCAGGTGATCCGCCCAAGGAGGCTGGGATTACAGGCATGAGCCACTAGGCCAAACCGAGAATCCATAATCTTAGTAAGTGCTTAGGGGTTCCTAGCACAATAAAACCACTGATATCCACACACAACCCACAGGTTCACACTCCCTGGCCTGATGATCAAGATCCTATATGAGTTGATCACTAAGGACATTTTCAGGAAAACTCCTGCTCATCCTTCCAATTCCAGTTCTTCCCAGGCACACAAACACCAGGAAGAATTAACCATTCTCCCCAGTTGGCCTATGGCAGCGCTTCTCAAACCTGGTAGTGCATTCGAATCACCTGGACATCCTGTTCTGCTGTGATTCTGGCTCAGTGGCTCTGGAACCTGAGCTTCTGTGTTTCTAACAAGTTATCGAGTGCACTGCTAGTCTTGCTTTGAGTAGCAACGGGCTACTGCACTATGCAGCATGACTGCTGCGGTACTCCTCACAACATTTCACCCACGGGGCCAGGATTTCAGATAGTGCTGACAACGGCTCCTGAAATTCCCTTAAAATCAGCAGGAAGTAGGGAGATTAGGAGAGCAAACTTTGAGATCAACATATAGCACTTCCTAGAGCCTCATGCTGTGTTTACTTATCAGTATCAAATAATTATACCATTTACTGACTACCTACAGGCCACATCCTGCACCAAGCATTCTGTGTCTGCTCTGGTATAAACTGTTAACCCACATAAGGTACTCAGGTCTTGGTAGGCTCACCATAAATGGTAGCTTTTATTTCTAATTCTTATAACGTACATGTCAGGCTTTTATCAGCCCCATTTATCATCTGGACTGCACTACCACTTTTCTAAAATTTTAGTTAGTCCTTAAAAGGACTAATTAACATGAGGTAGAGAATTACCAATAAGAAAACTAAGGACAAAGCAGTTAAATAATTTGCCCAGCATCAGTTACACAGCCAGCAACAGGGGAATCAGGATGTGAACTCAAGCAGTCTGACTCTAGACCTTAGGCTCTTAAGTGCTACATATGGTAAACGCTGGTAAGCCTGTCTTGACACAGTGTACCTCCCACTCACACTCTCTAAAAAAGGGACACTGATATTCAGAGAAGTGAAGTGTGAAGTCAGCTATCTTAGTACAATGAGCTCTAGGGTGGAAGTGAAACAGCTATCAAGGGCTGTTACTCCCAACCCCTCATTCTATGCCATGCCACCTTGCCAGTCTGACTTGTCCAACCTTGAAGTAAATAAAAATGCCAGTAAGGCTTAACACCTGGGGAAAGTGAGTCTGCCCTGCCCGGCTGCAGACTTCCTGGCCACAGGGATTAGCTGCCACGGAATCCCCAGGCATGCACACTACAGTCACATGATGCTCACGTGTCTTTCTCCTTCTCAGAACTCTCATACTCCAGGAACACGATGTGCCGGGGATAGTGACCGCAGATATCCCCATTCGTGTTTGGAATCACGCTGAAACAGTAGTCTCGCCCAAATAGCTCCAGACATCTCTTCTCAATGCGCTCAACCTGCACAGAGAAGGAGACCAGAACACAAAGAGAATTCTGGGGTTCTGAGGGTGAGAATTAGGAGGTCCATGGCCTAAGAGGTCACTGGGAAAGACATGTGCCTTGGTGATAATTATTCTGTGCTGGGAAGATGTGATGCTAGGCCACAGGCCCTACGTGTAGTTCATTAACCCATATATTGTATGCTTCAGGAAGGATTCTTAACCCCCTAACAATGAATCTGAAATTGTGGGTGTTGAGCATTTGGGGGAGAGGATTACAGCTTTCATTAGATTCAAAGAGGTCTACAACCCATAAAACATAAGAACTCTTGGTCCAGGTTACTGAAACTGCCACTAATCCACTACCTTTGTTGGTCAGCTTCCCCATTCTTTATTTATTTTTTGAGATGGAGTCTCGCTGTCGCCCAGGCTGGAGTGCAGTGGTGCAATCTCAGCTCGCTGCAGCCTCCGTGTCCTGGGTTCAAGCGATTCTCCTGTTTCACCCCAAGTAGCTGGGATTACAGGTGCGTAGAACCACGCCTGGCTAATTTTTCTATTTTTAGTAGAGACAGGGATTTCACCATGTTGGCCAGGCTGGTTTCAAACTCCTGACCTCATGATCCGCCTGCCCAAAGTGCTGGGATTACAGGTGTAAGCCACCGCACCCGGCCTTTATTTTTTTTAAAAGACACAGTCTCACTCTGTCATCCAGGCTGGAGTGCAGTGGCACAATCTCAGCTCACTGCAACCTCAGCCTCCTGGGTTCAAGTGAGCATATCTGGCTAATTTTCATATTTTTAGTAGAGATGAGGTTTCACCATGTTGGCCAAGCTGGTCTTGAACTCCTGATCTCAAGTGATCCGTCCGCCTCAGCCTCCCAGGTGTGAGCCACCATGCCTAACCTCTTCCCCATTCTTTTTTTTCTTTGAGAAAGAGTCTTGCTTTGTCACCCAGGCTAGAGTGCAATGGTGTGATCTCCGCTCACTGCAACCTCTGCCTCCTGGGTTCAAGCGATTCTCCTGCCTCAGCCTCCTGAGTAGCTGGGATTACAGGTGCGGGCGGCGCCACCGTGTCCAGCTAATTTTTTGCATGTTTAGTAAAGATGGGGATTCACCATGTTGGCCAGGCTGGCCTCTAACTGCTGACCTCATGATCCGCCTGCCCAAAGTGCTGAGATTACAGGCGTGAGCCACCATGCCCAGCCAACAAAAATGTTTTAATAGAGATGGGGTCCAGGCTGCTCTCAAACTCCTGGGCTGAAGCAATCTACCTACCTTGGCCTCCCAAAGTTCTAGGATTACAGGCGTGAGCCACTGTACTGGTCCTCTTCCCCGTTCTTTAGCCATAGACTAGTACCTACAAGCTCTATTCCATGCAACCAGTAAAAGCTGAGAAGTCTCTTTATACACAACTTGCTGGTGAAATAGAAGAAACAGCTCTCCCTAAAATTACTTGTTTTGATCACAGTTCAGAGAAAAACACAACAGAAAAAAAGGCATAAGAACTGTAACATCAAGAAATTTGCAGGAGGGCCAGGCATGGTGGCTCACGCCTGTAATCCCAACACTTTAGGAGGTACCTAGGAGGGCAGATCACTTCTGATTAGGAGCTTGAGACCAGCCTGGCCAACATGGTGAAACCCTTTCTCTACTAAAAATACAAAAATTAGGCTGGGCGCAGTGGCTCATGCCTGTGATCCCAGCATTTTGGGAGGCCAAGGCGGGTGGATCACGAGGTCAAGAGATCGAGATCATCCTGGCCAACATGGTGAAACTCCGTCTCTATTAAAAATATAAAAATTAGCTGGGCATGGTGGCGGGCGCCTGTAGTCCCAGCTACTGGGGAGGCTGAAGCAGGAGGATCCCTTGAATCCGGGAGGTGGAAGTTGTTGCAGTGAGTCAAGATCGCACCACTGCACTCCAGCCTGGGTGACAGAAGGAGACTCCCTCTGAAAAAAAAAAGAAGTTTGCAAGAAGTTAGTCCAAAGGTAGTGAGTTATCTCAATCGATTGTTCAGTTACAGATCTAACTCCCTGTTCTGCCTGAATTGTTATACATACAAATATATATACATCTAAGTTTGCAGGAGATCAGAAGGCCTGGAGAGATAATTAAGGGCAGCTGCAGCCGATATCAGGTGTAACTTATGATAACCCTAATCTTCAGGGTCATGTAAGTTGGAAGAGGGGTCCAGAAAAACCAATGACCTACAGCCACTCAAAAGACTCTCACTGGCCAGGTGTGGCGGTTCACGCCTGCAATCGCAGCATTTTGGGGGGCTGAGGTGGGAGGATTGCTTGAGCTTAGGAGTTTGAGACCAGCCAGGGCAATATAGCGAGATCATGTCTCTACGAAAATAAAGAAAAATTAGCCAGGCATGGTGTTGTGTACCTGTGGTCCCAGGTACTTGGCAGGCTTAAGTGGGAGGATCGCTCAAGCCCAGGAGTTCGAGGCTGCAGTAAGTCATGATTGCACCACTGCAATCCAGCCTGTCTCAAAACAAAACAAACAAACAAACAAAAAAAGCCAGGCACGGTGGCTCACGCCTGTAATCCCAGCACTTTGGGAGGCTGAGGTAGGCGGATCACCTGAGCTCAGGAGTTTAAGACCAGCCTGGCCAACCTGGGGAAACTCCATCTCTACTAAAAACTACAATAATTAGCTGGGCATGGTGGTGGGGTCCTGTAATCCCAGCTACTTGGGAAGTTGAGGCAGGGAGAATTGCTTGAACTGGGGAGGCAGAGGATGCAGTAAGCTGAGATCGCGCCACTGCACTCCAGCCTAGGTGACAAAGCGAGACTCCCTCTCAAAAAAAAAAAAAAGCAAATTCCAAGATCCCACCCCCAGAAATTCTGACTTGGTAGGACTGGGTGGGACTAAGGAATCTCTGTTTTCACAAAGTACCCCACAAGCATAAATTTTAAAAGTACTCAGATATCATTAAACAGGTGGTCCCCAGACTATACTTGGAAAAATTACTTGGCCATTTGGAGAGTGAGGAAGTCCAATCCTTACTGAAGTCTTCCCTGGGTTACTTCAGAGACTACCAGATGCCAACTACAGAATAGCAACTCAGGGTAACTTCTGAGGCCAAATCAGAGTTCTGTGGTGCAGGATGGAACAGAATTCCACTGCAAAACTTGGTGCTAAAGCTACCAAAACCACGTGGGGGAATGAGATAGCAGGGTCGGCAAGATTCCCACCGCACTGCCAGCCAGTGCTTAGGGTGGGGATGGCCTGAGCTGACAGGAAACCCTCCAGGTCTGGCGATAAGACGACTGGGTGGAAATCCCAAAGGGAGGAAAAAGAGGAACTGAGACCTGCTTTTGATAAAGGAACTGAGAGGGAGTGTGTGTTGTCTTCCTGCTCTATAGGGGAAGGAAAGGGATGGGCCTAAGTCATGCTGAGACCTTATAAGGGGGCAGCACACTGGGTTCACCTCCTGGCTCCATTCTGACCTCTGACCCCGAGGAATCGTCTCCCTGTTTTTCTTAGATTTTTCTTAGGGCTTTTTCCCTGATACAGCTCAACCTACGGCACCTGAAGCAGGGAATAGGCCTTCCTTAGGTCCTCCTCTCTGATATTTGAACCTGGCCCCTCAGCTTGATCTCTCACCTCCAGACCCCTTCTCAAACAAAAAGGACCTCTTTGCTGGGCTCATTCTGACCCCAGTTCCTCCTTTTATGGTTGTCAAGTCCGACTCTTATACTCCGGATCCAGACCCTGGAGAACTCCTCTCTCTCCTCTTCCTCAGCGGCGAGGTACCACTCCTACCTTTCTCTGACCCCTGGCCTCTGCCTTTCCTCTGTAACTTCCAAAGTTAGGGGCCTTCCCCAACTCATCGCGCCTCCAGTCTCACCTTAGAGCCGCCGGTCCCGCTGCCGTCCTTGGCCCGGTACTGAGTCCGGGAGAACTCCTCCAGCAGCTCCCCAAGCCCCGGCTCCTGCGGCGGCTGGTTACCTGAAGACGCCGAGGCCCCCGCCGAGGCAGCGGCGGCGGCGGCCCGAGCGCCGGCCATGGCCCAGCCCCGCGTCCCCTCAGTGTGCCTCAAGCCGGCCCATGGCACCTGCCTGCACCAACTCCGACACTAGAACCTCCGGAACCGCCTGAGCCACCGCCTTCTACTTCCACTTCCGGCCCCGCCCCGTCCCGCCGGATGTTTACTCCGGCCCTGGCCAATCGGAGCTCGGGACCCGCGCCCCGCCTACGATTACTGGCCCGCCCCCGGCGCGGAGCTATCCTTGTATTCTCCAGGGAGGCCACTCGCTGATACCGCGTGATCCGCCCCAAGGGGTTTCCCCGGGGAAGCCGGGCTCAACCATTTGGCTGCCGGGGGAGGGGGGTAGCAGGAAGGAACCATTGAAAAGAACCAGAGGAAAAGTGGAATCAACAATTACAGGGTAGCCGAGCGTGGTGGCTTACACCTGTCATCCCAGCACTTTGGGAGGCCAAGAGTTCGAGACCAGGCTGACCAAAATGGTGAAACCCCATCTCTACTAAAAACAAAAAAATTAGCCGGGCATGGTGACACCCACCTGTAATCCCAACTATTTCGGAGGCTGAGGCAGGGGAATCGCTTGAACCCATGAGGCTGAGGTTGCAATGAGCAGAAATTGAGCCACTATACTCCAGCCTGGGTGACAGAGCAATACTCTGTCTTAAGAAAAAAAAAAAATTACAGGGAGAGGAGGAGGGAAAGCTTGGAGGCAACAAATTAGTACTAGAAACCATAATGGCAGTGGTTACCAATATTAAAACATTTCAGCCGGCCGCGGTGTCTCACGCCTGTAATCCCAGCACTTCGGTAGGCTGAGGCAGGCAGATTACGAAGTGAGGCATTCGAGACCAGCCTGCTCAACATCGTGAAAACCCATCTCTACTAAAAATACAAAAATTCGCTGGGTGTGGTGGCGCGCGCCTCTAATCCCAGCTACTCAGGAGGCTAAGGCAGGAGAATCGCTTGAACCCGGGAGGCGGAGGTTGCAGTGAGCTGAGATCACGCCACTGCACTCCAGCCTGGGTAACAGAGTGAGACTCCGTCTCAAAAACAGAAAACAAAAACACAACATTTCATAAAACCCTTTCTCCCCCTGCTGCTCACAACATCCCTGTGAGTACAGTGCATTATATCATCAGCCCTATTTTATTGAGGCAGAAACTGGGAGTCAGGGAGGTGAAGCGACTGCCTTGAAATTCTGTGATGAAAAGCCTGTCATTATTATTATTATTATTATTATTATTAGAATTTTTCAGACATTCGCAAAAGTGGAGACAATAGTATAATGAACCCGCATGTACCCATTAACTGGTTTTGAACAATAATCAACATCTGCTTATCTATCCTGTTTAAGCAGTCCCTTCCCATCCAGGGAATTATTTTAAAGCGAATCCCAGACATCATACTATTTCAGCTGTGAATACTTAAGCATTTATCACAACAGATTAGTACTTCAAAAAAATACATAAAAATACAAGGCTATTAACATGTCTAAGAAAATTAACAATATTCCTTAATGTGGTCTAATACCCAGTCTGGGTTCCATTTTCTCAGATTGTCTCACGAATGTAATGGAAGTAATTCGTTTTTGGTAAACTTTTAATAGAAGTATGATATGTACACCAGTGCCCCAGAAGCCCCCTCCTGACCACTTTCAGTCACTATTTACCCACTCACCAACAACCACCCACCACCCTGCCCCCCCAACTCCTCCCACCCCCAGTTAATCATTATCCTGGCTTCTAGAGTTTTAATACAGTAGATTGGTTTTTAATTTAATTATTATTATTTTTTTTTAGAAACAGGATTTCACTCTGTTGCCTAAGCTGGAGTACAGTGGCATGATCATGGCTCACTGCAGCCTCCAACTACTGGCCTCAAGCAATCCTCCTGCCTCAGCCTCCCAAGTAGCTGTGACTACAGGCATGTGCCACCACACCCAGCTACTTTTTAAATTTTTTTATAGATACCGAGTCTCATCATGTTGCCCAGGCGAGTCTCAAACTCCTGGGCTCGAGCAATCCTCCCGCGTCTGCCTCCCAAAGTGCTGGGATTACAGGTTTGAGCCACTACTCCTGGCCTAGTAGATATTTTCTGACAAATCTATATGCACATTTATCTTAAACACCAAGGAATGAAATGACTGGACTATACGGTGTTAAAGAAAAATTACAGGCCGGGCATGGTGGCCCATGCCTGTAATCCCAGCAATTTGGAAGGCCAAGGTAAACTGATTACCTGAGCCCAGGAGTTCGAGATGAGCCTGGGCAACATGGTGAGACCCCCATCTCTACAAGAAAATCAACCAGGTGTGGTGGCGCACATTGAGAGGCTACTTGGGAGGCTGAGGTGGGAGAGGATCCCTTGAGCCGGGGAGGTTGAGGCTGCAGTGAGCTGTGATCACGAAACTGTACTCCAGTCTGGGTGACAGAGCGAGACTCTTGAGACTCTGTCTTAAAAAAAAAAAAAAAAAAAAAAGAAAGAAAAGAAAAGAAAAAAATTATAGGCCATTATTTTGGACAAAGCACCTGCACTAGATCCTAACAAACAAGACTAAGAACCAAAATGGAGTAATTCCTACTGAACTTACATCTTACCAAGCTGAAACTAAATTATCTGACCTTCAGAGAATCTGGAGAGATAACAGATATTTCCCAAACAGGCCACTTTCAATAAGCATGATAATGAACTTTCCTCTGCCCTTAATCCTTACAACAAAAGTAACCTGATGTTAATCAATCCGTTATTTTTCTTATTCTTCTTTTTTTTTTTTTTTGAGACGAGTTCCCGCTGTTCTGTCGCCCAGGCTGGAGTGCAGTGGTGCAGTGGCGCCATCTCGGCTCACTGTAACCTCTACCTCCTGGGTTCGAGCAATTCTCCTGCCTCAGTTTCCAGAGTAGCTGGGATTACAGGTGTGCACCAACACACCCGGCTAATTTTTTTGTATTTTTAGTAGGGACGGGGTTTCGCCATGTTGACCAGGCTGGTCTCAAACTCCTGACCTCAGATGATCTGCCCACCTCAGCCTCCCAAAGTGGTAGGATTACAGGTGTGAGCCACGGCGCCTGGCCCAATCCATTATTTTTCTATTGTTTTGTTTCCTTGTTCCTGCCCTACAAGGAAAGTTACTTTGAAATGACCAATCTGGCTGGGCGCGGTGGCTCACGCCTGTAATCCCAGCACTTTGGAAGACCGAGGCAGGCGGATCACGAGGTCAGGAGATCAAGACCATCCTGGCTAACATGGTGAAACTCAATCTCTACTAAAAAAAAAAAAACAAAAAAAAACAAAACAGCTGGGTGTGGTGGCGGGCGCCTGTAGTCCTAGCTACTCGGGAGGCTGAGGCAGGAGAATGGCGTGAACCCAGGAGGCGTAGCTTGCAGTGATCTGAGATTGCGCCACTGCACTCCAGCGTGGGTGACAGAGCAAGACTCCGTCTCAAAAAAAAAAAAAAAAAAAAGAAATGACCAATCCACTTTGTGTTGTTTGTGCTTTCTTCAGCCCTTATCTGTCTATAAGCGCAATGGCTCTTGCCCGTAATCCCAGCACTTAGGGAGGCGGATGTGGGCGGATCACCTGAGGTCGGGAGTTCAAGACCAGCCTGACCAATATGGAGAAACCCAATCTCTACTAAAAATACAAAATTAGGCCAGGCACAGTGGCTCATGCCTGTAATCCCAGCACTTTGGGAGGCCAAGGTGGTTGGATCACCTGAGGTCAGGAGTTCTAGACCAGCCTGCCCAACATGGTGAAACCCTGTCTCTACTAAAAATACAAATATTAGCCGGGCGTGGTGTCAGGTGCCTGTAATCCCAGCTACCTGTGGGACCAAGGCAGGAAAATCGCTTGAACCTGGGAGGCAGAGGTTGCAGTGAGCTGAGATCACGCCATTGCACTTCAGCCTGGGGGACAAGAGCGAGACTTCGTATCAAAAAAAAAAAAAAAAAAATTAGCCGGGCATGGTGGCGAATGCCTGTAATCCCAGCTACTCAGGAGGCTGAGGCAGGAGAATCACTTGAACCCAGGAGGCAGAGGTTGCAGTGAGCAGAGATCATGCCACTGCACTCCAGCCTGGGTGACAGAAGGAGACTCCGACTAAAAAAAAATAATAAAATAAAAATAAAGCCAATTAAGATGTTTAAGTTGCAATTCTGTCTTTTGACAACGGTCAAAGTGTAACTTTCTGAGAGTTTTCCCGTGACATTTGCATTGCCTCCTGCAAATTAGCAGAGCTCCAGTTGCTCTGCATCCTTGTCAATACTTTTTTTATTTTAGTTTTTCTGGCGAGAATGTACTGGTATTTCTTTTGTTTTTTCCTCATACTAGTTTATACTTTGGAAGAATGTAGTGGTATCTTCTTGTGCTTTTGTTGTTGTTGTTGTTGTTGAGACAGGGGCTTGCTCTGTACCCCAGGCTGGAATGCAGTGGCTTGATCACAGCTCACTGCAGCCTTCACGCCTGGGCCCAAGCAATTCTCCCACCTGAGCTTCCTGAGTAGCTGGAATCACAGACATGTGCCACCGCACCCAACTAATTTTTTAATTATCTGTAGAGACAAGGTCTTGCTATGTTGCCCAGTCTGATCTTGAACTCCTGAGCTCAAGTGAACCTCCCACCTCAGCCTCCCAAAGTGCTAGGGTTACAAGTATGAGCCACTGGTGCCCAGCCCTATTGTGCTTTTAAAAAATCAACTTTATTGAGGTATGAGTACATAGAATAAAATTCATCCTCTTTAATTGTACATTTTGATGGGCGTTGCCAAGTTATAAAATCACCAGTGTAATTAAGATATTGAACCTATATATCACCTCCAGAAAGTTCCCTTGAGTCCCATCTCAGTCCTTGCCACCCCTATTCCCAGCCCCAGGCAACAACTGATTTGTTTTCTGTCACTAGCCTTCCTATAAATGGAATTATACCCTGTGTATTCTGTGTCTGGCTTCTTTCAGCATAGCTAATTTTGGTTTTAATTTGCATTTCCCTGATTAATGAAGTTGATCACCTTTTCACATATTTATTGCTCATTTGAATATACTCTTGGGTGGTGCTTGTTAACATCTTTTGCCCATTTTTCTAGTGGGTTGTCTGTATTTTTATTATAAATGTATAGAAGAGGTTTGAATATTCTGGACATGAGTTCTTTTGAAATCGCCATTACAAAATTGTAACAGACAGTGAAAGAGATTTGACCTAACCAGCTCCATCTTGCTTCTTTTTTTTTTTAATTTTTTTATTATTACACTCTAAGATCTAGGGTACATGTGCACAACATGCAGGTTTGTTACATAGGTATACAAGTGCCATGTTGTTTTGCTGCACCCATCAACTCATCATTTACTTTAGGTATTTCTCCTAATGCTATCCCTTTCCCAGCCCCCCACCCCACAACAGGCCTCAGTGTGTGATGTTCCCCTTCCTGTGTCCATGTGTTCTCATTGTTCAACTCCCACTTATGAGTGAGAACATGCAGTGTTGGTTTTCTGTCCTTGTGATATTTTGCTGAGAATGATGGTTTCCAGCTTCATCCATGTCCCTGCAAAGAACATTAACTCATCCTTTTTTATGGCTGCATAGAATTTAATGGTGTATATGTGCCACATTTTCTTTATCCAGTCTATTATTGATGGACATTTGGGTTGGTTCTAAGTCTTTGCTATTGTGAATAGTGCCTTAATAAACATACATGTGCATGTGTCTTCATAGTAGCATGGTTTGTAATCCTTTGGGTATATACCCAGTAATGTGATTGCTGGATCAAATGGCATTTCTAGTTCTAGATTCTTGAGGGATCGCCACACTGTCTTCCACAATGGTTCAACTAATTTACACTCCCACCAACAGTGTAAAAGCGTTCCTATTTCTCCACATCCTCTCCAGCATCTGTTGTTTCCTGACTTTTTAATGATCGCCATTCTAACTGACGTGAGATGGTATCTCACTGTGGTTTCGATTTGCATTTCTCTGATGACCAGTGATGATGAGCATTTTTTCATATGTCTGTTGGCTGCATAAATGTTTTCTTTTGAGAAGTGTCTCTTCATATCCTTCGCCCACTTTTTGATGGGGTTGTTTGTTTTTTTCTTGTAAATTTGTTTAAGCTCTTTGTAGATTCTGGATATTAGCCTTTTTTTTTTTTTGAGACAGAGTCTCGCTCTGTCACCCAGGCTGGAGTACAGTGGCGCAATCTCGGCTCACTGCAAGCTCCGCTTCCTGGGTTCAGGCCATTCTCCTGCCTCAGCCTCTCCGAGTAGCTGGGACTACAGGCGCCCGCCACCACGCCCAGCTAATTTTTTGTATTTTTTTAGCACCATGGTCTCGATCTCCTGACCTCGTGATCCGCCCGCCTCGGCCTCCCAAAGTGCTGGGATTACAAGTGTGAGCCACCGCGCCCGGCCGATATTAGCCTTTTGTCAGATGGATAGATTGCAAAAATTTTCTCCCATTCTCTAGGTTGCCTGTTCACTCTGATGATAGTTTATTTTGCTGTGGAGAAGCTCTTTAGTTTAATTAGATCTCATTTGTCTATGTTGGCTTTTGTTGCCATTGCTTTTGGTGTTTTAGTCATGAAGTCTTTGCCCCCCATCTTGCTTCTAACCTCCAAGCTGTCCTTATTCACTCCTGGGCGTAGGCTGAACTAAATTTGGGAGGAACTTAGTTTATAGTTTAAAACAAAGATGATAACAGCCCTTTCCTGAAAAAAAAACCCCTTCTTGCCTGGGGACTAGACTACCATTGTAGGACTTAATAAATTAGCCATAAGATTAGAAATTATGGTTTGGGAGTCATGCAGCTGGAGGCTACAAGACTCTGACGTTCCCCAAATTGTTCCTGGGGATATCACTATTGTAAACCTAAGACCAGTGTTTGAGATATTTTGCAGACCCTGCACTTGATGGATCAGCTGGTACCACCCAGATCGATAAACTGGCTTATCTGATCTTGTGGCCCCCACCCAGGAAATTACTCAGCACAAGAAGACTCCCTATGAGTTCATCTCTGACCTGACCAATCAGCGCTCCTGGCTCACTGGTTTTCCCCACCCACCAAGTTGTCCTTAAACACTCTGATCCCAGAATGCTTAGGGAGACTGATTTGAGTAATAACAAAACTATGTTCTCCCGCACAGCAGCCTCTGTGTGAATTATTCTTTCTGCAGTTCCCTTTTTTTTTTTTTTGAGGCGGAGTTTCACTCCTTTTTTTTTCTTTTTTTTTTTGAGACGGAGTCTTTCTCTGTCCCCCAGGCTGGAGTGCAGTGGCGCAATCTCGGCTCACTGCAAGCTCCGCCTCCCGGGTTCACGCCATTCTCCTGCCTCAGCCTCTCTGAGTAGCTGGGACTACAGGCGCCCGCCACCACACCCGGCTAATTTTTTGTATTTTTAGTAGAGATGGAGTTTCTCCGTGTTAGCCAAGATGGTCTCGATCTCCTGACCTCGTGATCCGCCCACCTCGGCCTCCCAAAGTGCTGGGATTACAGGCGTGAGCCACCGCGCCCGGCCTACAGAGTTTCACTTTTGTTGCCCAGGCTGGTGTGCAATGGCGCGATCTTGGCTCACCACAATCTCCTGCCTCAGCCTCCAGAGTAGCTGGGGTTACAGGCACTTGCCACCAAGCTCGGCTAATTTTGTATTTTTAGTAGAGACAGGGTTTCTCCTTGTTGGTTAGGCTGGTCTCGAACTTCCGACCTCAGGTGATTCGCCTGCCTCAGCCTCCCAAAGTGCTGGGATTACAGGCATGAGCCACTGCACCTGGACCCCCTGTCTTGATAAATCAGTTCTGTCTAGGCAGCAGGCAAGGTGAACCCATTGGACGGTTACAAATTTGGGGGCTTGTCTGAGACTGCCCTTGTGACTACCTGCCTGTGGTTCGGTAGCCCCCCTCTCCAGCGACGGATCCAGAGGCCAGCCAAAGCAGCCACCTAGTTCTCTTGGACTAGTGGTTGACTCTGGTACTCTCTCCACTTGTGGGGCACTGACAACCTAATGTGCATGGATTTTTTTTTTTTGAGACAGAGTCTCATACTATGGCCCAGGCTAGAGTGCAGTGGCGTAATCTTGGCTCATTGCAAGGTCCGCCTCCCGGGTTCATGCCATTCTCCTGCCTCAGCCTCCTGAGTACCTGGGACTACAGGTGCCCGCCACCACACCCGGCTAATTTTTTGTATTTTTTAGTAGAGACGGGGTTTCACCGTGTTAGCCAGGATGGCCTCGATCTCCTGACCTCGTGATCCACCCGCCTCGGCCTCCCAAAGTGCTGGGATTACAGGCGTGAGCCACCGCACCTGGCCAGTTTGTCATTTTAATGTAAATTATTGGTAAACAATTTAGGAACTGCGCCTCTTCTTTTCCTTCAAATGCCTACTTGTAGGCCCAGCATGGTGGCTGACGCCTGTAATCCCAGCACTTTGGGAGGTCGAGGTGGGCGGATCACTTGAGGTCAGGAGTTCCAGACCAGCCTGGCCAACATGGTGAAACCCCATCTCTACCTGAAAATACAAAAATTAGCCAGGTGTGGTGGCACGTGTCTGTAATCCCAGGTACTAGTTACACAGGAGGCTGAGGCAGGAGAATCACTTGAATCTGGGAGGCGGAGATTGCTGTGAGCCAAGATCACGCCACTGCACTCCAGCCTGGGCAACAGAGTGAGACTCCATCTCAAAAAAACAAACAAACAAACAAAAAAGCAATGCCTACTTGTAACTGCTGCTAATTAGAGTGAATGTTCAGGGCAGCGTGAATCTATGCTTCCAGGTTACAGCCCTCAAACTTGACCCAAATAACCTTTCTACTTATACTGATTTTGCTTTTTTACCTTTAGGTTGACAGCACAAAAGTTTATCCTCATTGCACTCTGTGGACTGCACCAGATCCCTGCTTCTCCCATTTGACATGTTCACTTCCTCTTATATCCCAAGAGGACTGACAAGGATGGTGTTTAGTTCTGACTTTCCTTTCTCCTTTGGGGCACTGAGCTGTAAGCTCCTTCTATTTTCTAAACGAAATATTATGAAGATGCAACCAAACAAATTTTTCTTTTTTTGATACAGTCTTGCTCTGTTGCCCAGACTGGAGTGCGGTGGCATGATCTTGGCTCACTGCAACCTCCACCTCCTGGGTTCATGAAATTCTCATGCCTAAGCCTCCAAAGTAGCTAGGACTACAGACATGCACCACCATGCCTGGATAATTTTTTGTATTTTTTGGGTAGAGATGGCATTTCACCATGTTACCCAGGCTGGTCTCAAACTTCTGGCCTCAAGTTATCTGCCCCCCTCGGCCTCCCAAACTACTGGGATTACAGGCATGAGCCACCGTGCCCAGCCACAAACAAAAATTCTAATAACACAGAGAAAAAAGGAGACAGAAGGGTATGTCATGCTTTTGCACCTGCCTTTTATAACAGGTTATTTCCTGGGGATGAAACACCTTGAGCCAGCAGTGCCGTGCTCTTCTGGTGGCAGCTTGTGGAGTCTGTCTGCCCCCATGATAAGGAAGCAAATGGCCAAGGAGTCCCCTCTCCTGCTCTGCAGGTTGTTTAAGACTCCCCTGGCTCCACATGCCTTGGTCACATGTATCAGCCAAAGTCCCTGTAGGAAGTGGACAGCATGTTTAAATCTGGATGAATGGGCTGGGTGAAGTGCCTCATGCCTGTAATCCCAGCACTTTGGGAGGCTGAGGTGGGTGGATTATGAGGTCAAGAGATCAAGACCATCCTGGCCAACATGGTAAAACCCCATCTCTACTAAAAATACAAAACTTAGCCGGATGTGGTGGCGTGTGCCTGTAGTCCCAGCTACTCGCGAGGCTGAGGCAGGAGAATCACTTGAAGCCGGAAGGCAGAGGTTGCAGTGAGCCGAGATCGTGCCACTGCACTCCAGCCTAGCGACAGAGCAAGACTCTGTCTCAAATAATAATAATAATAATAATAATAATAATTTGAATGAATGGAAGAAAACCTGATAAGGGGACTAGCTACAAAGGTGTGAGTCAGGTGTAGGGAAAACACAAGTGTGATGCCTGTGACTAGTGACAGAAGCAGTTGACACAGGATTTTTTTTGGTGCTGCTTTGCCAGCCGGAGACCTCTGCGGCCAGTGACACTTCTACCCGGGTGGGAGGCACCCCGCCCACTCAGCTTTGCGGGCTGCACTTGACTTGTGCCCCAGCCTGGATCCCGCACTCACTGTGGGATCTGTGCTTAGCCTGCAGCTGGGCTGGGTGTCCCATGACCTGCTTCCACCTTGGGCATCAGTATTTGGATAAGGGGAACACAGTGGCACCCGAAAGCTTTGGTGATGCCAGCAACTGTGGAACCCCAAAGAGGCTGTTACAGCAGGTTACAGCTCTGGCTTGGGGAAACTCCAAGGTCTGGGGCCCCAGAAGGGTCATGGCTTTTCTCTCCTTCCTACCACTGGCAGCACAGCACATGAGGTTGGGGACAGAGCATGTCTGAGTCCATTTGTGTTACAGCTCATTCAGTCCCACCGACCCACTCTGACCTGCAGCTCCTGGGCTGACCCAGCACTGCTTCTGCTTCCCATCATGTGAGGTGGCCTCCTGGCACCAGCAGAGGGCAGAGAGCTACAGTGTTACAACTCTTTTTGTACTTGCATTTGGTGGGTCCCAGGTTCTTGTCCTGCATCCAAGAAGAATGAAGTTATGCTGACAACTGGAAGGTGAGTAAGATGGAGATGAATTTTATGGAGCAATGACACAGCTCTCAGCAGAGAGGGGACCCAAAGTGAGCAGCCCCTACCCAAAAGTGGGTAGTCCCCCACCCAAAGGTGAGTAGTCCCAAAGTGTGGCTGAGTCTGGGGTTTTTATGGGCTCAGAATTGGAGGGTGTGTGCTGATTGGTTTGTGAGTATGCAAAAAAGACTAAAAAAAAGGCACCACTCAAAGATGGGCATGACAGTGTAAAAAACCAATTAAGGAAGAGTAGATATATATAAAATGGGTGAAGGGTGGGGACAATGAGGGGAAAGTGCACCAAATGGGAAGAGAGTTTCTCAATTCAGTTCGTGGATTTATCAGAGACTTGTAGGTTGGTTTTCAGGCTTTAAACTCTCTTTGGCTTGAAGGTTGGGTTTCACTAGGGACCCGCCCCTATCTACCTAAGAATCTGTCAGCCTCCTGCCACTATCACTGTTACCATCCCTATAGCTAAGGGCATGCAGTGAACAGTTATGTGAGTCATGTAGAGAGGGAGACTTGATGGGTCAAGACCCAGACAGCTCAAGGTGACCTGGGGAGGAAGCTGGGGAGATAGATACCCCCACCTTAATCTCATTCCTCCCTCCACTCCCCTCTCAGTTCTTACCTTCGACTGAACACCACTGGAAGGCGAGGGTATGGAAGTCTTTAATGAGGACCATGGAGGTCAGTCTCCAAGGGCTGCAGAGAGTAGCAGGGGAGGGTGCAGTGTGGATCTGTGGGGGAAGATAGAAGATATTAGGCCCATTTTCTCTCTCCTGGAAAACTGCAGTACCCTCCCCTGTGCTCTTTCTAACTCCATAGCTGACTCCCCCTTCCCAAGCCGTCTTCTACTCAGGCACCAGAGTGATCTTTCTGAAAAGCAGATCAGATCAAATCACAGCCTCTTTAAAAAGAGCACTCCACTCCCTGTTTTTGGATGAAGACTCCTTAGCCTACCATTGAGGCTCTTTCCAACATGGGCCCTGCTAACCTTTGGAGAGGCCATGTGCTTCGTAGGAGGCAGGCGCTGGGCCCAGCACCAAGGAGTGGATAAAGATCATTCCAAACTAGTCATGGTGGTTTGATTCCCTCAATTATGACTCAGGCATGGGCAGATAACACACTCCTGGCCAATGGAACACAAGGGGAAGTCTGCTGGGGGCTTCTGAGAAAGGTTTCCCTGTTGGTAGAAAAAGATGCCATTTCTTCTTCATTTGGAAGTTGTCACGCATGGAATTGAAGGACGTATCTTACAACCATGAGGACAGCTAAGACATGTGGCAGTGGGCAGAGCAAAGACATGAAGAGAACCTGAGTCCTTAATGGTATCACAGAGTTGCTAACTTAACCAATCTGGACACCATCTACCTCTCCTCCTCTTGTTATGAGATCTACTAAATTGTCTTTACTGTTTAATCTAGTTCAGTTGAAAATATCCTAATTTAATCAGTATGCCAGGCACTTTCAATTTTTGTGCCTTTGGATAGACTGGTGTCCTTTGACTAGAATGCCTTTATTGTGCTTAATGCATGAACTCCTATGCATCCATCAGAACCCCCCTCCATTGTCATCTTGCCTATAGAACCCTATTTTCTTCCTTTAGGGGTTTAATTACTGCCTCCTTTGTAATTCCTATGTGCACCTATGACACTAGAAATTGGCTTTGTCTAGTTTTCTTTTTTCCCTTTTTCCTACTTCAAGGGAGCAACCAAGTCATTGCATTCTGAAGGTTGGGGTTTATCTTGTCCCAAGGGCAATTAACTGGCTTAAAAAAAGTTTTTATGGAGGAAATTTTGAACATATACAAAAGTAAAGAGAATAGTAAAATGACTCATATGGATCTATCACCCAGCCTTAATAATGACGAATATTTTGTCAGTCTTATTTCCTCTATCCCCACACTTAAAAAAAAAAAAAGAGTATTTTAAAGCATATCTTAGGCATCATGTAATTTCACTTATTAATACTTCAGAATACATTTTTAAATAATAAGTTGAGGTTAAAAACAAACCTTGATGATTGGAGCTTTTGCTTTTTAAAGCTGAATGTAATGGTTTATTAACGTATTTAACAAATATTTACAAGCTCCCACTGGGCGCCAGGCCCTTTCTTGGCTCTGCTGGTATTGTGGCAAACAAGGAAGAGAAAACCCACATTTTCATGGAGCTATACAAGGAAACACACTATGAACAAGATAATTTCAGAGAGTGATCAACAAAATGAGGAAATAAGACAGAGTCAGTCATGTGCCCATGACTGGGGCACGGAGGATATTTGTCTTTCTGTGCCTGGCTTATTTCACTTAGCATAATGTCCTCCGATTACTTGCTTCTTCTGTGCTAAAAAGTACCTGCCTCCAAGGGCCCTGGGAAGGAAGAAATGGTTGAATAGATCTGGAGCACTGGTTACAGACACAGGCACCTAGTAAGAGCTACATGTGGGAAGGAAAAAGCAAAACCTTTCTGAGGAGGCAACGTTTGACCTGAAACCTGAATGAAGAGAAGGAATAGCTCCTTGAAGATCTGCAAAGAGCCTTGGAGTAGGGAAACGCAGGAGAAAAGGCCCTGAGGCAGAGCTGAAGAGACCAGAATGAGAAGAACCAAGCCACAGTTGTTTTTTTTTTCCTTTTTTTCACATGTTCTAAAAAGCCATAGTTGTTTTTGTTTTTGTTTTTGTTTTTGTTTTTGTTTTTGTTTTGAGGAAGGGTCTCACTCAGTTGCCTACGCTGGAGTGCAATGGCACGATCTTGGCTCAATGCAACCTCTGCCTCCCAGGTTCAAGTGATTCTCCTGCCTTAGCCTCCTGAGTAGCTGGGATTACAGGCACATGCCACCACACCCAGCTAATTTTTCATAGTTTTAGTAGAGATGCAGTTTCGCTATGTTGGCCAGGCTGGTCTTGAACTCCTGCTCTCAAGTGATCTGCCTGCCTCAGTCTCCCGAAGTGCTAGGATTGCAGGCATGAGCCACTGCGCCTGGCCCAAGCCACAGTTTTATATGACTGAAAGTCAACACAGTCTTAAAGATGACTGAAGTTAATTTTTGTGAATTGTCTGTCTCAGGGTTTTGTTCACAGAGTTGTAATTTTTGAAGATTAAAATGATACATAATTTATAAATAATTGAGTATTTATTCTATTAAATTTATTTTTCTTGCTATCCTGTCAGAAACATTATTATGTTAAGTCAAGTTATTCACCTAATTTGTGTCCTATTGACAGTAATGATCATAAAGTTAAAAATTATATTTAAACTACATAAAATTTGAATCTATTTTCATTAAGTGTAATTAAAGTAAATGTGAAATATTAAAATTTAAAAGTTGTTTATTTGTTTTCTCAAAAGTTATTTCTCTTCTAAAATATGCAAAATTGGCTGGGTTACTAAAACAACTTAAAATATGCAAAATTATTAAAATTAAATGGCAAATAGAATTATAATAAATGAATGTTAAATTTCAAAATTAAAGTTTAAAAAACAAATCTGAATTTATTTTTTGAAAGTTTAATTAAATATCATTAGTGCTTTTTCTTTTTTCTTTTGAGACAGGGTCTTGCTCTGTCACCCAGGCTGGATTGCAGTGGTACAAACACAGTTCACTGCAGCCTCAAACTCCTGGGCTCAAGAGATCCTCCTGCCTCAGCCTCCCAAGTAACTGAGACCACAGGTGCATGCCACCACATTCAGCTAATTTTTAAGTTTTTTATAGAGATAGGGTCTCCCTGTGTTGCCGAAGCTGGCCTCAAACTCCTGGCCTCGAGTGATCCTCCTGCCTTGGCCTTCCAAAGAGCTGGGATTACAGGCATGAGTTACTGCACCCGGCCTTCCTTTCTCTTTTTTTAGAGAAGGGAATCTCACTATATTGCTCAGGCTAGAGTGCAGTGGCTGCTTATAGGCACAATCATAGCGCACTGCTGCCTCTAATTCCTGGCTTCAGGGGATCCTCTCGCCTCAGCCTCCTGTGAGTAGCTGGGACTATAGGCATGCACCACTGCACCCAGCTAAATATTTTTAGAAACCTAAAACCATTTGCAATTCTACTTGCAATGCCAGTGCCCATCTAGCTGCCAGTGTCAATAACCGGTATCACGTTTCACTCACATTATATCTAGACAAACTGGTATGCAAAGTTAAGAGTAATAACATTCTCAATTTGCAAAATATTCCTCAGTTACCATGTGTAACGCTTGTGAGTATAGAACTAATTTGTGAGTACTTCTGGAACCACAAATTGGAATATAGAGAGCAGTGAGAATTGTACTTCTGACACAACTGGGGAAAATGCTTCATTGTGCAAGAGTCTACTGGAAGAACAGAAAACCAAATACCACATGTCCGCACTTACACTGACCACACATGGCCACAAAGAAGAGAACAATAGGCCGGGTGCGGTGGCTCACACCTGTAATCCCAGCACTTTGGGAGACTGAGGCGAGTGGATCACGTGAGGCCAGGAGTTTGAGACCAGCCTGGCCAACATGGTGAAACCCCCGTCTCTACTAAAAGTACAAAAAAATTAGCCAGGCATGGTGGCCTGCACCTATAGTCTCAGCTACTCGGGAGGCTGAGGCAAGATAATTGCTGAAACCCGGGATGCGGAGGTTGCACTACAGCCTGGGTGACAGAGTGAGACTTCGTCTCAAAAAAAAAAAAAATAAATAAAACAAAAAGAAAAGAAAAAAGAAGAGAACAATAGATATTGGGGCATATTTGAGGGTGAAGGGTGGGAGGAGGGTGAGGATTGAAAAATTACCAATGGATATTATTATGCTGATTACCTGGGTGACAAAATTACCTGTACACCAAACCGCTGTGACATGCAATTTACTTGTGTAACAAATGTGTACCTGTACCCCTTGAACCTAAAAAGTTGGAAAGAAAAAAACTTATTGCATTTATTCTTTCTGAAGGGATAGATTTGGCAAAATTTTAATTCATATGTCTTCTCTCTTATCCAAGTGATTCCACCACTCAAATCCTCGCCATACCCTAAAACAGTGTCTGTCTTGAATGTAAGCAATGGCACAACCAACTGAAAGGCATTTGAATGCAGTCATCTTTTCTTTTTCTTTCTTTTTTTATTTGTTTGTTGTTTTTTAGAGACAGGGTCTCACTCTGTTCCCCAGTCTGGAGTGCAGTGGCACAATCATGGCTTGCTGGGACATCAACCTCCTGGACTCAAGCAAGCCCCCGACCTCAGCCCCCCTCGTAGCTGAGACTACATGCGTGCACCACCACACCTGGCTAATTTTTGTATTTTCGTAGAGACGGGGTTTCGCCATGTTGCCCAGGTTGGTCCTGAGAGTGGATAGTTAGGATTATGGGTTGAATGGTGTCAGTGCTGAGCACCAGATCACAAATGACAGAAGTGGCTTTACATAAATTTCACATATGTGTTTGTGAGATATTGAGCCCTCTAGAGCAGGAGCCAAGAGCAAGGGTCCCTCTCTCCTTGTTCTAAGGAGGTACTGCCATCTAGGAGTACCAGGCAAAGGCTGGAAGGAAGGAAGGCAGCCCAGAGTCTAGTGTAAGGAGCAGCGACTAGTCCACAACCTCAGATCTGGGGTACAGGAAGACTGTATGTAGCAGAAGTCACTGCTCCTGGGAAACCCTCAAAGACCAGCAGGTGTCATTGAGGCATGTTTTCTTCATGAGTTCTAATCCTACCATTGGGAGATTTCAACACACTAAACACACACATTTCAACATAATTTGGCAGCAACTGAATGCTGGCGTTGTCAATGGTTTGTTAATCAATTGACTAATTAAGCAAGCACATATGCAGTGCCACTACACACACTATGCACACTATGCAGGGCCTGGAAGGGAGCATTGCACAAGGTTAGGGAGTTCCTCATTCACAGTCCTGCAGGCAAGGCACACAACAAATCCAGTGGGTAGACTTCCCAGGAAGAGCAGTTTGAGTCATATAGGACTGGATGGTTCTTTTGAAATCTCATCCACAGCAAATGTGGAATAGGAGGCTGAGCTCCCCAGTGGATGTCTCTCTTAGGACAGCTTCCTGAATCAGGGAGGTAATTAGCTCTCCAGCCAGACTGATTTATATTCTCAAGTTAATATTGCTAAATGGCATCCCCAGAGACAGTCTGCTGGAATTTCATTTGTATTGCTAATCAAGGGACTGTCTGGTGTACTACTTAATAACAAGCTCCACTCTGATAATTTCTGACCTCAAGATGGGTGTTTTAGGCCCAGTAGATGCCCAGAAAATTACTTTCCTGATCCTCAAGTCTGATCCTTACAAATAACTGGGATTAGAAGAATGGAGGCAGAATGGCTCAAAGAAAAGAGCAGGGACTTTAGAGTCAGGCAGACCTGGAAGTCCTGGGCTTCTAGGCTTGAGCAAGGCACTTCTATTCTCCGAGCTTCAGTTTCCTCATCTGTAAAATGGGGACATTGGCATCTGTATCAGGCCATTGTTGCATTGCTATAAATACCTGAGACTGGGTAATCTATAAAGAAAAGAGGTTTACTTGGCTCACGGTTCTGCAGGCTTTATAGGAAGCAGGTGCTGGTACCTGCTTAGCTTCTAGGGAAGCCTCAGGAAGCTTACAATCATGGAGAAGGCAAAGGGGGAGCAGGCACGTCACATGGTAAAAGCAGGAGAGAGAGAGAGAGAGTGTTGGGGGTGGGGGGGTGCCACCCACTTTTAAATGACCAGATCTTTATCTGGTGACTATTATGAAGACAGCACCAACCCATGATGCATGTGCCTCCATGATCCAAACACCTCCCACCAGGCCCCACCTCCAGGATTGAGGATTACAATTCAACACGAGATTTGGGTAGGGACAAATATCCAAACTAAATCAGCATCTATTTCACTGGGTCAGTGAAAGGACTAAAGGCAACAATGCATTGTAAAGACCCAACGTGAGGCAGGCAAAAACAACTGTTTTAGCCTGGCGCGCTGGCTCACGCTTGTAATCCTAGCACTTTGAGAGGCCAAGGCGGGAGGATCATCTGAGGTCAGGAGTTTGAGACCAGCCTGGCCATTATAGTGAAACCTTGTCTCTACTAAAAATACAAAAATTAGCCGGGCGTAGTGGCAGGTGCCTGTAATTCCAGCGAGTTGGGAGGCTGAGGTGGGAGAATCGCTTGAACCTGGGAGGTGGAGGTTGCAGTGAGCTGAGATCATGCCACTGCACTCCAGCCTGGGTGACAGAGTAAGACTCTGTCTCAAAACAAAACACCCCCCCATCCCCCCCCACACACAAATGTTTATTTTGTTCTTTCCTTCTGGCACAAAATGACAAAAAAAGGTTAGGCTTTCTAAATAGGTTGGGTTTCTTGCTAGAGGTGATGCCTGGAATGTTAGTTAGAAAGGCAGGGATTCTTGAGACAGATTTGTTAAAAGTAAATAAGGCTGGGCGCCGTGGCTCATGCCTGTAATCCCAGCACTTTGGGAGGCTGAGGCGGGAGGATCACCAGGTCAGGAGATCAAGACCATCCTGGCTAACACGGTGAAACTGATTTGAGTGATAACGTTAGTCCTTTTGCTTAGCTGTCTTGCATTAATTAATCTCTTTCTTTACTGCAATACCAGGGTCTCAGTGAATTGGTTTTGTCTGTGCAGCAGGCAGGAAGAAACCACTGGGCGATTACATGCGGAATACCACTGAATTGTACGCTTTAAGTTGTTGATTTTGCTATGTGATATCATCTAAATTTTTTTAAAAGATAAAGAACAAAAAGGGGACACCCCTACACATCCTAAAAACATTAAAAAGAAAATAAGGGAATATTACCAAGAAATATATGGCTGTAAATTTGACAACTTAGATAAAGCAGACAAATTCCTTAAAAGACACAAACTGCCAAGCTCATTTAAGAAGACATAACCTGAATTGTCCAATATCTGTAAAAGAAATTGGATT
This sequence comes from Nomascus leucogenys, assembly GCF_006542625.1. Classification (NCBI taxonomy): domain Eukaryota; kingdom Metazoa; phylum Chordata; class Mammalia; order Primates; family Hylobatidae; genus Nomascus; species Nomascus leucogenys. The sequence goes on from NC_044401.1 coordinate 55,640,098, forward strand.
TTTTGTTTTTGAGTTGGAGATCTCACTCTGTCTCCCAGGCTGGAGTGCAGAGGCTTACTGCAGTCTCAACCTCCCTGGGCTGAGATGATCCTCCCACCTCAGCCTCCTGAGTAGCTGGGATTACAGACATGTGCCATCATACCTGGCTAATTTTTGTATTTTTTTTTGTACAGATGGGCTTTCCCCATGTTGCCCAGGCTGATTTTGAATTACTGGGCTCAAGTGATCCACTCACCTCAGCCTCCCAAGTTGCTTGTAGTACAGGCATAAGTTACTGCGCCCAGCCAGAAATTGGATTTTTAGTTTTAAAAATTCTAACAAAATAGGGCTGGGCCCGGTGGCTCACGCCTGTAATCCCAGCACTTTAGGAGGCCAAGGTGGGCAGATCACGAGGTCAGGAGATCAAGACCATCCTGGCTAACACGGTGAAACTCCATTTCTACTAAAAATAGAAAAAATTAGCTGGGCATGGTGGCAGGCGCCTGTAGTCCCAGCTACCCGGGAGGCTGAGGCAGGAGAATAGCATGAACCCGGGAGGCGGAGCTTGCAGTGAGCCGAGATTGCGCCACTGCACTCCAGCCTGGGCGATAGAGTGAGACTCCGTCTCAAAAAAAAAAAAAAAAAAAAAAAATTCTAACAAAATAAACTGCAGGGCTAGATAGCTTCACTGCTAAATTGGTTCAGGTATTTATTTATTTCCTTTTACTATTTTTTTTGCACCATAAACAAAAACCAACAACCAGTCACATACTTCTTTTCTTCACATTCATATGGGTTTTAGAAAATTATTGCCTTTTCCCCTGCAGAAATAACCCACAGACAAAAATAAAATAAAATAAAATAAAATAAAATAAAATAAAGTAGTACCACATTGCAAAATCTACAAATCCCAGAAATGAGTAGCTTGAAGACAACCCTCAGGGCCAGGGAGGAAAACAACTGTAGTAAGAGACCAAGCATATAGGACAGGAAGCTGAGGAAACCATTGTGTTTAACACCACTGACCCAGAATACACCGCAGGTACCCCCTCCCTCCTGGCACCCACTGCCGCCACCTGAAAGGTATAATTTTTTTGTTTATGATCTGAAAAACACTTTTCTCAAAGAGTTGCTTCATTTGAGAAAAGGTGTAAAGAGAAGAGAAGAGGTGTAATGAGACGTGTTCTTTTTTTTTTGAGACGGAGTCTGGCTCTGTCGCCCAGGCTGGAGTGCAGTGGCGCAATCTCGGCTCACTGCAAGCTCCGCCTCCCGGGTTCACGTCATTCTCCTGCCTCAGCCTCTCTGAGTAGCTGGGACTACAGGCGCCCGCCACCACGTCCGGCTAATTTTTTTGTATTTTTAGTAGAGACGGGGTTTCACCGTGGTCTCGATCTCCTGACCTCGTGATCCACCCGCCTCGGCCTCCCAAAGTGCTGGGATTACAAGCGTGAGCCACCACACCCGGCCCGAGACGTGTTCTAAAGTATGAATAAGAATTATGCCAGGCCAGGCGCTGTGGCTCACGCCTGTAATCCCAGCACTTTGGGAGGCCGAGGCAGGTGGATCACCTGAGGTTGGGAGTTCGAAACCAGCCTGACCAACATGGAGAATCCCCGTCTCTAGTAAAAATACAAAATTAGTGGGCTTGGTGGTGCATGCCTGTAGTCCCAGCTACTCGAGAGGCTGAGGCAGGAGAATCTCTTGAACCCAGGAGGCAGAGGTTGTGGTGAGCCGAGATTGCACCATTGCACTCCAGCCTGGGCAACAAGAGCGAAACTCCATCTCAAAAAAAAAAAAAAAAAAAGAATCATGCCAAACTCCAAGGTCAGTGAATAACCCACGATGAAAAAGAAACCCAGGAAAGCCAACGCCTTGCTACTTTAACCAACTGCCTCCGTTGGACCCAAGAAAGAATCTTAAAAACATGTCAGGGTTTAAATCAGTGCATATATTGTGCCCCTACAAACCCTGCAGGGTTACCTTCCTGGCTAAATGGTGATCAGCTTATGCCCTGAAGCAACAGAGACAGACAGTGAGACTGCCAAAGTTCAGAAAAGAAGGTGGAAATTGTGCTTCCTTCCAAATGAATTGGCTTCCTAACTGCCTTTTCTCCTTGTCCAGCCACTTCTTTCTCCTATGCTGCTGCAGGGTATTTATTGCCTTACACTTGAAATGAAAAGGCGAACTTTGAGGTGCAAAGACTGGGCAGCCCTGAGACGGCAGGGAGTCTGGATGCACAGTAGTCAGCACATGCTGTGCTCCCATAATGGCTTGGCCCTCCTTTGGTGTTTTGAGAACCTACCCCAAAGTCAGCCTAAAGTTCATTTGCAAGCCTGGTGAGCACTCACTATCTCACTGGGGCAGTGTGACAGAGTGAGGTCTTCAGTATTGCACTGGGATGAAATGTCCACGAGTCTTAGAAACAAAAGTCACAGTTGCTCTTGGGGCCGGGCTGGTTCCTCCATCCCAGTTTTAGCAGGATGTGGCTGTGGCCACAGGGATCCTGCTGAACTCTTGAGACTGTCTGGTGGGTGGGCACCAGTGCCAGCACCGGGGAAGGGAATGTGCAGTAGGCATCCTGCAGGCCTGGGCTCAGTATCTGCAAGTGACCTTCAGTGAAGAGCCTGCTGCCTCACTTGGCAAGAGGGAGGCTGGGGGTGGGTGTGGAGGGTGGGATTTCAGATTCCTTCTGTAGGAGCTGGTCCATGAAGCCAAAATTGGACCAGATCATGCTCCTCGTCTGCTTGATGTAATTGAAGGTCTCCTTCAGGCAGAGCTGTCTGGTCTTCATGGGGTAGGACTTGCAGCTGGTGGGTGAACGGGAGATTCCAGCCTCACGGTGGACCAGGACCTTGCCTCCTTTTCCCTGACACAGTCAATGAAGTCTATTGCATATATATATATATATATATATATATATATATATATATTTTGTTGTTGTTGTTGTTGTTTTGAGATGGAGTTTTACTCTTGCTCCCCAGGCTGGAGTGCAGTGCCGCAATTGCGGCTCACTGCAATCTCTACCTCCCAGGTTCAAGTGATTCTCGTGCCTCAGCCTCCCCAGTAGCTGGGATTACAGGCACTTACCACCACAGCTGGCTAATTTTTGTATTTTTGTAGAGATGAGGTTTCACCACGTGGCCAGGCTGGTCTTGAACTCTTGACCTCAAATGATCAGACCGGCTCGGACTCCCAAAGTGCTGGGATTATAGGCGTAAGCCACTGCGCCCGGCCTGTCTATTCTTGAAAGTAGGAGTTAGTGTCAGCCATATGGCTGTCTTCCATGGGGATCCATTTGTAGTGAAGATGGGTCCTTTGGGCCTTGGAGGTTGGCCTGGAGACCTGTGATGTGCAGGTTGGGGAGGAACTCTCCCTTGGATGACCCTGCCAAAGTAGAGAGAGGGAAAATTTCAACTGGGCCACCCTGGTCATAAGCTGGCCCGTAGCTGATGTGCAGCACTGGTTTTCCATGTTGGCCAGGCTGGTCTCGACCTCTTGACCTCAGGTGATCCGCCCGCCTCGGCCTCTCAAAGTGCTGAGATTACAGGTGTGAGCCAATGTGCCAGGCCGGCTCTCCCACTGTCGATCTTGTGGAATAGTTTTACTTCCACGCAGCACTCAGGATATTCTGAGTAGAAGGTCCGCCTTTGAGGAAGGAGACCCGCGGGCCACGGGCAGGCTGGCGGGCAGGCGAGCAGGAGTTGAGTATGGGGCTCGCAGCTTGGGAGGGTGGCGACTGCCCTAGCCTAGATCCATCGCGGCCACCGCCGTCCTCCTGCCGCAGCCCCGCGCTTTGCCCCGGGCCCGCCGTGGCGCCACCGAGTCGAAGGTGACCTTAAGCGCGCCGCGCACTCTCGGGCGGCAAAGGGCAGGCAGGTCGGGCGGGCAGTGGAGCAGCCGCCGCCTCCTTGCCAGGCATCTAGCCAACTGGCGCCCGTCGGGCACGTGACCCTCATTCCACCGCTCAGCGCCCCAGCGCCCCCGCCCCCCACCCCAACAGAAGCCCTGATTCACATATTTAGAGAAGAAATAATCTCAATCCTACACCAACTCTCCCAGAACATGAAAGAGAAGGGATACTTCCCAGCTCATTTTAATTTATATTTGAATTACCCTGATACTAAAGCCAGTCTAAGACATTACAAGGTGGGTGGAGAGAGAATCTATAGAACAATATATCTTTTATTAACCAATATCCTTCATATCACAAAGTGAATTTAGCAATATGTAAGAACCATAGGCCCTGCAGTGGCTCATGCCTGTAGTCCTAACACTTTGGGAGGCCCAGGTGGGAGGATTGCTTGAGCCTGGGATTTTGAGACCAATAATAAAAAGGATAATAATTCTTAATTTGTTCCTGCTGCTACAACAAAATACCATTGAAACTGAAACGGCCTTTGCAAAATTATGACTGAGACAGTGAAAGAGATCTAACTTAACTGACTCCATCTTGCTGCTAACCTCCAAGCTGTCCGTGTTCATTCCTGGACGTAGGCTGAACTAACTTTGGGAGAAACTTTTTTTTTTTTTTTTGAGACGGAGTGTGGCTCGCTCTGTCGCCCAGGCTGGAGTGCAGTGGCGCGATCCCGGCTCAGTGCAAGCTCCGCCTCCCAAGTTCACGCCATTCTCCTGCCTCAGCCTCCCGAGGCAGGAGACTAGAGTAGCTGGGACTACAGGCGCCCGCCACCAGGCCCGGCTAATTTTTTGTATTTATAGTAGAGACGGGGTTTCACCATGGTCTGGATCTCCCGACCTCGTGATCCACCCGCCTGGGCCTTCCAAAGTGCTGGGATTACAGGCGTGAGCCACCGCGCCTGGCCAGGAGAAACTTAGTTTATAGTTTGTAGTTTAAACAAAGATGGTAACAGCCTTTTCCCAAAGCAGACCTCCTTCTTGCCTGGGGACTATATTGCCTTTGTAGGACTAACATTAGCCACAAGATTGGAAATTATGGTTTAAGGGCCATGCAGCTGGAGGTTATAAGATTCTGACCCTCCCTGAACTGCTCCTAAGATCAGTGCCTGATTTTGCAGACCCTGCACTTGATGGATCAGCTGGCCCCACCCAGATCAATGAACTGGCTCATCTGATCTTGTGCCCCCACTCCCCCACTCAGTAACTGACTCTGCGTAAGAAGACAGCTTCTACTGCCTATGATTTCATCTCTGACCAATCAGCACTCCTGATTGGCTTCCCCTCTTCCACCAAGTTATCCTTAAAAATTCTGCTCCCTGAATGCTCAAATGCTCGGAGAGACTGATTTGAGTAATAATAAAACTCTGGTCTCCCACACAGCTGGCTCTGAGTGAATTAGTCTTTCTCTATTGCCATTGCCCTGTCTTGACGAATCTACTCTGTCTAGGCAGCGGGCAAGGTCAGGTCAACCCCTTGGGTGGTTACAAAACTGCCTTTGCAAAAATTATAACTGAGGAAATTATGGCAGTGAAAGAGATCAGACCTAACTGACTCCATCTTGCTTCTGACCTTCAAGCTGTCCTTGTTCATTCTTGGGTGGATGCCAAACTAACTTTGGGAAGGAATTCAGTTCATGATTTGACTCTGAAACAAAATTGGTAATAGCCCTTTCCCAAAAAGACACAGAGAAATTTAATATAGCAGGCTCCAACTTGCTTGTAAACTCACAAGCTAACTGCCCTTGCCAATTCCTGGGCAGGAATTCCTGGGAGGAATTTAGTTAATAATTTAACCTTAAAGCAAGGATGATAGCAGCCCCTTCCCAAATTACCCTCTCCTTGTTTGGGGACTGACGTTGCCTTTGTAAAACTTATGAAAGGCCATAAGATTTGAACTATAGGTGGGTCCTGAATTCTGCGACGACCTATGCAGAGTTTAACAATTACTAGCCATTGTTTTCTAACTTGCTTACTGCCCAGAATTCATATAGCTAATGGTCACAAGATTTATAATTTCTCTAGTTGCCCCTATAGGTGACATCACTATTGTAAAACCTAACATTGGTATTTGTGATATTTTTCAGGCACTGCATTCTGGTGGAACAACTGATGCCATCCAGACCTGTGACCCCCACCCAGGAACTGACAGAAGCACAGAGACAGTTTTGATACCCCTGTGGTTTCATCCCTGACCAAACCAATCAGTATTTCCCATTCCCTAGCTCCCTGCCTGCCAAACTATCCTTAAAACCCTAGCCTCCACATTCTCTGGGAGGCAGATTTGAGAATTGTCTCATCTTCTTGCTTGGCTGGCCTTGCAATTAAACATGTTCTTTGCTACAAAACCTGCTGTTCTCAGTGCATTGGCTTTTCTGGGCAGTGGGCAAGAAGAACCTCTTGGGCTGTTACAAAACCGTATGATGATCTCAAAAAATGCACCCGCAAGAAAGGCATTTGAAAAGAAAGTCTAGGCCAGGCGCCGTGGCTCACACCTGTAATCCCAGCACTTCGGGAGGCTGAGGTGGGTAGATCATGAGGTCAAGGGATCGAGACCATACTGGCCAACTTGGTGAAACCCTGTCTCTACTAAAAATACAAAAAAAAATTAGCCGAGTAAGGTGCCGGGCACCTATAATCCCAGCTACTCAGGAGGTTGAGGCGGGAGAATCACTTGAACCCGGGAGGCGGAGGTTGCAGTGAGTCAAGATTGTGCCACTGCACTCCAGCCTGGTGACGAAGCAAGACTCCGTCCAAAAAAAAAAAAGAAAGAAAAAGAAAAGAAAAGAAAGTCTAACAACATTCATGATAAAAACTGTCAGTATACTAGTAACAGAAGGGAATATCCTCAACCTGATAATTGATATCAGTAAAATACCTACATCTAACATCATATTTAATGGTAAGAGACTGAGTGCTTTTCCACTGAGAAAGAGAACAAGGTAAGGGTATCTGTTCTTGTCACTCCTATTCAACATTATAATGGAACATTACAATAAGATTATAAAAAAGCATATAGATTGAAAAGGAAGAAATAAAACTGTACTAACAGATTACATAATCGTCTATACAGAAAATCTCAAAGAATCTACAAAAATGTCCTACTATAAGTAATAAGCAACTTAGCAAGGTCACAGGATATGTGGTCAATATAAAAATCAATTTTAATTCTGTACACTAACAGTGAAAATTGGGGCAGGGAGTGGTGGCTCACACCTGCAATCCCAGCACTTTGGGAGGCCAAGACAGGCGGATCATGAGGTCAGGAGATGGAGACCATCCTGGCTAACATGGTGAAACCCTGTCTCTACTAAAAATACAAAAAAATTAGCTGGGCGTGGTGGTGGGCGCCTGTAGTCCCAGCTACTTGGGAGGCTGAGGCAGGAGAATGGCGTGAACCCAGGAGGCGGACCTTGCAGTGAGCCAAGGTTGCACCACTGCACTCCAGCCTGGGCAACAGAGTGAGACTCTGTCTCAAAAAAAAAAAAAAAGAAAAAGAAAAAAGAAAAAGAAAATTAGAACTTGAAATGCTAAAAACCGGCTGGGTGTGGTGGCTCATGCCTGTAGTCCTAGCACTTCGGGAGGCCGAGGTGGGTGGATCATGAGGTTGGGAGTTTGAGACCAGCCTGGCCAACATGGTGAAACCTTGTTTCTACTAAATATACAAAAAAATTAGCTGGGTATGGTGGCGTGAGCCTGCAGTTCCAGCTACTCGGGAGGCTGAGGCAGGAGAATCACTTGAACCTGGGAGGCGGAAGTCACAGTGAGCAGAGGTCACAGTGAGCTGAGATCGTGCCACTGCACTCTAGCCTGGGCAACAGAGCAAGACTCTGTCTCAAAAAAAAAAAGACAAAGAAATGCAAAAACCATTGTGGCTGGGCGCAGTGGCTCACACCTGTAATCCCAGCATTTTGGGAGGCCGAGGCGGGTGGATCACGAGGTCAGGAGATCGAGACCATCCTGGCTAACACGGTGAAACCCCATCTCTACTAAAAATACAAAAACTTAGCCGGGCATGGTGGCGGGCGCCTGTAGTCCCAGCTATTCGGGAGGCTGAGGCAGGCGAATGGCATGAACCTGGGAGGTGAAGCGTGCCACTGCACTCCAGCCTGGGCAATAGAGCGAGACTCTGTCTCAAAAAAAAAAAAAAAATTATGGTTTTTTTTACATTACAAATGTAATGTAAGTACCATTGAAATGTGAAGTACCATCGCCAGTTGCAGTGGCTCATGCCTGTAATCCTGGCACTTTGGGAGGCTGAGGTGGGTGGATTGCTTGACCCTAGGAGTTCAAGACCAGCCTGGGCAACATGGGAACATTTCTCAGCCTCTACAGAAAAAAATACAAAAAATATCTGGGTGTGGTGGTGCATGCCTGTAGTCCTAGCTACTTGGAGGCTTAGCTGGGAGGACCACTTGAGCCCCAGGAGGTTGAGGCTGCAGTGAGCTGTGATGGTGCTGTTGCTGGGCTTTTCCTTAGTTCAGATAAAGATGGGGTCCTTGTCACATGGCCATGAGAATCTAGGCTTGCAGACAATTTGAAGAATTAGAAAAATGGGATTTATTGGGCCAAATGAGAAACAAAGAGGGAAACAGGGACTCTCAGCAGAGTGAAAGTACTGTTAGTCCGTGCTTCTTGCCTCACGGATTGAATTGCAGATTCCACCCAGGAAAAGGAGGGGGCAGGCTCCTCCCCACTGCAAACAGCAGGAACTTTTGTGGCTCCATCCCAATGTGCACTCCTCCCAGTGCACAGGCTGGTTGAAATTTCTCTGGGGATCCCTTCCCATCTGGCTGTCTCAGTGCCATTGCACTCCAGCCTGGGTGACAGAGTGAAACTTTGTTTCAAAAAAAAAAAGTATCCTTTATGATAACACCAAAAGACGTGAAATAGGTATAAATCTAACAAAATGTGTGCAGCAGATTTACACAGCAAACTACAGAACCCTGATAAGAGAAATCAAAGGAGACTAAAACAAATAAGATATATCATGTTCATGGATAAGAAGACTCAATATTATTAAGGTGTCTTAAATTGATCTGTACATTCAGTACAATCCATTTTAAAGTTCTAGCAATATTTTGGTAGAAATCCACAAGCTGATTCTAAGAATTATGTGGAAAAGAAAAGGAACTAGAATGGTCAAAACAATTTTGAAAAAGAAGAACAAGTCTAGGTGCGGTGGCTCATGCATGTAATCTGAGCACTTTGGGAGCCACGATGCATCATTTGTGGCCAGGAGTTCAAGACCAGCCTGGGTAACATAGAGACACTCCATCTCCAGAAAAACATTTTTCAAATTAGCTAGAGGCTGGGTGCAGTGGCTCACGCCTATAATCCCAGCACTTTGGGAGGCCAAGGCGGGCGGATCACAAGGTCAGGAGATCAAGACCATCCTGGCCAACACAGAGAAACTCTGTCTCTTCTAAAAATACAAAAAATTAGCCAGATGTGGTGGTACACACCTGTAGTCCCAGCTACTCTGGAGGCTGAGGCAGGAGAATCGCTTGAACCTGGGAGGTGGATGTTGCAGTGAGAAAAAAAAATTAGCTGGGTGTGATAGTGCACACCTGTGGCCCTAGCTACTAGAGAGGCTGAGGTGAGAGAATTGCTTGAGCCCAAGAGTTAGAGACTGAAATGAGCTAAAAACAAACAAACAACAACAAAAGCAAACAAACAAAAAAAGTTGGAGGACTCATAGTACCTGATTTCAAGTCTTACTACAAAGATAGATAATCAGGGTAAAGTAATATTGGCAAAAGGATGGACACATACATCAGTGGAACAAAACAGAGTCCAGAGAATGATCCACACATAAATACCAATTAATTTTTTTTTCTTTTGAGACAGAGTCTTGCTCTGTCACCCAGGTTGGAGTGCAGTGGTGCGATCTCAGCTCACTGTAACCTCTGCCTCCTGGGTTCAAGTGATTCTCCTGCCTCAGCCTCCCAAGTAGCTGGGATTACAGGTGTGCGCCACCACGCCTGGCTCATTTTTTGTATTTTTAATAGAGACGGAGTTTCACCATGTTGATCAGGCTGTTCTCAAACTCCTGACCTCAGTTGATTCACCTGCCTCGGCCTCCCAAAGTACTGGGATCACAGGCGTGAGCCACCACGCCAGCCCACCAATTGGATTTTTGAAAACATTTTTACTGAGATATAATTCACATATTATAAAAATTCACCCATTTAAAGTGTACATTTCGATGCTTTTATTATGTTCACAGAGTTGTACAACCATCATCAAAATGTAAGTTTAGAACATTTCAGTTCCTCAAAAAGAAACCCCATATCCATTAGCAGTCTACTCTTCAGTCTCCTGTTCCCTCAACCCTAGGAAATCACTAATCTACTTTCTATCTGTATATATTTGCCTAATCTTGACATTTCATATGAATGGAATTATACAGTATGTGGTCTTTTGTGACTGGCTTCTTCTACTTAGCATAATGTTTTCAAGGTTTACCCACATTGTAGCATGTACCAATATTTAATTCCTTTTTATTATGAAATAATATTTCATTGTATGGCTATACTACATTTTAGGTATCTAGTCAGCAGTTGAGGTGTTGGGGCTCAGGATACCCCAGCTCAAAATACGACTGTAGGAGACCAGAATGTGCTGCCCCAAAATATACTTCCTTGGCATATTTCAAGCTGGTTATTCTGAGAAACTGCAGACAGGAGCAGCTCTAAAAAGCTGTCCTTTTGTACAAGAAATTTGCATCTATAAAGGAAACCTATACGAGTAAAAGTATCTGTGTCAGGAAGAGGGCTGCTCAGAGACAATTTTTATTACCTGAGAGCAGGAAACGCCATAGCGAAACATGATGTTTTGGGATGCTGATTACTTTGAACCGAGGGCACTTGTGGAACAGCAGATTCAGGCAGAGGCTTTCTCTGAATTCCCCCTTATTTGCCTAAAGATGGATCCTCCAAAAGGAACTCAGAAGTCATGAAGATTAACTCCATATCAGGAGGAGAGACTAGAGCTCTGTCTTCTCTCTATCCCACCCAGATTATCACCTGTTCTTCTGAGGGCCCATTCATCTTCCCAAAATTCATTTACTATTCCTACTCCCTAAATTGCCTACATTCCCTTTCACCTCTCCTCTAGGAAGAGGGCATATTAGCTTCTAGATCACCCTGGGTTACGGCGTATTCACTTTTCTTTCATGGGATGCCCTTTGGCATGTAATAAATTTGTATACCTTTTCTTTTATTAATCTGTCGTATGTCAACTTAATTTGTAGCCTAGCCAAAGAACAGAGCAGGGTAAAGGGAAGCCATTTTCCCCTCTTGTAACCAGCCAATGGGTTCACCTTGCCTGCTGCTTAGACATAGCTTATTTGTCAAGACAAGGCAATTGCAATAGAGGAAGAGTAATTCACAACAGGACTGGCAGTACGGGAGACTGGAGTTTTGTATTACTCAAATCAGTCTCCCTGAAAATTTGGAGATCAGAATTTTAATATCTTTTTAAATTTTTTAATTGTTTCTTTTTTTTTTCTTTTTTTTTCTTTTTTTTGAGACAAGGTCTGGTTTTATTGCCCAAGCTGGAGTGCAGTGGCGCAATCTTGGCTCACTGTAACCTCTGCCTCCTGGGCTTAAACCATCCTCCCACCCTATCCTCCCGAGTAGCTGGGACTACAGGCATGCACCACCAGCTAATTTCTGCATTTTTGGTAGAGACAGGGTTTCTCTTTGTTGCCCAGGATGGTTTCGAACTTGTGAGCTCAAGCGATCCACCCGCCTCGGCCTCCCAAAGTGCTAAGATTACAGGTGTGAGCCACTGCACCCAGCCAGTATCAGAGTTTTTAAGAATAATTTTGTGGGTAGGGGGGCAGTGAGCCAGGAGTGCTGATTGGTCAAGTCAGAGATGAAATCATAGGGAGTCAAAACTGTTCTCTTGTGCTGAGTCTGTTCCTGGGTGGGGGCCACACGACGAGATGAGCCAGTTTATCAATCTGGGTGGTGCCAGCTGATCCATCCAGTGTAGGGTCTGCAAAATATCTCAAGCACTGATCTTAGGTTTTACAATAGTGATGTCATCCCCAGGAGCAATTTGGGGAGGGTCAGAATCTTGCAGCCTGCAGCCGCATGACCCCAAAACCATAATTTCTAATCTTATGGCAAATTTGTTAGCAAGGCAGTCTAGTCCCCAGGCAGGAAGGAGGTTTGTTTTGGGAAAGGGCTGTTATGGTCTTTGTTTGAAAGCTAAACTATAAACTAAGTTCCTCCCAAAGATAGTTTGGCCTATGCCCAGGAATGAACAAGGACAGTTTGGAGGTTAGAAGCAAGATGGAGTGGGTTAGGTCGATCTCTTTTGCTGTAATAATTTTCTCAGTTATGGTTTTTGCAAAGGCAGTTTCATTCTCCTACAATGAACGTTTGTGTTGTTTCCACTTTTTGGCTATTATGAATAATGTTATGACCACCCATACATAAGTTTGTGCAAACATATGTTTTTATTTCTCTTGAGGCAACCCCCAAGAGAATAGGCATTCAGTTGTCTCCAAATTAAGTTGAATTATATGTGCTCAGGGTGTTTAAAACTCCAAATGGTTAAGTTAGAACCAATCAGAGAATCTATCTCTGTCATCTGCTGGCCTTTGAGGGCTTCCCAGGAACAATGACTTCTGCTTCTTATTGCTTTCCTGTGCTCCAGATCTGAGGTTGTGGCCTAACCACTGTTGCCCTATGCCAGGAGTAGAATTGCTAGGTCATGTTGTAGCAGGACGAGCCGTGGACAAAACCCCACAGACACCGAGATAGTGAAGGAAGTGGCTTTAATCAGCTGGAAGCATTGGCAGACTAACGTCTTAAAATCCGAGATTGTCAGGTGCCCAACTTCTGTCCCTTTTAAGGGCTCACAACTCTGAGGGGGTCCACGTGAGAGGGTCGTGATCAATTGAGCAAGCCAGGGGGTATGTGACAGGGGCTGCAAGCACTGGTGGTCAGAGTGAAACAGAACAGAACGAGAGGTTTCACAATGTCCTTCCATATAATATCTGGAATCTATAGATAACATCAGTTGCTAGGTCAGGGGTGGAATTTTAACTACCAGGCTTAGGTCAGGCAGGCCTAGGCCTGGTTTCGGGTCTGGTTCCTTGGTTTCGGGTCTGGTTCCTAGGCGCCGGGCTACCTGCTTTTGTTTCTCTTTTCTTTCCTTTTCTGAGTATAAAACAATATGAGAGGGTCTGTCTCTCTTCTCTCAATGTGGTAACATTATGTTTAACATTTTTAGAAACTTCCAAATTTTCCAAATTGTTTTCATTTCTTTTTCTTTTCTCTTTTTTTTTTTTTTTGACACAACATCACGTTTTGTCACCCAGGCTAGAGTATAGTGGTGTGATCTTGACTCACTGCAACCTCCGCCCCTCAGGCTCAAGCAATCCTCCTACCTCAACTTCTCAAGTAGCTGGGACTACAGGCATGTAGGCATGGCTGGATAATTTTTTGTATTTTTTGTAGAGAAGGAGTTTTGCCATGTTGCCCAGGCTGGTCTCGAACTCCTGGACTCAAGCGATCTGCCTGCCTCAGCCTTCCAAAGTGCTGGGATTACAGGTGTGAGCCATCATGCCTAGCCCAAATTGTTTTTCAGGGCAACAACTTCATTTTACATTCTCACCAGTAATATATGAAGGTTCTGATTTCTCCACATCCTTACTAACAGTTGGTATTATCTGTCTTTTCTATGTTATCCACTAATAATTGAGAAGAGATATCTCAATGTGATTTTTGACAAAGATGCAAAGGCTATTCCATGGAAAAAGGATCGTTTTTCAACAAATGGTGCCAGAATAATCAGATATCTATGCACATTAATTGACCCTTGATCCTAACCTTTCATCACAAACAAAAATTAACTCGAAATAGATAATAGATTTAAATGTAAAGGATAAACCTATAAAACTTCTGGAAGAAAACATAAAGAAAAAGCTTTGTCATCTAGGTCAAGCAAAAAATGCTTGTCTATTATATAAAAAATATAACAAAAGAAAAAATGGGCTGGGTGCAGTGGCTCACAACTGTAATCCCAACACTTTGGGTGGCTGAGGCAGGCAGATTGCTTGAGCCAAGGAGTTCAACACCAGCCTGGGGAACGTGGCAAAACTCTGTCTCTAAAAAAAAATACAAAAAATTAGCTGGGCATGGTGGCACACACCAGTCCCAGCTACTTGGGAAGCTGAAGTGGGAGAATCACCTGAGCCCAGGAAGTCAAAGCTGCAGTGAGCTATGATTGAGCCACTGCACTCTAGCCTGGGTGACAGAGTGAGATCCTATCTCAAAAAAATAAAGAAAAAGAGAAAGAAAGAAAGAAAAAACGATAAATTGGACTTTATCAAAATTAAGAACTTTCACTCTTCAAAAGACACTGTTAATAGAGTGAAAAGGGCTGGGTGCCTGTAATCGTGAGCCTGGCTCACGCCTGTAATCCCAGCACTTTGGGAGGCCGAGGCAGGCGGATCATGAGGTCAGGAGACCGAGACCATCCTGGCTAACATGGTGAAACTCCGTCTCTACTAAAAATACAAAAAAATTAGCCAGGCGTGGTGGCGGGCGCCTGTAGTCCCAGCTACTTGGGAGGCTGAGGCAGGAGAATGGCGTGAACCCGGGAGGCGGAGCTTGCTGTGAGCCAAGATTGAGCCACTGCACTCCAGCCTGGGTGAAAGAGCGAGACTCCATCTCAAAAAAAAAAAAAAAAAAAAAAATAGAGTGAAAAGATGAGCCACAAATTTGGACAAAATATTTGCAAAACACATATGAGGCAAAGGGAAAACTTCCCCTTTGCTTTCTGAATGTTCACTGAAATCAACTGACAAAAGACAGATTAATAGGAGAAAAGGCATACAACTTTATTAATGTGCATGGGATGTTAGCAGTGGCAAATCCATATGAGTCTGCAGCAACTTGATTCTTGCCTCCCAGAAGGAAAAAATTCATCTGAGGGACATAAGGCAGAGTAAGGGATCAAGGCAAGTTTTAGACCTGAAGTAAAAGTTTATTAAAAAGTTTTAGAGCAGGAATGAAAGGAAGTAAAGTACAAGAGGGCCACGCAGGCAACAATCTAAGTGCCCTGTTGACCTTTGACTTAGGTTTTTTTTTTTTAGATGGAGTCTTGCTCTGTCACCCAGGCTGGAGTGCAGTGGTGCCATCTTGGCTCACTGCAACCTCTACCTCCCAGGTTCAAGCAATTCTCCTGTCTCAGCCTCCCTAGTAGCTGGGATTACAGGCAAGCGCACAATGCCCGGCTAATTTTGTATTTTTAGTAGAGATGGGGTTTCGCCATGTTGGTCAGGCTGGTCTTGAACTCCTGACCTCAGGTGATCTGCCCACCTCAGCCTCCCAAAATGCTGGGATTACAGGCACGAGTCACTGTGCCTGGCCCCAGGTGTTTTTTATCTATTGGGAGACTGCCTTTCCTTGGCACTGGTTGCAACCAATTATTATTTTAGAGAGAGAGTTTAACAATCACCTGACCATCACCTGATGGTCACTTGACATGCCTGTAATCCCTGCACTTCAGGAGTCCGTGATGGGAGGATCGTTTGAGGACAGGAGTTCGAGACCAGTCTGGTCAACATAGCAAGACCCGATCTTTAAAAAAACGAACTGAAGGCTGGGTGCTGTGGCTCACGCCTGTAATCCTAGCACTCTGGGAGGCCAAGGTGGGCAGATCACGAGGTCAGGAGATCGAGACCATCCTGGCTAACACGGTGAAAACCGTGTCTCTACTAAAAAATACAAAAAATTAGCTGGGCGTGGTGGTGGGCACCTGTAGTCCCAGCTACTCAGGAGGCTGATGCAGGAGAATGTCGTGAACCCGGGAGGCAGAGCTTGCAGTGAGCCAAGATCATGCCACTGCACTCTAGCCTAGGCGACAGAGCAAGACTCCGTCTCAAAAAAAAAAAAAAAAAGAATTGAAATAAAATAAAATAAAATAAAATAAAAAGAAATACAGCTCATGCTCATGGATTGGGAGAATCAGTATCATGAAAATGATCATAAGGCCCAAAGCAACCTATTATGTTCAATGCAATTCTTATCAAACTACCAACATCGCTTTTCACAAAATTGGAAAAAAAATCCTAAATTTTATATGGAACTGAAAAAGAGCCCAAATAACCAAAGCGATCCTAAGCAAAAAAACAGATCTGGAGGCATCACATTACCTGACTTCAACTTATACTACAAGGCTATAGTAACCAAAACAGCATGATATTGATATAAAAGTAGATACATAGACCAAATAGAACAGAACAGGACCCAGAAATAAAGCCAAATACTCATAACCACCTGATCTTTGACAAAGCATACAAAAAAATAAATTGGGGGAAAGGATACACTGCTTAATAAATGGTGCTGAAAAGACTGGATAGACACCTGTAGAAGAATGAAACTAGATCCCTATCTCTCATTATATACAAAAATCAACTCGAGATGGATTAAAGACTTAAATCTAAAACGTGAAACCATAAAAGTTCTAAAAGTAAATGTAGGAAAAATTCTTCTGGACTTTGGCCTAGGCAAATAACTTATAAATAAGACCCTGAAAGCAAATGCAACAAAAACAAATGTAAATAAATGGGGACCGGGCACGGTGGCTCACGCCTGTAATCCCAGCACTTTGGGAGGCCAAGGCAGGCTGATCAGTTGAGGACAGGAGTTCAAGACCAACCTGGCAGACATGGTGAAACCCTGTCTCTACTAAAAATACAAAAATCAGCTGGGCATGGTGGCACGCACCTGTAGTCCCAGCTACTCAGGAGCCTGAGCCAGTATAATTGCTTGAACCCAGGAGGTGGAGGTTACAGTGAGCTGAGATTGCACCATTGCACTCAAACCTGGGCAACAGAGTGAGTGAGACTCCATCTCAAATAAATAAATATATAAATAAATGGGACCTAATTAAACTAGAAACTTCTGCACAGCGAAATAAATAATCATCAGAGTCAACAGAAAACCCATAGGATGGGAGAAAATATTTTCAAACTATACATCCAGCAAAGGACTAATATCCAGAATCTACAAGGAACTCAAGCAAATCAGCAAGAAAAGGATGAATAATCCCATCAAATGTGGCAAATGACTTGAATAGACATTTCTCAAAAGAAAATATACAAATGGCCAACAAACATGAAAAAATGCTCAACACCACTAATCATCAGAGAAATGTAAATTAAAACCATCATTAGATACCACTTTACCCCAGCCAGAATGGCCATTACTAAAAAGTCAGAAAACAATAGACATTGGCATGGATGTGGTGAAAAGGAAACATTTCTACACTATTGGTGGGAATGTAAGTTAGTACAACCTCTGTGGAAAAAAGTATGGAGATTTCCCAATAATTCTCTCTCTCTCTCTTTTTTTTTGAGACGGAGTCTTGCTCTGTCGCCCAGGCTGGAGTGCAGTGGCATGTTCTCAGCTCACTGCCACCTCTGCCTCCCGGGTTCAAGCAATTCTCCTGCCTCAGCCTCCCAAGTAGCTGGGACTACATGTGCCTGCCCCCATGCCTGGCTGATTTTTGTATTTTTTTAGTACAGATGGGATTTCACCATGTTGGCCAGGCTGGTCTCAAACTCCTGACCTCAAGTGATCCGCCTGCCTCGGCCTCCCAAAGTGCTGGGATTACAGGCGTGAGCCACCGCACCTGCAGTGCTTATTCTCAAAGAATGAAAAGTAGGTTTACCATTTAATCCAGCAATCCAAATACTAGGTATCTCCCAAAGGAAAAAAAGTCATTAAGTAAAAAAGACACCTACACATTGGCCAGGTGTGGTGGCTCACGCCTGTAATCCCAGCACTTTGAGAGGCCAAGGCAGGCAAATCACACGAGGCCTGGAGTTTGAGAGCAGCCTGGCCAACATGGTGAAACCCCGTCTCTACTAAAAATGCAAAAATTAGCCAGGTGTGGTGGTGCATGTCTGTAATCCCAGCTACTGGAGAGGCTGAGGCAGGAGAATTACTTGAACCCCTAGAGACGGAGGTTGCAATGAGCCAAGATCACATCACAGCCTGGGCGACAAAGCGAGACTCCGCTTCAAAAAAATAAAAATAAAAATAAAATAAAAAAAATAAAAAGGAAATAATGTATTTTGCAGAAACCTGGGTGGAGCTGGAGGCTATTATTCTAAGTGAATTAACTGAAGAATGGAAAACCAAATACTGTATGTTCTCACTTACAAGTGAAAGCTAAACTATGGGTACACAAAAGCATACAGAGTGGTATAATGGACACTACATACTCAGAACAGGGAGGCTGAGAGGGGGATGTGTGATTAAAAACTACATGTTGGGTATAATGTACATTACTTAGGTGACAGGTGCGCTAAAATCTCAGACTTCATCACTATACAATTCATTGATGTAACCAAAAACCACTTGTACTCCTAAAGCTATTGAAATTTTTAAAAAGTCCAGTTCTCTCACAGTACAAAGTAATCCCTGGTACCCCCTGAGAAAAGAAAAATAGCTCAGAGTACTTTGAGCTATGTGAGGTATACAAAATTTATTAGTCCCGGAGAGACATAAGTAAGGGACTTCAGTCATGCCCTCTGCACCCATGTAGTTATTTACAGTCATTTTGTTCCTGACTAGGTATCTTACCTATTATCTTCATGTTCCTGAAATTTTTAGTACAATGAACAATGCACAGCAAATCAATAGGTTCAGTTATTTTCATGTAAATTCTTTTTTTTTTTTTGAGACGAGGTGTTGCTCTGTCTCCCAGACTGGAGTGCAGTGGCAGGATCTCGGCTCACTGCAACCTCCGCCTCCTGGGTTCCAGCAATTCTCCTGCCTCAGCCTCCAGAGTAGCTAGGATTACAGGCACATGCCACCATGCCCAGCTAATTTTTTGTATTTTTTGTAGAGATGGGTTTCACCATGTTGGCCAGGCTGATCTTGAACTCCTGATCTCAAGTGATCCACCTGCCTTGGCCTCCTCCCAAAGTGCTGGGATTACAGGTGTGAGCCACCTGGCCTGGCCTTCATGTAAATTCTTGATAAATGACTTAGGAACTACCTCTTCTTTTTCCCTTTAACATCCACTTGTAACTGCTGCTGATTGGAGCATAGATTCAGGGTACTTGGAGTTGCAATCCTCAGACTTGCTCCAAATAAACTCTGTACTTATATTAATATTGTATCTGTTTTTTTTTTTTTTTTTCTGTAGGTCCACACCCAGAAAGCCAAATAGATGAGAGTGAAACTATCCCTATAAACCTTATAAAATTAGCCAGGGAATAAGGAAGAGGGAGAAAGGAAAATAAGCCAAGCTTGCAGCACACTCAGCATTAATCATTAGGTCACTTTGCTCTCTGACCTGCTTCCTGGTAGTTGGGTAGTTGAGCTAGAATCATGTCAACCCTAATAGTTCCTCTCAACTGTTCTACAGGTAACAACTTGAACATTATGAAACATTAAGTTGTACCTTTGAGACATTCCATAAGATCCTGCTTACTGATGAAACTACTGACTCAGCTGGTCTGAAAGACCCTACCGACTCAAGCTGATCTGAAGGACCCCATGGATGCCAGCTGGTCTAAAGGACCCCACAAGGAGCTAATTCGTGAAAGAATACAGTTTCCACATCCTGGTGATTTCCTTTCCTTTGCCCCAATCAATCAACAACCCCGATTTTCCAACCCTTTACCCTCTATGATCCCCTTAAAAGCCCCAGCCCAGAACTCCTTGGTGAGATGGATTTGAGGGTCTCCTCTTGTGTCCTCACTTGGTGTGCTGTGATTATGAAACTTTCTCCACTGCAAATCGTGCTGTCTCACAGTAATTGGTATGTTATTGCACAGTGGGGATACAAACCTGTTGGTCCTATAACAAATTTTGGCAATCCAGCCAGGAGCCCCTTGTGGGCCTGCACCTTGGTGACCCCTCAGTATTGGTTTGGAACCAGAGACAAGCCCAAGTGGCTGTTCAGTTTCACTGAATTAAGGGCTGTCTCCAGTGCCTTGCATGTTGAAAGGGCAGTGTCAACCTGTGGTGCACAAATTTCTTGCAGCAAATGAATGTTTTTTTTTTTTTTTTTGCTTGTTTTGTTTTTTTGAGATGGAGTCTTGCTCTGTCACCCAGGCTAGAGTGCAGTGGCACAATCTCGGCTCACTGCAAGCTCCGCCTCCCGGGTTCACACCAATTCTGCTGTCTCAGCCTTCCCAGCAGCTGGGACTACAGGCGCAAGCCACCACGCCCGGCTAATTTTTTTGTATTTTTAGTAGGGACGGGGTTTCACCGTGTTAGCAAGGATGGTCTCGATCTCCCGACCTCGTGATCCACCTGCCTCGGCCTCCCAAAGTGCTGGAATTACAGGCGTGAGCCACTGCGTCCGGCCTGGTTTTTGGTTTTGAAAGATGTCTTTGGTAACTTTTCTCTGTGCAACTGGCACCACTTTTCCCGTCTCCTGATTTGCTGTCCTCCTTGGAGGTCTTGTGACCTCTTTGGAAGTCGTGTTGAACCTCCCTAGTAATAGGAAAGGCCTTGTTTGAAGGGATTTCTCCTAAATTGGAAATTGAATAAAAGGCATGGCTAGGGAAAAATAATCTTGATTTCTAAAATTTGAAACTTTATTTTGGAAGGCCTTCTTGTTTGTCTTTGTCCTGTTATATATGTTTATGTTTGTGGAAGGGATCCCCTGAAGGAAATACTAGTGGAAGCTCAGCAGCCCTAACTCAGGAAACTCTCTTTGTTTGTCTGGCTAGTCACAATCAGTGAACCCTGAAGGAATTGCTAATGAAATCTCAGCAGGCCTAACTCACTGTGACTGGCCACTTTTCCACCTTTCCCAGAGACTGTCTGCTGCGCTCCTGGTTGAAAATTGTTCCTCTCCACTTTGAGTGAATCAAAGGCACCAAGGGCCAACAGGGGCAAGTTTGAGCTTTGCCAGGTCAAACTTGGGCACGGAGCAGAGCGATTAGTGTCTGTATTTTGGTGTATGTGCATCATCTCAGCTGGAGTTGGAAATGTTAATTTGGTTTCCTCAAGTACCCTGGTAGGCTGTATCCTGTAAAATTAAGATGCTTTGTCTACGATTCCATGAAACAAAAAAAAATAATTTTCGTTTATACTTCTGCCTGGCCCCAACTTGCTGGATTCAGGAAAATAGTGACCATCAAATGGCTCCCTTAATTATAATACTCTCCTACATCTAGACTTGTTCTGAAACAGGAAGGGAAATGAGATGAGATCCCCTATGTACAATGTTGTATGCAGCTTTGGCAAAACACACCAAAGCAAAAGAAATGCAAAATCATGGTTCAACAAGGGAAAAAGCCTGTTTTGACTGACCCCCAACAAAAAGATGTTTACGTTTTGGTGGTTCCACCAAGTGAGCCTATGGCTCCCCCAGCACCTTAAAGGGGAGCTGCAGCTGCTCTGCTGGCCTCTGACCTG
Organism: Nomascus leucogenys; assembly: GCF_006542625.1. Classification (NCBI taxonomy): domain Eukaryota; kingdom Metazoa; phylum Chordata; class Mammalia; order Primates; family Hylobatidae; genus Nomascus; species Nomascus leucogenys. The sequence continues at coordinate 55,661,399 of NC_044401.1, forward strand.
GAGTTCTCACCCTGAGAAGTAAGGAGTCAGGGGCAACAGGAATGGTCTCTCCTTCTCATACCTGACAGGGAACTCAATTCGTTAGGGTGCCATTTGGCTCTGGGAGGGCAATTGCTCTTATGCCAGCTACCCAGAGGAAGTGTTAATGCTGCCACAGGCCAACCTATGGGATTTGCTGGATCCACTCTCCATTTTCCATCTCTGATTTGTTTAACTAGAAAAATAAGCCAACCTGGTAGGAAGATCCAAAGTGGATGGAAAATCTGTTCTCCTCTATGTTAGCTACCCACAACCCCATCTGGGCAGACATCCAAAATTTGCTCAGCACTGTATTAATTTCAGAGGAGTGGAGAATGGTTTTAAATACAGGCAAGGAGAAAGCTGATCAAATGCATGCAGACTCTTCTGGCAACCCATAAGAGCAGTTCCCCATGTTGCAGTGCCCACCATTGACCCAGGATGAAATGTAAACACTGGAGATAGACATAAGCTTGAACACTACCAGGATTGCACTTTGGCTGGTCTCTGCAAGGGAGTGTCCAAGCAAAGAAGCCTCAATAAGGTCTAGGAAGTTAGACAGAAACCTAACGAGATCCCCTCAGAGTTCTTAGAGTGGATTCTCAAGGCCTTCAGACAGTATGTGAACAATAATTCAGAAGCCCCACACAATTTAATGTCATCTCAATTTGTAGAGACTTTCTTTCTCTGTTTCTTTTTTTTTTTGAGACAGAGTCTCGCTCTGTCACCCAGGCTGAAGACATTCCTAAAGGCCCATCCACCTTTTGCAGCTTTTTCCAAATATCTGGAGCACTTTAACTAATAAACATCATGTTTACTATTTTGAATGGGAAGACCCAGATACCAAAGCCCAACTATAGTATTGTTGGACAGTGCTCCCTCAAGGTTTCAAATACTCTCCAGCTATCTTTAGGGAAATACTAGCCAAAGTCCACCAGGACCTCCAACTAAAAGGCAAGACTTTGTTATAATATGTCAGTGGCATATTAGTAGCCAGTACCGCTATGACAGACTCTGACCAGAACACTCTACTGACTTCAAATTTCCTGGCAGAATAGGGATACAGTGTATCCAGGAAAGAGGCACATAGATCTCACCACCCTCCATCAAATATCTCAAGAGGCATAGATCTCACAGCCCTCAGTCAAATGAATATGCTCCTGAACCAGAGGGAAGCTCTTGCCAGGGTGCCCAGACCCACCACACAGCAGAAGCTGCAAGGGTTTTTGGGTTTGGCTGGGTTTTGCTGCATTTGGATTCCTAATTTTCGACTTACAGCCAAACGTCTATATAAAGCTTTAAAATGAACAGATATCAAGCCCCTAAAATGGACTGGGGATGGTCAAAAAGCCTTTCTGACCATTAAAGAAAGATTATTAACAGCTCCAGCCTTGGGACTTTCAGATATAAGAAAGCTAGTCAGTTTGTTCCTGCATGGGAGACAAGGGATGGCTCAAGGAGTGCTAACCCAAGACCTGGCAAGCATGAGACCTGCAGCCCACTTTTCTTTTTTTTTTTTTTGAGACGGAGTCTTTCTCTGTCCCCCAGGCTGGAGTGCAGTGGCGCAATCTCGGCTCACTGCAAGCTCCGCCTCCCGGGTTCACGCCATTCTCCTGCCTCAGCCTCTCTGAGTAGCTGGGACTACAGGCGCCCGCCACCACGCCCGGCTTATTTTTTGTATTTTTAGTAGAGACGGGGTTTCACCGTGTTAGCCAGGATGGTCTCGATCTCCTGACCTCGTGATCCGCCCGCCTCGGCCTCCCAAAGTGCTGGGATTACAGGCGTGAGCCACCGAGCCCGGCCGGGGAGCTTTAAATAGAAGATGGAACTAAAAATGCATAGGCAACAATAACAATGAAAATAGAAGAGTACGATTCTAAGTTAAAATATTCTAAGATCCATTTCTGTGTAGGAGGAGTATAGAGACCTTGATTTACTTTAAGGGTAAAGTAAATAAGGGTAAGGGTAAAGGCCAGGCAGAGTGGCTCACACCTGTAATCCCCACGCTTTGGCAGGCTGAGGTGGGGGGATCGCTTGAGGAATTTAAGACTAGCCTGGGCAACAAAGGCAAGACTTTGTCTCTACAAAGAATTTTTTAAAAAGTAAAATAAGTAAAATGTAAGGCTAATTAATAAGGTGTAGAAATACAATACAGATATCTCTTGCTTAACATCAGTAATCTGTGTTAGAAATCAGAAGTTTTGTGTGAAAACATACAACAGGCAGAAGCCTAGTTCCCATTATTTTAAATTAGCTGGGTGTGGTGGCAGCACCTGTGGTCCCAGCTACTTGGGAGGCCAAGGCACGAGAATTGCTTGAACCCAGGAGGCGGATGTTGCGTTGAGCCGAGATTGCACCACTGCACTTCAGCCTGGGTAACAGAGTAGATTCCATCCAAAAAAAAAGGTAGATTCCAGAAATAAACCCTCACGGATATGGTCAGTTGATTTTCGACAAGAGAGCCAAGACCATTCATTAAGGAAATGACAGTTTTTCATTCATGGTGCTGGGAAACCTGGATATCCATTTGGAAAAGAATGAAGTTGGACCCTTACCTTATACTATGTACAAAAATTAACTTACATGGATCACAGATTTAAATGTAAGAGCTAAAAGTATAAAACTCTTACAAGAAAAGATAAGGGGAAAAGTATTGTAACAACTGGATTTGGCAATGATTTCTTGGATACGACACCAAAAGCACAGACAACAAAAGAAAAAGCAGATATATTATATTTCATGCAAAATTAAAAATATTTGTGTATCGAAGGACACTATTAAGAGAACGAAGGGAAAAGAATGAGAATAGACGTTTCTTAGACTTTTTTTTTTTTTTTTTGAGAAGGAGTCTCCCTCTGTCACCCAGGCTGGGTGCAACCTCAGCTCACTGCAACCTCTGTCTCTCAGGTTCAAGCAGTTCTCCTGCCTCAGTCTCCCGATTAGCTGGGATTACAGGTGCCTGTCACCATCCCTGTCTAATTTTTGTATTTGTAGTAGAGACAGGGTTTTGCCATGTTGGCCAGGCTGGCCTTGAACTCCTGACCTCAAGTGATCCACCCACCTCGGCCTCCCAAAGTGTTGGGATTACAGGCGTGAGCCACTGAGCCCGGCTGAGAATAGACATTTCTCCAAAGAAGGCATACAAATGGTCAATAAATACATGAAAAATGTACATCTCTAGTTATTAGGAAAATCAAAACCACAATGAAATACCACTTCATACCAAATTGATGCCTATTGTAAAAAAAAACAAGTAAAAAACTGGAAAATAACAAATGTTGACAAAGACACGGAGAAACTTGTACATTGCTGGTAGGAATGTAAAATGTGGCAGCCACAGTGGAAAACAATTTTGCAGTTCCTCAAAAAGTTAAGCATAAAATTACCATATAATCCAGCATTTAATTTCTAGGTATATACCTAAAATAATTGAAAGCAGGAACTCAAACAAATATTTGTACACCAGTGCTCATACCAGTGTTATTCACAATAGCCAAAAGGTGGAAACAACACAAATGTCCATCAATGGATGAGGATAGGCAAAATGTGCTCTATACATACAATAGAATATCATTCAGCCTTAACAAGAATGAAATTCTAATACATGCTACAAATGGATGAACCCTGAAGAAATTATGCTAAGTGAATAAGCCAGATACAAAAGGACAAATACTCTATGATTCCACCTACATGAGGGGCTTGGAATAGGCAAATTCATAGAGAGAAAGTAGAATAGAGGTTATCTGGGGCTGAGGGAGAGGGAAATAGGTAGTTATTTTTTAATGAGTACACAGTTTCTGCTTAGGTTAAAAACATTTTGGAAATGAACAGTGGTGATGGTCACTCAACATTGTGAATGTACTTAATGCCAATGAATTGTATATTTAATAATGGTTAAAAGGGTAAATTTTATGTTGTGTGTATTTTACCATACACACGCAAATAAAACCAAAAATCATTGTTTCCCAATCCCAAATGAATAATACAGCTGTTAGCGAACAATTGCTTTGTATGCAATAACATGATATTGTGATGACTCTCTTAGTATCAACAGTGACTGAGGTTCATACCCTCTTTGTTGACTTGGGAGAATGTTTTTAAAAAAAAATTTTTATAGAGAGACAGTCTCCCTCTGTCACTCAGACTGGAGTGCAGTGGCTCAATCATAGCTCGCTGCAATCTGGAACTCCTGGACTCAAGTGACTCTCCTGCCTTGGCCTCCCAAAATGCTGGGATTACAGGTATGAGCCACGTTGCCTGGCCAGGGAACCCTTTTCAAAGAATACTTGATTCTGATATTCTACCAATAGTAGTTGGAATGTATCTTAAGATATTTTGGCCGGGCGCGGTGGCTCACGCCTGTAATCCCAGCACTTTGGGAGACCAAGGCGGGTGGATCATGAGGTCAGGAGATTGAGACCATCCTGGCTAACATGGTGAAACTCCGTCTCTACTAAAAATACAAAAAAAAAAAAAAATTAGCCAGATGTGGTGGCGGGCGCCTATAGTCCCAGCTACCCGGGAGGCTGAGGCAGGAGAATGGCATGAACCCAGGAGGTGGAGCTTGCAGTGAGCTGAGATCACGCCACTGCACTCCAGCCTGGGTGACAGAGCAAGACTCTGTCTCAAAAAAAAAAAAAAAAAAGATATTTCATGCACTGAGTTTTGTTTAAAATGTTTTACTGAGTTTTGGGGACATAAGTATAAAATTTTGTCATATAAATATTGGTCAAAAGACGTTATGTTGAAAGATAGGCAGTTTGTGTAAAGCTCTGGTCTTGAAAACCAGGAGAAAAATGCTAAATGGGGAAAGGTCCCACAAGGTATAAATTACAGATTTCCAAACAAGCAGGTGGAAAACCAAGAATAAAGAAAATGTGAACAATGAAATGAAGGCTGAAAAGGTGGGAAAAATGCATAGAAAAAACATAGTAAATGTAAAACACAAAATTAGATTGTAGAAATAAATTTGAATTGATCAATAATCACAATAAATGTAAACAGATTAATTTTACCTATTATAAGACAGAGACTTTTATATTGGATTTCTCTATTTCATTTTTACAAAAGGCATGTCAAAAACGTATGACACAGAAAGGTTAAAGGTAAAGGAATATACACCAGAGAAATACTAGCCAAAAGAATCCTATTTTGAAGCTAACAACTTAGTCTAAATATATGTAGCAAAACTTGACAGACTCACTGGAGAAACTGGAAAATCAACAATCACAATGGGAGATTTTTTTCCCCAATATTTTAAAGTGAAAAATTTCAAATATATCAGAAGTTTAAATAATTTTACAGTGTAAAATAAAAAGTGAAAAAAAGAAAAAGAAAAAATTAGTTAAATAAGAAAGAATCTTACAGTGTACAGCCATGTACTCATTGCCTAAATTCTACCAATAACATTTTGCCATATCTTTATCACATATCTCTTCATCTCTTCATCTTTCTATGTATTAATTCATTTTATTTTTTATTCATTTCAAAGTAAATTGAAGAATCAGAACTCTTCTCCTTTAGGCTTCACTAACGAAGTTGAATATCTGATTGCAATTTTTTCTTTTGAAATAAATTTTATAGAAAGTGAAATGCACAAATATTATGTACATATTTGCTAAGTTTTGACAAATGTATATGCCCACATAACCTAAATCCTTGTTAAGATATAGGACATTACCACAACCCCATAAAATTCCTTCATATCAATTCTCTATTGTCCAGTCAATCATAATGGGAGATCTTAATACATCTTTCTTAGAAACTGATGGATCAAAGAGACAAAAAAATTAGTAATGATCTACAAAATGTGAACAGCAAATTAACAGGCTTGAGCTAACAGACATACAAAAAACTTTCTTCCATTAACAGAGAATGCACATTATTTTGTTTTATTTTACCTTTATGTGTTTATTTATGTATTTATTTATTTAGATAGGGTCTCACTGTGTCACCTGGGTTAGATTGTAGTTGGCTCGATCACAGCTCATTGCAGCCTCGAACTTCTGGGCTCAAGTGATCCTCCTGTCTCAGCCTCCCAGGTAGCTGGGACTACAGGTGGGAGCCACTGTGCCCAAATCATTTTTTTTTTCTTTTTTCTTTTTTCTTTTTTTTTTTTTGTAGAGATGAGGTTTCACTATGTTGCTCAGGCTGGTTTCAAACTCCTGGCCTCAAGTGATGCTCCAGCCTTGGCCTCCCAAAGTGTTGAGATTATAGGTGTGAGCCACTGGGCCTGGCTCACATTATTTTGAAGCACACAAGGAACATTTATGAGGATAGACCATATACTAGGCCTCAAAGGGATACTCACAAATTCCGAAATATGAATATCACACAGCCCACATTCTCTGACCACGATGCTAGCAAAGCCCTATTGCCATGGCTTGGGAAGATCTTGCCTGAGCATGCAGAGAACCATGGACAGGAAAGCAGCGTCCATGGGAAGCGAATAATTTCACAACCCTATCACGTGAGCAGCTGGATCCTGCAGGAACCTATTCCTGCTAATGTCAGTTTTCATCAGTGCCACCTGCACCCCAAGAGTCCCGAATGAGGCAGATGCTTACAAGTAAAGACATGGTACAGTTGTGCAGGCATCTTGCTAGTGTATGACTAATTCCTGACATTTTCCTTTTTCTTAAAGTGTAAAGCACTTAGCTCGGCATGGTGGTGTGCACCTATGGTCCCAGCTACTCAGGAGCCTAAGTAGGAGGATCACTTGAGCCGAGGAGGCAGAGATTGCAGTGAGCCAAGATTGCACCACTGCACTCCAGCTTGGGCAATAGAATGAGATCTTGTCTCAAAAGAAAAGAAAAAAAAAAAGTACCCTGTCTCTACAAAAAAATTTTTTAATTAAAAAAGTATAAAGCACATTATTTTATTTAATCATCCATAAAATAGTATTTTTTGCAATAGCCTCTTTGCAGATGAAGCAACTGAGATTCAGAGAGTAAGTTTAGGTGATTCATTCAAGATCTCAGCTCCAGTTGGCCCATTCAAATGGTTCTCAAAATCTTGGAGTGACCCTCTGACATTCTAACTATGCTCCATCTGTTCCCTTGTTCTTCTGTTATACAGTGTGCTCCTCAAAGGCATGGACTAGGTCTTATTCATCTTTGTGTCCCCAGTGCCTGGCATAGGGCCTGTTATACATAAGGTAGCACTGACATTTATTGACATAGGCATAAAATAGTGTCTACCTGTATTAGTTTACTAGGGCTGCCATAACTACAGACCATATGGCTTTACACAACAGAACTAATTTTCTTTTCTTTTTTTTCTTTTTCTTTTATTTTTATTTTTTTATTTTTTTATTTTTGAGACGGAGTCTGGCTCTGTCACCCAGGCTAGAGTGCAGTAGTGCGATCTTGGCTCACTGCAGGCTCCGCCTCCTGGGTTCACGCCATTCTCCTGCCTCAGCCTCCCGAGTAGCTGGGACTATAGGCGCCCGCCACCACGCCTGGCTAATTTTTGTATTTTTAGTAGAGACAGGGTTTCACCATGTTGGCCAGGCTGGTCTCGAACTCCTGATCTCAAGTGATCTACCTGCCTCAGCCTCCCAAAGTGCTGGAATTACAGGCGTAAGCCACCGCGCCTGGCCAAAAATGAATTTTCTCACAGTTCTGGAGGCTAGAAGTTCAAGTGTTGGCAAATTGTGTTTCTTCTGAGGCCTCTCTCCTTGGCTTGTGATTGAAGGAATAAATGACTCGGTCCCCAAGTCAAAGAGCAAGAGATAATATGTGGGATTGAGGGAGGAAAGAGAAAAATACAGCACTAGCTAGGACTGCCAGGACATGACCCAGAAAGCTAATTCAAACCATTATTTGAAAGGGCGGTTTCAAATTAAAAAGAGAGATCTAAGCAAATCATTGAACGCCAGGTGTAATTTTGGAAAGCCAGGTACAGTTTTGACCACAGCATCTCAAACAGCATTAAGAATCTCTCCATCAGCTGGGCACAGTGGCTTGCACCTATAGTTCCAACTGCTCAGGAGGCTGAGGTGGGAGGATTGCTTGAGCCCGGGAGTCCAAGACCAGCCTGGGCAGCACAGCAAGACCCCGTCTGAAAAATTAAAAAAAAAAAAAAATCTTCCATCTGTCAACCCAGCTTCTGAGAACATGTTGACCTTATTCTCTCAGGCTCTGCCACGGAATTGTGGACATGACCATCTGCAACCTAAAGTCAGCATCTTTACAATGTATGATTTAAGCAATGAAAAACTGAGCCCATCTCTCTGTCTCTCTCTCTTTCTCTCTGTCTTTCCTCTTCCCCCAGGGAAGATGCTGATTGATTAGAATGGGCTCAGTTGTCCATCCTGAGGCCACAGTATTAAAGCCAGGTGGGGCAGGGCAGTATGATTAGCTGAACTGGAACACACATCTGCTGCTATGACCCCAAGAGGGCAGGAGAGGCTATTATCAGAAAAAAAGGAGAGAGTAGAAGAAATCCAGCCAGGCGTGGTGACTCATGCCTGTAATCCCAGCTCTTTGGGAAGCTGAGGCAAGAGGATTTCTTTAGCCCTGGAGTTTGAGGCCAGCCTAGGCAACATATGGAGACCCAGTCTCTATTTAAAATAATAATAACGGCTGGGCGCAGTGGCTCACGCCTGTAATCCCAGCACTTTGGGAGGCCGAGGCAGGTGGATCACGAGGTCAGGAGATCGAGACCATCCTGGCTAACATGGTGAAACCCCGTCTCTACTAAAAATACAAAAAAATTATCTGGGCATGGTTAGCGGGCACCTGTAGTCCCAGCTACTTGGGAGGCTGAGGCAGGAAAATGGTGTGAACCTGGGAGGCAGAGCTTGCAGTGAGCTGAGATCTCGCCACTACACTCCAGCCTGGGAGCCTGAGAGCGAGACTCCGCCTCAAAAATAATAATAATAATAATAATAACAACAATAGACAAATCCTACAGGCTTTCCATTTCAGCATATACTGATGGCTTCATACACACATTTAATTTAAAGACTGATACCTTGAGAGATGACTATCCTGTTTATCTTTATCTTCACAAGCACAAATTAATCTATTTTATGTATTAATGCTTTGTAGACTTCATAAAGGATCTATAAAGAGCAAATTCTATAGGTAAATATGAATCGTTTAGAATTTTCCATCTCTCCCATATTTTCAGAGTAATAATGATATTTTAAAGGCAGAATAGTTGAATGTTTTCACATCTGCAAATAGACTTTCTTGTTTCTTTCTTTAGTCTCTCTCAGTTTTCTCCAACTTTAGTACCTGTGAAGTACAGGATGGGCTAATATACATGAAACCTTGGTTATTGTATTTTTGGGCAATTAAGGAATTTTTCAAGGATAATTTACACGATACACCTCCCCAATTGCATTTGTCTTTAGGACCTAACCTCCTACAGAAGATAAAATCCTCTGTGCTAATGTTAACTAGAGCATCTACTGTGTGACCAGCTCCTTATGTATTTTACCATGTGAGGTTAAGCAGTTGTAGGTTCAATTTTGTAAGTAAGAAAACAGAGGTTCAGATAATTTACATAAACTCATACAAGAGGAATGATAGACAATGAAGAGTCAGAAGGGCGAGGGGATGGGAGGGGGAGGATGATGAGAAATTACTTAATGGGTACAATATACATTATTTGGGTGAGGAGTACCCTAAAAACTCTGACTTTACCACAACACAATCTATGCATGAAATAAAATTGCACTTGTACTCCACACATTTAATTTTTTTTTTTTTTTGAGGCAGAATCTCGCTGTGTTGCCCAAGCTGGAGTGCAGTGGTGTGATCTCGGCTCACCACAACCTCTGCCTCCCGGATTCAAGCGATTCTCCTGACTCAGCCTCCCAATTAGCTGGGAATACAGGTGCACACCACCATGCCTGGGTAATTTTTTTTGAAATTTTTAGTAGAGACGGAGTTTCACCATGCTGGTCAGGCTGGTCTTGAACTCCTGACCTCAGCTGATCCACCTACCTCGGCCTCCCAAAGTGCTGGGATTACAGGTGTTAGCCACCACACCTGGCCTGTACTCCATAGATTTATACTTTTTTTTAAACAACAACAACAACAACAAGCCAAACTCACACAAACTCTTAGGTATCAGGGTTAGAATACAAGTATCTATTTATCTGACTTTAGAATAGCTCTGATTCCTATCCTTAGGGGCTTAGGAACTTTGGAAAGTTTGATGTAAGGGATGCATGCACAAGGTGTGGGTGAAAACACACACAGGTTTCAATCCTGGAACTCCCACTTTCTAACTATACAATATTAATGGCAAACAGCTTTTGAATGTTTTCCAAGTGCTCAGCACTTTGCATGCACAGTATCTCATTCAATCTTCTTGAAAACTTTTGGAAGAAGCACTACTATTGTTATTCCCACTTTAAAGATGAGGAAACTGACACTTAAAAGTAGTTAATAAGGTGCAGAAATGACACTTGAACTCAGATGGTCTGATGCCAGTGCATGTATTTGTAACCAAATGATATGGATATAAAAAGGAAACCAGCAGTTGTAAAGAATTGAATCATAGACCAGGTGGGCCTGGTGGTTCACGCCTGTAATCCCAACACTTTGGGAGGCTGAAGCGGGTGGATCATTTGAGGCCAGGAATTCGAGACCAGCTTGGCCAACACGGTGAAACCCCCATCTCTAGTAAAAATACAAAAATTAGTCAGGCATGGTAGCACGCACTTGTAATCCCAGCTACTTGGGAGGCTGAGGCAGGAGAAATGCTTGAACCCAGGAGGCAGAGTTTGCAGTGAGCCAAGATCATGCCATTGCACTCCAGCCTGGGTGACAGAGCAAGACACCATCTCAAAAAAAAAAAAAAAGAATTGAATCCACTCTTGAGAATGGTTTATATGACATGGCAATTAAGAATGTGGGCTTTGGGCCGGGCGCGGTGGCGCACGCTTGTAATCCCAGCACTTTGGGAGGCCGAGGCGGGCGGATCACGAGGTCAGGAGATCGAGACCATCCTGGCTAACACGGTGAAACCTCGTCTCTACTAAAAAATACAAAAAAATTAGCCGGGCGTGGTGGCGGGCGCCTGTGGTCCTAGCTACTCGGAGAGGCTGAGGCAGGAGAATGGCGTGAACCCGGGAGGCGGAGCTTGCAGTGAGCCGAGATTGCGCCACTGCACTCCAGCCTGGGCGACAGAGCGAGACTCCGTCTCAAGAAAAAAAAAAAAAAAAAAAAAGAATGTGGGCTTTGAAGCAGATTGCTTGGGGACGAACCCCAGCTCTTCTACTTGCTAGAGGTGTGACTGGGTAAATCAAAGAACCTCAGTGTCCTCATCTGTAAAATGGGTGTACAGTAGTGCCTACCTGTATTAGTTTGCTAGGGCTGCCATAACAAAATATTACAGACTGTGTGGCTTGAACAACAGAAATTAATTTTCTCACAGTTTTGGAGGCTAGAAGTCTAAACGTTGGCAAATGTTTCTTCTGACGCTTCTTTCCTTGGCTTATAAGTGGCTGCCTTCTTGCCATGTCCTCGCACAGTTATCCTTGGTCTCTGTGTTGTCCATGTCTTAATCTCTTTTTATAAAGATTCCAGGCATTTCGGATTAGGGCTCACCCGTATGACCTCTTCTTATCTTCATCATCTCTTCAAAGGTCCTGTCTCAAAATATGGTCACATTCTAAGGTACTGGGCAATTGGACTTTAACATATGAATTTTGTAGGGGACACAATTCAGCCATAACACTACCTCATAGAATTATTGTGAAAATTAAATGAGACGATACATGTAAGGCAATGAACAGGGGACCTAGAATGCAGTAAGAGCTACGAGCAAGTTGCAAATCATTCCTCAGCAGGATATTGGCTGGAAGTGCCCAGGGCTTCACTTCTTATCCAAATGCAGTCCAGCATCATCCTTGCTTAAGATCTACAGTCCCCATTTGAATCGCACAAGTCTTCCATTCTGGTCTGGCCCCTCCCTGGGGTCGATAAGATGTTCTTCCTGTAGACAGCTCTCAGATTTTCTTTCTGTAACTGCTCTAAGTTTAGTCTTTAAACTGAGAACACGTCCTGTCCCAGCTCCTTACAGCTCAGCAAGTGCATTTCCAATACTACTGCTATTTCAACTCTTTGGACAAGTTACTTATTATTAAACTTTAATGATAATCACTTACATTCATAGCCTCTTTCAGTTTACAAAGCTCTTTTCCTATCCATTATCTCTTTTAATCCTTACAACATCTGTGGGAAGGAATTACGTTCTTCTCCATTTGACAAATGAAGAAACACGGCTCTGAAGAGTAGCATCGTCATCCTGGGTTACACAGTTGACATGTAGCAGAGATGGGCTTCAAATTCTGGTCTTTTACTTTCAGTCTATCAGGAGTAGCTCACCTATCAAGGCATCTTTCTTTCTTTCTTTCTTTCTTTCTTTCTTTCTTTCTTTCTTTCTTCCTCTTTTTTCTTTCTTTTTCTCTTTTTTCCTTTCTTTCTTTCTCTCTTTCTTTCTTTCTCTTTCTTTCTTTCTTTCTTTCTTTCTTTCTTTCTTTCTTTCTTTCTTTCTTTCTTTTTCTCTTTCTCTCTTCTTTTTTTTTTTTTTCAGAGTTTCACTGTTGTCGCCCAGGCTGGAGTGCAATGGTGCAATCTCGGCTCACTGCAACCTCCGCCCCCAGGTTCAAGCAATTCTCCTGCTTCAGACTCCCGAGTACCTGGGATTACAGGCACATGCCACCACGCCCGGCTGATTTTTGTATTTTTAGTAGAGACAGATTTCGCCATGTTAGCCAGGCTGGTCTTGAACTCCTGACCTCAGGTGATCCACCCACCTCGGCCTCCCAAAGTGCTAGGATTACAGGTGTGAGCCACCATGCTTGGCCCAGGCACTTTTCTATAAAAGTGATATACTAGATAAATAATGCCCCTGCTCTCTCTCTTTCGGAGGAATGTAGGTAAGTTATTGAGGTTAGTTATTTTGATTGGAAGTGATTAAAAACTAACTCAAACTGACTTAAGCAAAAATTGAATTTATCAGGTAACCTTAAAAAAACAATTCAGAAGTAGACTTTCAGGCACAGATGGATGCAGATGCTCAAACTATGTCATCAGAATGCTCTCTCCATTTCTTCTTTCTTTCTTTCTTCTTTTCTTTCTTTTTTCTTTTCTTTCTTTCCCTTCCTTCCTTCTTTCCTTCCTTCCTTCCTCCCTCCCTCCCTCCCTCCCTCCCTCCCTTCCTTCCTTCCTTCCTTCCTTCCTTCCTTCCTTCCTTCCTTCCTTTCTCTCTTTTTCTTTTCTTTTCTTTCTTTTTCTTTTTGAGAGGAGTCTCACTCTGTTGCCCAGGCTGCAGTGCAGTGGCGGGATCTCAGCTCACTGCAACCTCTGCCTCCCAGGTTGAAGTGATTCTCCTGCCTCAGCCTCCCAAGTAGCTGGGATTACAGGTGCCCACTACCATGCCCAGCTAATTTTTGTATTTTTAGTAGAGATGGGGTTTTGCCATGTTGGCCAGGCTGGTCTCAAACTCCTGATCTCAAGTGATCCGCCTGCCTCGGCCTCCCGAAATGCTGGGATTACAGGTGTGAGCCACCGTGCCTGGCCTCCCTCTCCATTTCATAGCTTCCCTTTGTGTCAACCTTATTCTTAGACAAGCTCTCTGCTGAAGCTCTGTCTCCACTAGCTTCAGCTCACAATTCCCTCAGTTCAACACACTCAGTAGAAAGAGAACACCTCTTTTCTGTAAATGGCAGTGCATGAGCTGGATCTGATTCTCAACTCTTTGACCTGGGTTATGGGCCCACTCATGAACCAGTCACTGTGTCCAGGACAATGGAGTATTCTCATTTTCCAGGCCTGATCATTTGCCCCCTCTGGAGTGGAGTATGGGGTGTGTGTGTGTGTGTGTGTGTGTGTGTGTGTGTGTGACAGAGAGAGAGAGAGAGAGAGAGAGAGAGAGAGATCCACTAGGGGATCAAGTGAGGAGAAAGAAGATTCTTCAAATAAAAAGCACTGTTGTCAGAAGTGAGTGGGTGGTAGGCAGATCTCTACAGGGTGTCTTTGCTCTGCAGAGCAACCACAGAGGAACTGGGGGTCCATCTTAGCAAGAACTCTCACTTCTTGCCTTGAGGAAGAGTAATAAGTGGACTTTTATGATTTTTTCCCAGGACTGCTTAGCTTGGCTCAGCAGGCTAGACAATAAGGCAATACTTCAAGCAGAGTATGGAGTAAAGAGTAATGAATAACCTGGTATGTTCGGGACAGGGCAGGACCCAAAACAGGAGCATCCCCAGAGGGGACTCTGAGATGCTCTTTGATGATGGCCACCTCCCTGCTCCCTGCCCCCAGCACCCTCCATCTCCCTGTGAAGCTGTGAGCTCCATGAAAGCTCACCGGCAGGGACCATGTCTGTTTTACTGACCACCTTCTCCCCAGTGCTTAGACTGGTAACTGTGCCTGGCACATCACAGAGGCCTCACACATTTATTGGATGATTGAATAAATTAATGAACCAGGTTGATCAGTCTGACTGGCAGGATCTATCTACCTCTCTGGATAAGTCAACCACCTTCTTTGACCTCTGTTCCCCATCTGTAAAGTGGGAGAAGGTATAGAAAGAAATGCTCTCCACAGACCCTGCAGCTCATGATTCCAGGATCGCAGGGTTCTCAGGAAACAGCTAGGATGCCTCTCGAGAAGCCAAATGGAAGGGTAAATCAAATTTATTGAGCACCTCATGTTCAGGCGCCGAATGAGACTAATTCACATGGTTCCCAGGTCTCCAAATTGTGGGATTTTATGGATCCGTAACTTTAATAAAATTTGGGATTGAAATAGGCTATTTACTTTTTATTTTGGCAAATAAAGACATTTTAAAAACCTCCCATTAACTATCACCACTATTTCTTAAAAGAAGTGGATTTTTTTGCACGAAGCAAGTAGGAAATACACAATTTCAAAACAAAAAGAGCAGTCCGACTTCCCCACTGGAAAAAAGACAATTGGCAATCTTACATGGTTGTTTTTTTTTGTTTTGTTTTTGCAGATAAAATTGTATTTCTTGTTGAAATTTCTTCTAGAGAGGAGGTCTGTCTCTGTAGCCCAGGCTGGAGTGCAGTGGCACGATCATAACCCACAGCAGCCTTGAACTCCTGGCCTCAAATGGTCCTCCGACCTTACCTTCCCTAGTAGCTGGGATGACAGGCACAAGACACTGTGCCCAATCCAGAATACATTTTGAGATTGACCCGTGTATGGGGTCCAGTATTTGAGACCTGCTAACATGGATTGCTTTTTGTCACCCCACCCCACTTACATACCTGTGAAGTGTGACTTAAGCCGCCCACTTTACAGATGAAGAAACAGAGGTTTAGAGAGAGTGGTAGTGCATGGTCACAGAGACAGTTTTAGACTCAGTTTGTCTGGGTTCAAACCCACATCATCTTGACAGATCCTAAGCCAAAGGCTATTTTCCAGCAGGGAAAGAAATGAACCACGCCGGCTCCCCCTTGGGGTGCCCCTGGGGTGTTCTGTGGCCTAACCCTGTGCCTGGCCTTTGATGCTTTTTCCTTAACATATCTTTATGGTGTGCCTTTGTTCTTTAACACATCTTTATGGTGTGCCTACTTCATGCCAGGCGCTGGGCTGGGGGCAGGGGAGAGTGTAGGGAGGGAAACCAAAAATGTCCCAGCCCCTTTCTCTCCTGTCCCCTAGTACTCACTGGGTCTGGTTCCCCAGGCCTCGCTCCTTGCCCTGGCAGCCAACGAATCCCCATCGCAGGCGTGGGCTGCTACCAGTTTAAGGGGTTCCCTCTCCCAGGGGTGTTGGCAGTTTCCTAGGAGACTCTGGGAACCTTCAACGCCTCCAAGACCCAAAGGACTGAAAGCGTAATGGTGCAACTTCAGGCACTGTGATAGGTTCCAGGGGAGGTAATTGGGAGTAAGAGATCCGTTCAAATCCTATCAAATAATACCCCCTCCAGCTCCTCCCCCACTCCCGTAGGCTTTGTGGGGCCTCACAGCCCCTCAGCTCAGGCTGGAAGAAGGGAGTCCCCTACATCAGGGGGCCCTACTGTAGAGGGATGCTTGCTGCCCCGGCTAGGGGACCCCAGGTATCGTGGCCACCCTTCCCCCCAACTGCCAGAACCAGGAACACCCTTCCCCGGTTCCGCCCCGCCCCGTCCCGCACGCCCGCGCGGGAGCGCGCCTCCGCCGGGCCGCGCCGGTGCACTAGAGCGCGCGCCTCGGCGCGGGAGCGCGCTCCGGGGAGAACCCGAGCAAGATGGAGGCCGCGCAGAGGCCGCCGCCTGGGCCGAGGCAGCCGCTGCTGGGAGCGCGGAGCCGCGGCGCCTAGGCCGTGCCAGTTCCGGATTCGCTGCCCCCGGCCGTGCCCAGGTTGGTCTCCCCGCACCCTTTCCCCGCGGCCGCAGCCTCGCGCGCGTCCGGCCTTGGCGCGGGGCAGCCGCCCCCCCAACCCCGGCCCTACTTGGGCCCGGCCGCTCCCCGGCCCCCCGGGGACAGCCCCTGCCCACCGCCTGCTCCTCGCGGGCCCCTCTGCTCACCAGCCCCTGTCTTTCGTTCCTTTGGCCTGGAAACCCCCTCTCCCCAACCCTGGCCCGCCAATCCTACCTCCCTCCAGTCCAACCTACCTCCAGCCCTGGCTTCTGAGGACAGCCCCCCCCGTCCTCGCCCCGTGTCCAGCAGTCCCAGCCCCCGATCCCGCTCTAGCTGTATCCTAATTCTGCCACTTTGCCCTCTTAGACCCTCATACCAGCCCCCATTCCCCGTCCCAGCCCCCATATTACCTTCCCAACCACCCAGTCCCAGCCTCTTAAATTCCCTCTTCCCCCATCCTAGAAGCGCCCACCACCGCCTCATAGTCCCTCCTAGACACCCAATACCAGACCTCCTTCTACCCCTTAATACCAGTCCCCAAATTCCCTTCTGAGCTCCCTAAATTCAGCCCCTCTGCTAGTCCTCCAATACCAGTCTCCAGCCTCCATTCCACCTCCCCTTGTCCCCTCCTACTCCCGTAATACCAGCTCTCAAACCCCCTCCCCAACTCCCCCATGGCCACTTTCAAGCACCTCCCCCCGCACTTACAGGTCTCATATCCCCATCCCAGGCGCCCCCCAACTTTCTCATGGCCCCCTCCTAGGCCCCCCAGTAGGAGACCTTTGCCAGTCCCTCTAGACACCGCTCAACACTCTCATGACCCCTTCCTCTCTCCCCTTATCAGCTCCCAGACGCCCCCAGCTCTGCCCCAGGACCCGCCCTCGCGGGTTCCTTGACTCAGGGCCGCTTCTCGCGTGCGTCCCCAGCTCCCGCCCGGCAGCCCGGCGCTCCGTCCCGGGCCGGCGGCCCCCGCCAGCCGCCGCCGCCGGCCCCGCCTCCGGGCACCATGCTGCCCTCGCAGGAGGCCTCCAAGCTCTACCACGAGCACTACATGCGGAACTCGCGGGCCATCGGCGTGCTGTGGGCCATCTTCACCATCTGCTTCGCCATCATCAACGTGGTGGTCTTCATCCAGCCCTACTGGGTGGGCGACAGCGTGAGCACCCCCAAGCCTGGCTACTTCGGCCTCTTCCACTACTGCGTGGGCAGCGGGCTGGCGGGCCGCGAGCTCACCTGCCGGGGCTCCTTCACCGACTTCAGCACCATCCCGTCCAGCGCCTTCAAGGCGGCCGCCTTCTTCGTGCTGCTCTCCATGGTGCTGATCCTCGGCTGCATCACCTGCTTTGCGCTTTTCTTCTTCTGCAACACAGCTACGGTCTACAAGATCTGCGCCTGGATGCAGCTCTTGGCAGGTAGGGGAGGGGGTGGGCGGAAGCCCCAGAACAAGCGCCAGGGACGGGGCTCCTTCCTGCCAGGTCCCCTTCCTGAAGGAGTCAGATAGATTCTGCTTCTCTGTGCTAAGACACTCACCTCTTTGGCTGACGGACCCTCAGTGGGTACTGGGGGGGTGGGGGGTGGGGGGGTGCGCTGGAGAGAGACACTTTAGGGCAGGGGACAGAGCCTTGGGACTGGGTAGGTGGGTCTGTATGCTTGGATATGGGTACACTGCATTTATTGCTGGGTTGGCATTAAGTTAGTGTCTGTAAGGGTCTCTGTTGGCTGTCTTGGGGGAAATATTTATCTGAATGAGGGGTTACTGTAGGTATGATCGATTTCTGTTATGTTGAAAAAAAGCATGAAAAGGTGAATCAAGAGATCTGGCTTGGACTTTTAATTTGTTGACACTATCAACTTGGGTGTTTCACTTTACTTCTCTGAGGCTCGGTTTCCTCATCTGTAAAACAGTGGAGAAGATTCCAAAAGGACAAATGAAAGAGTGTTTTGTAACCTTTAAAATGCTGTGACAAGGGGGAGAGGCTGTCTATTGTGCTTATCCAGTGTTTGAGATGTGAGTGGTTGAAAGCATTGGGTGACATGGGTCTCTGGAGGGCAGGTCTCCATCCCCACCTCCCACCCCTGCACCATGCAAGAAAGGTCTGGTGCCATGCCAATGGGAGTGAGTCCCTGCGGCCCTCCAAAATGTTTAACCAAGACAGTCATCTTACCCTAAGAAACAGAGAAGGGCCTTTTGGGAATGAGAAATGCTGAGACAGTTTTCCAGGATCCATTAGAGTCCCCCACTTCCACCCACCTTTCGATCAGAGATAGATTTTGAAGACTCAGCAACTTGGGCTTTTGCCTAATTGCTGGCAGGGAAGAGAGTTGGGCTGGGGAAAGTGGGACCAGGGGATGGGAGGGGTGGAGGAGGAGAGCTGGTGAAGGGAAAAGTTTGGAGTCTTCCAGGGATGAGAAAGAGAAGGGGGAAATGTGATTATCATGCAGCAGAGATGGTTTTTTAAAATAAGCACCTCAGGACATTCAACAAGTGACTGCCATTCCAAAAGAGACCCCATGGAGGACGCATTATATCACTTGCTGATGATTCCATTGCTCAGAGCATTGCAGGGAATTAGCTTTGGAGCATGGGGTGTAATCACTTGAATATCTTCATTGAGGAGAAACCTCTATCTTTTAAAGGAGGAATGTAACTTTTGGAAATGGCTGGAAGTCACTCCAGTATAGAGAATACAATGGGTCATCAAATTGATAATTGTCACTTGGAATGACAGCCAAGGTGTGAGGACAAAGTCATGAGGCTGGTCTGTTTCCACAAGAGGAGTTTTACAAATCCAGGGAGGAATTACCGCCTCATTGGAAGAATTGCCCAAACTCCTAAAAGGACTACTTTTAAGAAGGCAGATGTGGACATTCTAATGGGCTTGTTTCAAATTCATCTCACCCAACTCAATTTAGATGTGGATCTTTGAAGAGGGTGAGAAAGGTGAACTATAGGATATGGGGGATATGGCTCCATACTTCTCTGTGGTACTCAGGGAGGTGATATTATGTATTTCCGTTCTATTTCTCCTGCAAAGGCAAGCTGGAATCCTCAATTCATCAACCTTAATTTGAAGTCTGCAGATGGGTTGCTGACCTCTTGGCCTTCAAATTCTCTGTAATCTGTGTGGGTTTAATCTTGGGGATTTGATGAATTGTCCAACAACCCCCATATAATAATAGAATTTCAGGCACCTTAGAGATCAGCTCCTTCAAATCCCACCTTCCCCTCCCCCTGTTTTAGAGAGAGGAAACTGAGTATAGAGACGGGAAGGGCTTACTTGAGGTCACACAGCTGGTAAGGGAGGAAGCTAGTTCTACAGCCGGGGGTCCTTGACTTCTGGCCCAGGGCACTTTTCCTTGCATTACTGCCCCACCCATGTGGGCTGAGGGGGCAGTTGGCAGAGTTGAGCAGTTTATTCCATTTTGTTCAGAGATTTCTGAGTTCTCTGGGTGAGTGACTGATTCACTTTGCTTAATAAAGTGACACCAGGCCAGAGGCCAGAGCACTCGACTACGAGTCTTGGGGTGGGGGTTCTTGGCTGACTTGGGTCTGTGACTCACCTTGCAGTGTTAAGTAAGCCTTTTAGTTTAAATCTCAATTTCCCATTTGTACAACAGGGGACTGGGAGCAGGTAGAGAAGGTGATTTAAAGTATCTCTTGGCCAGGCATGGTAGCTCATGCCTATAATCCCAGCACTTTGGGAGGCTGAGGTGGGAAGATTGCTTGAGGCCAGGAGTTGGAGACTAGCCTGGCCAAGATAGCAAGACCCTGTCTCTGCCAAAAATAACATAAAATAAGTAAAAAATAAAGTATCTCTTTCAGTCCTGTGGGGATCCTGGGACAACTCTTTCATCAAGATCATTCCATTCAGAAAGTGATAAATCAGTCATCCTCAGAGGAACTGTGGCGAATCAAAGGGCTCTGTTTTTGTCAGATAAGAATTAAAGTGCCTGTCATGCGATTTTGTACCTGTTAACTTTTTTTTTGAATTTCGAGACGGAGTTTCACTCTTGTTGCCCAGGCTGCAGCGCAATGGCATGATCTTGGCTCACTGTAAGCTCCGCCTTCTGGGTTCAAGTGATTCTCCTGCCTCAGCCTCCTGAGTAGCTGGGATCACAGGCGACTGCCACAATGACTGGCTAATTTTTTGTATCTTTAGTAGAGATGGGGTTTCACCATGTTGGCCAGGCTGGTCTCAAACTCCTGACCTCAGGTGATCCACCCGCCTTGGCCTCCCAAAGTGCTGGGATTACAGGCATGAGCCACCATGTTCCTGTTAACTTTCATTCAAATATTTTAGGGTCTTCTGAGTGCAGAGCCTGGGGGCATTGGGAAAATACAAAAAGATATTTATTCTTTTGTTTGTTCTTCACCTGCTCTATAACCATCCCTATGCTTAGTCCTGTAATACTGAGATGCATAAGACATCATCCCTGTCTCCAAGGATCTTAGGTCTATAAAATGCAATTCCTGCTCTCAGGGAGCATGCTGTCTAGTTAGGTCACTATATTAGTCAGCAGTCTTTCAGGGGCAAATGACAGAAACCCAACTCGAGCTGGCTTAAATAAATTGGAAAAAAATAAAGAGGCTAGGGTTTATCGGCTCACTTAATTTGAAAGTCAGGAGTATTTGGCTTCGGGCATGGACAGATCCAGATGTTCAAATCATGCCATGAAGAATCTGTCTCTCTCCATTTCTTGGTTCCTCTGTGCTCCCTCATTTTAAATCCACTTCTGTCTTCAAGGTGACAAATAAGGCTACTAGTAGATCTAATTTACATTGTTTCAGCTTAGCAGTGCCTGTGGAAAAAGAATAATTCCAGCAAATGTTCCAGGGCTGAGCCAGATTGGCCCAGCTTGGTCAAGTGTCCACCTCTTAATTAATCATGGTGACTTTGTCTAAGGCCCGAGCCACATGCCTATCCCTGGAACCACACATGGACTGATAGTGGAGAAAGGCCAATTCCCTCAAAGATAAATCAAGTGTGAGCACTGGAAGAGGGGTAGCATGGGCAAGACAAGGGCCAACAGAAGTTTTCCCCTGGGCAGTCTGAGCACTAATATGTGCAGGCTGGAAATGCCGTGGAAACTTGGAGCAGCAGAGGGGGCTGCCAGCTTAGTTGGGAAGTGAGGCTTGACCTGGGCAGGGTGTTAACCAGGTGGGAGGTATGAGAGAGCATTCTGAATGGAGAGGAAGATCATGGGCAAAGACATAGCAGTGAGAAAGACACATCTGGCTTGAGTGTGGCATCCACATAGGGGAGCAGCATGAGGAGAGGAGAGGAAGGACTTATGGGGGCCACAGTATGCTGGGTCAAAGAATTTCGACTTTAATCAGCAGCAGTTGGATACTGCTATGACTGTTATCATTATTAAAGAAAAATAGCTAACATTTTACATGCATTATATAATTTGATACTCACAACAATCTTGTGGAGTAGGTACCATTATTCATATTATATAGGTGAGATCGAGCCGAGCCTCAAAGAGGAAAAAGTCATTTGTCCAAGGTCATACAGTTGGTAAGTGGTGGAGCCCGAATTGTAACTCCATATTTCTGACTCTAAAACCTGAGATCAGCCGGGCTCAGTGGCTCATGCCTGTAATCCCAGCCCTTTGGGGGGCTGAGGCAGGCAGATCACTTGAGCTCAGGAGTACAAGACAAGCCTGGGCAACATGGTGAAACCCTGTCTCTACAAAAAATACAAAAATTAGCCAGTTGTGATGGCATGTGCCTGTAGTCCCAGCTACTTAGGAGGGTGAGGCAGGAAGATCACTTAAGCCTGAGAGGCGGAGGTTGCAGTGAGCCATGATCATGCCACTGCACTCCAGCCTGGATGACAGAGTGAGACCCTGTCTCAAGAAAACAAAACAGAACAAAAAACAAAACAAAACAAAACAAAGAACAGAAATCTCTGAGATCTTGGTTAAAGGAGGATTAATGGTGGGGATAGCAACAGCATGTTTTTGCCAGAAGAGTCAACTGCTAACTAAGTAGAGAGGCAGGATATCTCTGCTACGTTTTTTACCTGGTTGTTCCCATTTACTAAGAATATCCAATGTGCCAGCTTCTATGCTAGACATTTTCACACTCATTGTCATTTAAT
The DNA here is from genome assembly GCF_006542625.1 of Nomascus leucogenys. NCBI lineage: Eukaryota > Metazoa > Chordata > Mammalia > Primates > Hylobatidae > Nomascus > Nomascus leucogenys. The sequence continues at coordinate 55,683,857 of NC_044401.1, forward strand.
CCTCATCTGTTAAAATAACTTGCTCCAACATCACACATTTAGTAAAAGATGGAGCTAAAACTCAATACAAGTCTAATACAGATCTAGAACCTGTTTGTATCACTGAACTGGAGCCCAGGAAGTGAATACAAAAATTACAGAGCTATAAGCTCCATGGACTAAATGTTACCTGTAGGCCTGGTGTAGTTAGCCAGGAGACACTCCCAACTGGGTTAGAGATTCAAGCTGAAGTGTGATTAAGGGTCGGGGTGCCAGGATAAGTATGTGCTAGTCGTGTAAGAGCACAGGACTTATGGCCAGGCACAGTGGCTCAGGCCTGTGTAATCTCAGCATTTTCGAAGGCTGAGGCAGAAGGGTTGCTTGAGGCTAGGAGTTTGAGACCAGCCTGGGCAACATAGTGAGACCCCATCTCTACAAATAATTTAAAAATTAGCCGGATGTGGTGGCACTCGCCTGTGGTCCCGGCTACTCAGGAGGCTGAGGTGGGAGGATTACTTGAGCTCGGGAGGATGAGGCTGCAGTGAGCCATGATCATGCCACTGCACTCTAGCCTGGGCAACAGAGCCAGACCGTGTCTCAAAAATAAAACAAAATGAACCAAGAATAGAGGACTTAGAATCCTTGCTCTGCCACTTTCCAACTGTGGGCCTTGGAGAAATGGGTTTGCCTCTCTGAATCTCAGTTTCTTCATCTATAAAAATAGAAATTATCATTGCACCTGCTTTGGAAATGAAGGGGGTAAAATGCTGAGTGTGGTCCTGGTGTATGAGAAGCATTCGATAGATAGTCGCTGTTACTCTTGTGACATAGTCCGAGGGAAGAGCAGTTTGTGAGGGATCCTTGATACTTAAAGTTTGGACTTGCTGGGATGACCAAAAGGCTTTAAGAAGGCATAAACTGTCAGCTGGAAGGAGTCTTATCAACCCACTTCCCCCAACTCCCTCATTTTAAAGATGTAAGGATTGGGTCTGAATCTCAGAGAGAAGGGACAAGTTCATGGTGACAGAGTGAGACTTGTACCCAGACCTCTCCTCATTCCATGGAAGGGAGGTGGTTCTGACCACATTCATTCAATACTAAGTGCTTATTGTATGCCAGGCACCAACCACCCGGTGCCTGGACCACAGCAGAGAATAGAATGTGTAGAATGGAATGGAAGCTGGTGGACCCTGGAGGTGGGAGGAGGCAGGAAGGGGGGTTTGGGGGATCTAGAAGTGAGTACCTTTCAGCCTTCCAGATATGTGTTCTTTTTTTTTTTTTTTTTTTTTTGAGACCGAGTCTCCCTCTGTCACCTAAGCTGGAGTGCAGTGGGCGATCTCAGCTCATTGCAATCTCCATCTCCCAGGTTCAAGCGATTCTTCTGCCTCAGCCTACTGAATAGCTGGGATTACAGGCATGTGCCACCACACCTGGCTAATTTTTTGTATTTTTAGTAGGGACGGGGTTTCACCATGTTGGCCAGGCTGGTCTAGAACTCCTGACCTCAAGTGATCAGCTGGCCTCGGCCTCCCAAAGTGCTGGGATTACAGGCGTGAGCCACTGCACCTGACCCAGATGTGTGTTCTTAATTATCAGGGTCTCTGGGCTAGGAACCTCAACCAGGAACTTCCATCACTATGGCATAGAATATTCATCTACATTTCTCTCCATTTCTTTCTTTCTTTTCTTTTATTTGAAACTGAGTCTGGCTCTGTTGTCCAGGCTGGAGTGCAGTGGTGCGATCATGGCTCACTGTAACCTTGGGCTCCTGGGCTTAAGAAATCCTCCCACCTCAGCTCCCTCAGTAACTAGAACTACAGGCACACACCACCATGCCTTGTTAATTATTTTATTTTATTTTATTTTATTTTATTTTATTTATTTTATTTATTTATTTATTTTGAGACGGAGTCTCGCCCTGTTGTCCAGGCTGGAGTGCAGTGGCATGATTTTGGCTTGCTGCAACCTCCACCTCCTGGGTTCAAACAATTTCTAGCTAATTTTTGTATTTTTTAGTAGAGATGGGGTTTCACCATGTTGGCCAGGCTGGTCTTGAACTCCTGACTTCAAGTGATCTGCTCACCTTGGCCTTTATTCTATTTTTTGTAGAGACAGGGTCTCACTATGTTTCCCAGACTGTTCAACTCTTGGCCTCAAGTGATCCTCCCACCTTGGCCTCCCAAAGCGCTGGAATTACCGGCCTGAGCCACCATGCCCAGCACATTGCCCTGGGTCTTGTTTCAGATTTGATTTGGAATTTTATTCTTCCACTGTCTTTGTTGTATGTGCATGATACTGATAAAAACATTGAGAGAATTTCTTTCCGCTTTCCCTCCTCCTCTCCCTCTTTCCTCTGTTCCTCCCTCATTTCTTTCTTCCTCCCCCAACTCTCCCTTCCTTCCTTCCTCTCTCTTTTTTAGTACTTTTGAGTCACTGTTTTACCTTCTTTCCTCTCTTCTGTTCTCCTTTGCTTCCCTCCCTTTACTTTTGCCTCACTTCCCTCTCCCCACCCCTCTTCTTTTGTTTCTCACACCAACCCTTTACTGACGGTGTTGTGTGTGTGTGTCAGGCACTGTGCTAGCTAGCCTCTAGAAATCCTGAGTAAGAATCCTTGCTCCTAGGGAGCTCATAGTCTGATGGGAGAGGCAGGAACAAAAACAGATCATCACAATATGGTACAATACATGAAATGGGAGATTCATGCACCGGGTATTCTGAGGGCAGGGAGGGGACTTCCAACACATTTAAAGGGAGCCAGGGAAGTCTTCCCAAAAGGGTAATATTTGAGCTGAGTCTTAAAGGATGAGTAGGAAAAAGGAACAGGATGATCACAGGCATGGAGGTGGGAATAGTTGCTGTATCTGGGGACTCTAAGCAACTAGGCCAGGAAAGGTAAGAGTTGAGACTGCGGAAGTGGGCCAGAGCTGGATTGTAGAGCCCTTCTAAGTCATGGTAAGGAGTTTAGACTTTATTTGTTTTTGTTTGTTTGTTTGTTCGTTTTGAGACAGAGTCTCACTCTATGGCCCGGTCTGGATTGCAGTGGTGTGATCTCGGCTCACTGCAACCTCTGCCTCCCAGGTTCATGCGATTCTCCTGCTTCAGCCTCCCGAGTAGCTGGGAGTACAGGTGCCCACCACCATGCCTAGCTAATTTTTGTATTTTTAGTAGAGACGGGGTTTCACCATGTTGGCCAGGCTGGTCTTGAACTCCTCACCTTGGTTGATCCACCTACCTCAACCTCCCAAAGTACTGAGATTGCAGGCATGAACCACCATGCCTGACCCTAGACTTTATTTGTAGACAGCAGTTCATTGTTGAAGGGTTTTTTTTTAAATTTTTATTTTAATTATTTCCAGACTTTTGACTTTTTGGAAAAGTCATACATGTACATGAGACAAAATTTGGAAGGTAAAAAGGGTACACAGGCAGACATAAGTCTCCTTTGCATCTTCACCCCCACCTGTTTCTCCCAGAGACAACCCCCATTACCAGTTTCTTGAGTATCGTTTCCAAGAAATTTCTTAAATATGCAAGCAAATGTAAATGGTGTTTTTACATAATTAGTGTATTGTTTATCTATAGCTGCATAACAAATTACCCCAAGCCGGGCGCACTGGCACTCATCTGTAATCCTAGCACTTTGGGAGGCTGAGGTGGGCTGATCACTTGAGCCCAAGAGTTTGAGACCAGCCTGGGCAACATGGTGAAACCCCATCTCTACCAAAACCAGCTGGGCATGGTGGCACACGCCTGTAATTCCAGCTACTCAGGAGGCTGAGATGGAAGGGTCACCTGAGCCCAGAGAGGTCAAGGCTGCTTTGAGCCGTGATTGTGCCACTGCACTCCAGCCTGGGTGACAGAGTGAGGTGTTGCCTCAAAAAAAAAACAAAAAACAAAAACAAACAAATCACCCCAAAACATAGTCGCCTGAGTCAATAAACATTTATGATCTCTGTTTCTTTTTTTTTTTTTTTTTTTTTTAGACAGAGTCTCGTTCTGTCACCCAGGCTGGAGTGCAGTGGCGCGATCTCGGCTCACTGCAAGCTCCGCCTCCCGGGTTCACGCCATTCTCCTGCCTCAGCCTCTCCGAGTAGCTGGGACTAAAGGCGCCCGCCACCACGCCCGGTTAATTTTTTTGTATTTTTAGTAGAGACGGGGTTTCACCGTGGTCTCGATCTCCTGACCTCGTGATCCGCCCGCCTCGGCCTCCCAAAGTGCTGGGATTACAAGCGTGAGCCACCGCGCCCGGCCTATGATCTTTGTTTCTATAAAGTCACAGTACTTTGGGAGCAGCTTAGATGGGCAGGTAGCTATGACTCAGGGTCTCTCATGAAGTTGCAACCAAGACCTCAACTGGGGCTATAGTCATCCTAAGGATAACTGGGCTAGAGGTAGAGGACTCACTTTGTTTTGTTTTGTTTTGTTTTTTGTTTTTTTTTTGAGACAGAGTCTCACTCTGTTTGCCCAGGCTGGAGTGCAGTGGGGCGATCTCAGCTCACTGCAAGCTCTGCCTCTTGGGTTCCGCAATTCTCCTGCCTCAGCCTCCCGAGTAGCTAGGATTATAGGTGCCCGCCACCATGCCCGACTAATTTTTTGTATTTTTAGTAGAGACAGGGTTTCACTGTGTTAGCCAGGATGGTCTTGATCTCCTGACCTCGTGATCTGCCTGCCTCGGCCTCCCACAGTGCTGAGATTACAGGCGTGAGCCACCGTGCCTGGCCGTGGACCCACTTTTAAGTTCATTCATGTGGGTGCTGGCAGGAGACCTGAGAATGAGTGCTCCGAGAGAGAAAAAGGAAGAAGCCACACTGCCCACCCCCTTTTTGTGGTATCAGTTGTATTGAGATATAATTCTTATGTCATATAATTCACCCATATCAAGTGAACTATTACATGGTTTTTAATACAGTCATGGAGTTACGCAACCATGACCACAACCAGTTTTAGGATATTTTTCATTACCTCAAGAAGAAACCTCATATACTTTAGCTATCACCCATTAACCCCTGACCCTCCATCCTCCTCAGCCCTAAGCAACCGCTAATTTATATTCTGTCTCCATGAATTAGCCTATTCTAGACACTTCATATAAATGGGATCATATAACATGTGACTTTTTTTTTTTTTTTTTTTTGAGATAGGGCCTTGCTCTGTTACCCAGGCTGGAGTACAGTGTTGCAATCATAGCTCACTGCAGCCTCAATCTCGGGCTCAAACGGTCCTTGCATCTCAGCCTCCCAAGTAGCTGGGACTACTGGCACGTGTCACCATGCCTGGCTAATTTTTTTTTAATTTTGGTAGAAACAAGGTCGCTCTATGTTGCCCAGGCTGGTCTTGAACTCTTGAACTCAAGCAATCCTTCCACCTCGATCTCCCAAAGTGGTGAGATTACAGGTATGAGCCAGGTGTGAGTACGTCAGGGCACTATATAGTCTTTTGTGACTGACTTTTTTCGCTTAGCATAACATTTTCAAGGTTCATTCATGTTAGAGCACATATCAATATTTCATTTCTTTTTATGGCTGAATAATATCCCCTTGAATGGACATACCATGTTTTGTTTATCCATTCATCAGCTGATGGACATTTGGGTTGTTCCGCCTTTTGGCTATTATGAAGAATGCTATAAACATTTGTATACAAATTTCTTTTTTTTTTTCTTTTTGAGATAGAGTCTCACTCTGTTGCCCAGGCTGGAGTGCAGTGGTGTGATCTCAGCTCACTGCAAGCTCCACTGCCTGGGTTCAAGCGATTCTTGTGCCTCAGCCTCCCAAGTAGCTGTGATTACAGGCACATGCCACCACGCTTGGCTAATTTTTTTAGTTTTAGTAGAGATGGGATTTCGCCGTGTTGGCCAGGCTGGTCTCGATCTCTCGACCTCAGGTGATCCTCCCACCTCGGCCCCCCAAAGTGCTGGGATTACAGGCATGAGCCACCACGCCTGGCCTTGTGTACAAGTTTCTAGGTAGACACATGCCTTCATTTCTCTTGGGTACTTACCTAGAAGTAGAATTGCCTGGACAAATGAGAACTCTGTATTTAAAATTTTGAGAAAATGACAGATGTTCCCAAAGTGGCTTGCCAAATCCAAGATCACAAAAATTTACCCCTATTTTCTTCTAAAGATTTTGTCGTTTTGGCTCTTACATTTAGGTCTTTGATCCACTTTTTTTTTTTTTTCTTTGAGGCGAAATTTTGCTCTGTCACCCAGGCTGGAGTGCAGTGGTGCGATCTCGACTCACTGCAGCCTCTGCCCTCCGGGTTCAAGTGATTCTCCTGCCTCAGCCTCCCTATTAGTTGGGGTTACAGGCACACGCCACCACACCTGGCTAATTTCTGTATTATTAGTAGAGACAGGTTTTCACCATGTTGGCCAGGCTGGTCTCAAACTCCTGACCTCATGTGATCCACCCGCCTTGGCCTCCCAAAGTGCTGGGATTACAGGCGTGAGCCATGGTGTCCAGCCTTTGATCCACTTTGAGTTAATTTTTGAATATGGCGTGAGATACAGGGTCCAACATCATTCTTTTGCGTGTGGCTATTCAGTTTCCCAGCACCAAGGTTGTTCTTTTTCCATCGAATGGTTCTGGTACCCTTGTCCAATGTCAATTGACCATAGATACATAGATTGCTTTCTAGACTCTCAGTTCTATTCCATTGGTCTATATGTCTATCCTTATGCCAGACCAGACTGTTTTTTAATAATTTTTATTGTGCTGGGTGCAGTGGCTCATGCCTGTAACCACAGCACTTTGGGAGGCCAAGGCGGGTGGATCATGAGGTCAGGAGTTTGAGACCAGCCTGACCAACATGGTGAAACCCCGTCTCTACTAAAAATACAAAAAATATTAGCTGGGTGTGCTGGCACACACCTGTAATCCCAGCTACTCAGGGAGGCTGAGGCAGGAGAATTGCTTGAACCCGGGAGGTGGAGTTTGCAGTGACCCGAGATCATGCCATTGCACTCCAGCCTGGGTGACAGAGTGAGACTCCATCTCAAAAAAAAAAAAAAATTATTTTATTTTTAAAATTGATTTTCATTTCTTATTTTTTATTATTTTATTTTTTTTGAGACAGGGTCCCACTCTGTCGCCCAGGCTGGAGTGCAGTGGTGTGATCACGGCTCACTGTAGCCTTACTCAACTGATCCTCCCACCTCAGCCTCCGCAGTAGCTGGGACCACAGGCATACATCACCATGTCTCACTAATTTTTTTTTTTTAATTTTTGAAGAGATGGATTCTCGCTGTATTGCCCAGGCTGGTCTCAACTTCCTAAGCTCAAGCAATTCTCCCTCTTAGCCTCCCAAAGTGCTGGGATGACAGGCATGAGCCACTATGACCAGCCCAGGCTGTCTTGATTACTATCACTTTCTAGTCAGTTTGAAATCAGAAAGTGTGAGTCCTCCAACTTTGTTCTTCATTTTCAAGGTTGTTCTGGCTATCACACTGCCTTTTATGTCCTGATAGCAGACATCACACACCATCACTTCTGCCACACTCTATTACAAGAAGTAAGTTCCTAAATCCAGCCCACATTCTAGAAGAGGAGAATTAGGATCCTTCTCTTGAAGGGAGAAATATCAAAGAATTTGTGGACATATTTCCAAGCCTCCGCTAATGGTAATATACTAAACATTTGGTTCTGTGGCTTGCTTTTTTACTCAACAATACATCTTGGAGATAGTTCCATATCAGTGTATAAAGAGCCACCTTTTTCTTAACAACTGCGTAATAAACTTTTCTGTAGATGCATCACAATTTAATTAATATTTATTTACAATATTTTGCTATAATAATGCTTCAGTTAATAATGTTATATGTAAATAATCTAATACATATGTAAGTATAAGGATAAAGCCCTAGAAGGGGAATTGCTGGATTAAGTGGTATATACATTTACAATTTGACAGATCTATCAACAGCGTCCTTCGCAGAGGTTGTACAAAGTTATACTCCCACCAGTGATGTATGATAGTACCTGTTTCTCCATGTCCTTGCTAACTGAGTGTGTTATCAAATATTTCATTTTTTTCCACCCTGATAGAAAACACTCTCTTACTGTGGTAATTTGCCTTTCTATTATTATGAATGAGATCAAATACCTCTTTTATATATGTAATTGTTATATTATATATATATATTTTAAACTGTCATTTCTTAAATTTTGAAAATCAATGTAATGGCATTTTTCCACTTTGATTTGTAAGAGCTCTTTACTAAGAAAGGTAGCCTTCTGTGTGTGAGATGAGTTACAAATATTGCTTCTCAGTTTATCTTTTCACTTTGTCTATGGATTTTTCCCCCATGGGGAAATTGTTTTCTTTTTACTATAAGCAAATCATCAATTCCCTCTTTTACGGTTGCTGGGTTTAGTGTTATACCTAGAAAGGCTCTGAAGTGTTTCAAGTCTGAGGGGAACATGATTGGATCTGGTTGTTGGTGGAGAGGATGGATTGGAGGTATCAGGAGGACAAGGGTTGAACTATTCTTTTTTTTTTTTCGAGACGAAGTCTCACTCTATTGCCCAGGCTGGAGTGCAGTGGCGCAATCTCGGCTCACTGCAAGCTCCGCCTCCTGGGTTCAAACAATTCTCCTGCCTCAGCCTCTCAAGTAGCTGGGACTACAGGCGCCCACCACCACACCCAGCTAATTTTTGTATTTTTTAGTCGAGATGGGGTTTTGCCATGTTGGCCAAGCTGGTCTGGAATTCCTGACCTCAAGTGATCCCCTCACCTCAGCCTCCCAAAGTGCTAGATTACAGGTGTGAGCCACCATGCCCGGCCCCAGAGGAGTTTAATGCATTATGAGTGCCCTGGATCAGGAATCTGTACCTGGCACATAGGTGCTTAATTAATGTCTATTGAATGAATTAATGATGATATCTGATTTAAGTCTCAGCTCTGCCACCCATTCCTTTGGAGGCAGCACAGTTTAGTGGTTAGAAAACCTGAATTTGGGCCAGGTGTGGTGGCTCACATCTATAATCCCAGCACTTTGAGAGGCCGAGGTGGGCAGATCACCTGAGGTCAGGAGTTCGAGACCAGCCTGACCAATGTGGTGAAATCCCATCTCTACCAAAAATACAAAAAATTAGCCGGGCATGGTGGTGCGTGCCTGTAATCCCAGCTACTCAGGAGGCTGAGACAGGAGAATCACTTGAACCGGGGAGGCGGAGGTTGCAGTGAGCCAAGATTGCGCCACTGCACTCCAGCCTGGGTGACAGAGCAAGACTCCGTCTAAAAAAAAAAAAAGAAAGAAAACCTGAATTTAAACTCTGACTGTGGTGCTACCAACTAAATGTTCTCAGGAATATTACCTGATTTCTGAGTCTCCGTTTACTCACCTATAAAATGGGGACAATAATAATAACTGCCTCATGGCGCTGTTGAAGGATTGATTGTGAATTTGTGTGCACACCATGGCACAAACAAAACACTTAATAAATGTTAGCAATTATTATTTGTTGTTGTGTGACCAGAATCAAATCACTTTGGCTTCAGCTTTCCAACATTCCATGGCCTGTGCTAGAACAAGGGAGAAAAGGTTGAAAAGTGGGAACAGTTGGGAGAGGAGCCTGGAGAAGTAGTTAGGGCTGGCTTATGGAGGGCCTTGACAGTGGCTTTGGAGTTCGGGTCTTATTCCTAGAAGATGGACAATCACTTTCAGGCATGGGAGTGACCAGGGTCAGATGTGGGTTTAGAAAGATGACTTGGGAGGCTGCTGTGGAGAATGGACCAGTTGGAGGCTTGATGGGAGGAGGGAGCCCGGGAAGAAGGCGGTCCAGGTGAGAGATGCCAAGGATGGTGGATGGAGAGGAGGAGAAAGATTGGAGACCTATTTAGAAGACCAATGGGTGTGTTGGTTTTGAGGACAAGGCAGTTGTTACAATGACTCTAAGTTTCTTATAGATAATTGGGTCTATGGAGTGACATTCACAAAGGACATAGGATGAAGATTAGATCTAGGGTGGAGGAAGAGAAGGTCCGTTTGGGAAACACTGATTTTGAGGTTCTTACGGGATGTGCAAGAGGAAAGGTCCAGTGAGTGTTACTGAGGTCTGGGGATGAGAAGGTCTCAGCTGTGGATGGCGATTTGAGGCATCATTGTATGAATCTGAGCATAGATGAAATTGCCCAGGGAGGATGTATGGAGGGAGAGGAGACAGCCTAGGGAACAGCAACCTTAAGGGGCAGGCGGAGGAGGAGGAGCCAGAAAAACCAACTGCCAGACAGGAGTCAGAGCAGGAGGAGGCAAATTAGCAATTGAGGGGCTCAGGAAGATAGGCTTGAGGAAGGCCACATGTCTGCAGGAGAAGGTGGACTTGGAAGGGATGGTGAGAGCGGTGGGAGGCTTTTCACCAAATCCTAGAGGTGGATGTGGCAGAGGCAGCCTAGGACAATAGGGAGACCCCGAGAAGGGACAGATGCCAAGGTTATTAACAGGCTGTGGACTCCGTGCAGGCTGGGCATAGGGTGTCAGATGAGAGTAAATGCTTTTACCAAATAATTACCCCACAAAGTGATGGGGGTTCCATCTCTCCACAAGTCATCTGTGATGCCAGATGCCATTATTTGTGTTCCCAAAAGTGCCCCCCTCCAAAACTGTGAGCCCCTCAAGGTCTGGAACCACAAGGTGAGACTGAATGACTTAGAGAAAGAGTGTCCCAGGGAGAGGGGATGAATTTGACACGTTTTCAGGAACAGAAAGGAGGGCAGTGTGGCCAGAGCGCAAGCGAGAGGCTGAATGGCACCAGAGGAAATGGAGGGAGGCTGGGGCCTGGAAGCCATGGTCAGCTGTTGGCAAGATTTTATTCTGAATGCCATGGAGAGAAAGTTAAGTAGGAGAGCTGGTTTCTTTCTTTTTTTTGAGACAGGGTCTTGCTCTGTTGCCCAGGCTGCAGTACAGCGGCACGATCATAGCTCACTGTAGCCTCAAATTCCTGGGCTCAAGTGATCCTCCTATCTCAGCCTTCTGAGTAGCTGGGACTGCAGGCATGCACTACCATACCCGGCTGATTTTTTTTTTTTTCTTTGAGACAGAGTCTCACTCTGTCACCCAGGCTGGAATGCAGTGGCACGATCTCAGCTCACTGCAAGCTCTGCCTCCCAGGTTCACGCCATTCTTCTGCCTCAGCCTCCTATTAATTTTTTTTTTTAGAGATAGGATCTCACTGTGTTGCCCAGGCTGATCTCGAACTCCTGGCCTCAAGCAATCCTCCCATTTCACTCTTCCAAAGTGCTAGGATTACAGGCATGAGCCACTGTGCCCGGCCATGATACCATTTGTTTTTGAATGTTCATTCTGGATGCTGAATGGGGAACAGGTGATGGTGGGGCAAGGGTAGAAGCAGAGAAACTAGTTTGAAGGTGACTGTGCTAAGCAGGGAGGAAGGTCATGGGGCTTGGAGCAAGGTGGTAGCTAGCAGCGGAGATGGAGAGAAGGGGTCTGGTGCTGGACGTTTTTTGGAGGTTGAGTCAGTCAGCTTTGTAAATGGATTGTGTGTGGGAGGTGAGGGAAAGGGAGGATCTAGGATACCTCCCAGGCTGGCCTCAGCATCTAGGTTGTTGAATGGGACAGGAGTCGCCTCCTAGGAGCTGATAGGGGCATTAAGATTGGGCCTGGATGTCTCAGATTTTAAAAGGAGAAGCTCAGTCTCCCTTGTAAGATAAGTTCCTGCCCTGGATAGGCAGGAACAGAGCCGAGTGCTCAGACCTGGTAGGGAGGGCCTGTGGACAAGCATCTCCAACCCACTTCCTGAACTTCCTTCTTCTGGGGGATCTCCCTGTGAGACAGTTGTCACCACGGCCCCCTTGTGTCCTGGGGAAGCCATTCCGTTTGAAAGCTGTGGCCCCCCTGGCCAGACCTGGTGGCTCACGCCTGTAATCCCAGCACTTTGGGTGAGGCGAGCAGATCACCTGAAGTCAGGAGTTCAAGACCAGCCTGGGCAACATAATGAAACCCCCTCTCTAAAAAAATACAAAAATTAGCTGAGCGTGGTGGTGCGTGGCTGTAGTCTCAGCTACTCAGGAGGCTGAGGCAGGAGAATCACTTGAACCTGGTAGGCAGAGATTGCAGTGAGCCAAGATCACGCCACTGCACTCCAGCCTGGGCGACAAGAGTGAGACTCTATCTCAAAAAAAATTATAATAAAAATAAAGGAAAGCAAGCAAGCAAGCAAGCTGTGGCCCCAGTGTGGACAGAAATCATTCACTGGACTCCCCTCAGTCCCAAACCCAGCCAGGTCCTTCTGGAAAAACCTTCCTAAATTGAAGGAGGGACTGTCAGCATACACAAACAGATGGCTGTGTATTCTGTGCTACACTGATTCTTTGTATATCTCACCTTTTCTAAGAATTTTATTGCTTTTAAAAAATTATCATTGTTCTTTGTGGAAACATTGGAGAATATATTTTGAGCAGAATTACACCCGTAGTCTTACTCTCTCAGCAATAGTCATTCTTCACTGCATGGTCTATACTCGTAACAGTATAGAGTGCTGGTTAGAAGCAGGCTCTCTGGGTCCAAATCCTGCAACTTAACCAGTTGTGTGACCCTGGATAACTTGGATAACCTCAAACCTCTTGCACCTCAGTGTCCTCATCCGTAAAAAGAAGATAATAACAGTATCTATTCCATTGAGTTGTAGAGATTAAATGAACTAGCATGTGTAAAGTACTTACTATAGTGCCTGGCATGGTAAGTTCTATATAACTATTTGCTGTCACTGTGTGAACATTTTTTCGCAAAAAGAAATTAAGTTGTTTGTTAGTTTTAAAAGCCTTTTGAGACCTAACACATCATGAGTATTTCTTATATATCATTAAACCTTCCTCGGCCAGGCACGGTGGCTCACGCTTGTAATCCCAGCACTTCGGGAGGCCGAGGCGGGCGGATCACGAGGTCAGGAGATCGAGACCACGGTGAAACCCTGTCTCTACTAAAAACACAAGAAAAATTAGCTGGGCCTGGTGGCGGGCGCCTGTAGTCCCAGCTACTCGGAGAGACTGAGGCAGGAGAATGGCGTGAACCTGGGAGGCGGAGCTTGCAGTGAGCCGAGACTGCGCCACTGCACTCCAGCCTGGGCGACAGAGCAAGACTCCGTCTCAAAAAAAAAAAAAAAAAAAAAAAAAACCTTCCTCAATATACTTTTAGTAGCTGAATAGTACTCTGTGGTATGAAAGAGCTATATTCCCGTATCGATACAGTAGTTTTTGTCTTTCCTCCCTTCCTTCATTATTTCTCCTCCTTTTCCTCCCCTTGCTCTTACACTCTTCCTCCTCCTTTCTTCTTCCCTTCCCTCTTTCTCTTTTATAAACAGCAACATGATGAACATCCTCATAGTTAAATCTTAGGGACATCTGTGAACATTTTCTTACGATAAATTCCTGTAAATTGGCAAGCTCAGTCAAAAGAGGTTTAAAGGTTTCATTTTTCTGTTTTTGAGATTAATCCATGATTTCTATAAGTTACATTTGACCTCTGCATTGCCTTTCTTTGCTGCTTTAATTATTTCATTCCAAGCGAATGAAAATCTCTGGTAATAGTCATTTACTAGCAGTCAACCCCCACCCACTTTATGGTTTCTGTCGGTAATTTATTTACCCGGCTTCAAATTCAAAAGGTGCAACAGGTTATCAGAGAAAAATCTGCTCCTCCAGCTACCCAATGCGCCTCTTTAGAAGGAGCCAGGGTTGTCAGTGTCTTATAAATACGTCTGAAAATATTTTATGTACCTGCAAGAAAATATACCCCCACATACATATGATTTCCTGCCTCTTTGCAATGGGAACACTGTGCAGTATTTGTTACCGTGAGCCTTGCCTTTCACTTAGCAGGGTATCCAGAGATCATTCCACATCAGCACACAAGGAGCTTCCTCATTCTTTTTAATGACTGATTTTATTATTGAATGCTACTGCAAAGGGGCACTATACCTAATCAGTTACCTATTGGTGGGCATTTAAGCTATTTCCAATGTTTACTTATTACACATCATGGTATGCAACACCCCCCCCCCTTTTTTTTTTGTTAAGTAAAGGTCTTGCTCTGTCACCCAGGCTGGAGTGCAGTGGGACAATCTCAGCTCACTGCAACCTCTGCATCCCAGGTTCAAACGATTCTCCTGCCTCCCAAGTCCCAAGCTGGGACTACTGCATGGTGGCATGCACCACCATGCCTGGCTAATTTTTTGGTATTTTTTGTTGAGATGGGATTTCGCCATGTTGCCCAGGCTGGTCTCAAACCCCTGGACTCAAGCAATCCACTTGTCTCAGCCTCCCAGAGTGCTGGAATTACAGGCATGAGCCACTGTGCCCGACCCTATGTAACCTTTCTTTTTAAAAAAAAGTCATAAATCTACAGCCCAAAGAAAATCACAAAGTGAACATGACTATGAAAAAAGCACTTAGGTCATAAACCTCATTCCCCCTTCCAGTCATTCCTCCAAAGGTAATCCTGACTTTTTTTTTTTTTTGAGGCAGAGTCTCGCTCTGTTGCCCAGGCTGGAGTGCAGTGGCACAATCTCAGCTCACTGCAAGCTCTGCTTCCCGGGTTCATGCCATTCTTCTGCCTCAGCCTCCTGAGTAGCTGGGACTACAGGTGCCTGCCACCATGCCCGGCTAATTTTTTTGTATTTTTAGTAGAGACGGGGTTTCACCATGTTAGCCAGGATGGTCTCCATCTCCTGACCTCGTGATCTGCCCACCTCCGCCTCCCAAAGTGCTGGGATTACAGACGTGAGTCACCGCACCTGGCCTGACTTTTAACCCTACAGACTGGTTTTGCCTGTTTTTGAAATGTATATAAATGGAATCACACTTTTACTTCATATTAAGATTCATCCAGGTTGTTGCAGGTAGCCACAGTTTGTCCGTCTTCACCGCTGTATACTATTTCGTTGGATTAAACTGCACAGTTTATTTATCCATTACATTGTTAATAGACATTTGTGTTGTTTCCAATTTGGGACTGTGAGTAAAGCTCCTACGAACCTTCTAGCACATATGTTTTGGTGAACTCACCTACACAGTTCAGCTAGGGACAGCCTGAAAAGAGGGGTCTGGGTCTAGGGGATGGTTCAGTGGGTTCAGCCCCAGCAGATGCTATGGCAAGCAGCTTTTGGAGACTGTAATACCTGGTGCTGGATCACCTTCCAGTGCCTGCCCCCTTTGAACTTGTAGACATTTTCCTTCTCTTGCTGAGGAGCATCCTAGCACACAGGGGACATGTGGCGTGGGGTGGGCAGGCGAAGGCTCCTTTGGTAGCTTCTGCAGCCCTGCACTGTCCTCCACGGCCCCTGCAGCAGCAGAATCTTCTGCCCCCACTGAGGCCTGTTTCTTCCCTATAGCTGAACTTCCATCTGCAGGGCCTGGGAGACAGGGACCCAGGTGAAAAAGCGGGAGGTGGCAGATCAGAGAGGCCACATCAGGGGAGAAGGGAGTGGGGCCTCCGGAGAGTCTGTTCAAGGACAGAAGACCCTGAGCACGCCCAGCCTGATCCCCTATAACAGGTGGCAGCTGTGTTGAGTCATGTACAGAGGGGCAGCTGAACACAAAAAAGGCCTCCCTCTAGGAGTGCCCAGCTGAGCAGGGGCCTCTTGAGGATGGTGTAACATTGTTTAATGAAACCCTATTAAAAAGCTAAGCATAGGTCAGGCGTGGTGCCTCATGCATGTAACCCCAGCACTTTGGGAGGCCAAGGAGGGAGGCTTGAGGCCAAGAGTTTGAGACAAGCCTAGAAAGAGAGTGAGACTCCATTTCTACAAAAAAATTAAAAATTAGCTGGGTGTGGTGGCTTGTGCCTCTAGTCCCAGCTACTGGGGAGGCTGAGGCAGGAGAATCACTTGAGCCCAGTTGTTTGAGGCTGCAGTGAGCTATGATCACCCCACTGTACTCCAGCCTGGGTGACAGAGCAGGACCTTGTCTCTAAAGTATAATAATAATAACAATAACTCAAGGCCGGGCACGGCGGCTCATGCCTGTAATCCCAGCACTTTGTGAGGCCAAGGCAGGCAGATCACCTAAGGTCAGGAGTTCGAGACCAGCCTGGCCAACATGGTGAAACCCTGTCTCTATTAAAAATATTTTAAAAATTACCTGGGTGTAGCGGTGCACACCTGTAATCCCAGCTACTTGGGAGGCTGAGGAGCAAGAATTACTTGGACCTGGGAGGCAGAGGTTGCAGTGAGCCAAGATTGTGCCACTGCACTCCAGCCTGGGTGACAGAGACTCCATCTCAAAACAACAACTAAAAAACAATAGCTCAGAATAAAATGTATTATGAAAAGGCTTTACATAAAAGTACATTGATAGCACAAGCTTTAAAGAAAACAAGCACCTGAGTATAAACTATATGTTCTCTTATTCTTTACCTCTTCTTAGGCTCATCCTAGTTTTATTCCCTAAACTCAAGTAATCTTCCTTTGAACTCTCCTTTAGCTTTTTAGTCTTGTCTTTTCTTTTCTTTTCTTTTCTTTTCTCTTTCCTTTTCTTTTCTTTCTGAGATGGAGTCTCACTCTGTTACCCAGGGTGGAGTGCAGTGGCCCATCTTGGCTCACTGCAACGTCCCCTTCCTGGGTTCAAACAATTCTCCTGCCTCAGTCTCCCAAGTAGCTGTGATTACAGGTGTGCACCACACGCCTGGCTAATGTTTGTATTTTTAGTAGAGACGGGTTTCACCATGTTGGCCAGGCTGGTCTCAAATTGTTATTTCAGATGATCCACCTGTCTCGGCCTCCCAAATGCTGGGATTACAGGCATTAGCCATCATGCCCAGCTGAGTTTCATATTTCTTAAAAGCTCTCCTTCCCTGCCTCCTTCCCTCTCTCCCCCAGGCTACTTCTCAGAGGTAACCGTCGTTAAGCTGCTTCCGTATCCTTCCAGAAATGCTTATAGATACTCAAGCTTATATGCAGGCATACCTCGTTTTATTGTGCTTTGCTTTATTGTGCTTTACAGATATTGCATTTTTAATAAATTGAAGGTTTGTGGCAACCATGAGTCAATCAAGTCTGTCGGAGCCATTTTCCCCACAGCACGTGCCCACTTCGTGGCTCTGTGTCACATTTTTGGAATTTTCACAATATCTCAAACCTTTCTATTATGATTATATCTTTTATGGTGATCTGTGATCAGTGATCTTTGATGTTACTGTTGTAATTGTTTTGGGGCACCATGAACTGCACCCATGTAAGACAGCAAGCTTCATAAATAAATGTGCGTATTTTGATTGCTACACCTGCTGGCTGTTCCCCTGTCTCTCTCCCTCCTTTGGCTTCCCTATTCCCTGAGACACAACAGTTTTGAAATTAGGCCAATTAATAACCCTGCAATGGCCTGTAAGTGTTCAAGTGAAAGGAAGAATCATACATCTCTCACATTAAATCAAAAGATTGAAATGTGGGCTGGGTCTGGTGGCTCACGCTTGTTATCCCAGCACTTTGCAGGAGGCAGAGGCAGGAGGATTTTTTGAGGTCAGAAGTTCAAGACCAGCCTGGGCAACACAGTAAGACCCTGTCTCTAAAAAATAAGTAAATAAATAAATATTAAAAAACAAAAGCTGTTAATGATGAAGTAGTGAGGAAGGCGTGTCAAAACTGAGATAAGCCAAAAGTGAGGGCTCTTGTGCCAGTTGGCCAAGTTGTGAATGCAAAGGAAAAGTTCTTGAATGAAATAACGTGCTACTCCGGTGAGCACATGAATGATGAGAAAGAAAACAGCCTTATTTCAGATGCGGAGAAAGCCTTAGTAGTCTGGATAGAAGATCAAACCATTCACAGCATTCCTTTAAGCCAAAGCCTAATCCAGAGCAAGGCCCTAACTCTGTTTCATTCTGTGAAGATTGAGAGAGGTGAGGAAGCTGCAGAAGAAAAGTTGGAAGCTAGCAGAGGTTGGTTCATGTGGTTTAATAAAATAAGCCATTTCCATAGCATAAAAGTGCAAAGTGAAGCAGCAGGTGCTGATGTAGAAGCTACAGCAAGTCACTGGAAGATCTGGCTAAGGTCATTGATGAAGATGGCTAGACTAAACAACAGATTTTCAGTGTAGATGAAACAGCCTTCTGTTGGAAGAAGATGCCATCTAGGTCTTCCATAGCTAGAGAGGAGAAGTCAATGCCTGGCTTTAAAGCTTCAAAGGACAGGCTGACTCTCATGTTAGGGACCCATGCAGCTGGTGACTTCAAGTTGAAGCCAGTGCTCATTTACCATTTGAAAATTCTAGGGCCCTTAAGAATTATGCTAACTCGGCTGGGCGCGGTGGCTCACGCCTGTAATCCCAGCACTATGGGAGGCCAAGGCGGGCGGATCACGAGGTCAGGAGATCGAGACCATCCTGGATAACATGGTGAAACCCTGTCTCTACTAAAAATACAAAAAAATTAGCCGGGTGTGGTGGCACGTGCCTGTAATCCCAGCTACTCGGGAGGCTGAGGCAGGAGAATCACTTGAACCTGGGAGGCGGAGGTTGCGGTGAGCTGAGATCGTGCCATTGCGCTCCAGCCTGGGCAACAAGAGTGAAACTCCATCTCAAAAAAAAAAAAAAAAAAAAAGAATTATGCTAAGTCTATTCCGCCTATGCTCTATAAATGGAACAAAGCCTGAATGACAGCACATGTGTTTACAGCATGGTTTACTCAATATTTTAAGTCCACTGTTGAGACCTATTGCTCAGGATAGAAAAAAAAAAGAGCTGGGCACAGTGGCTCACGCTTGCAATCCCAGCACTTTGGGAGGCCGAGGTGGGTGGATCACAAGGTCAGGAGTTTGAGACCAGCATGGCCAAGATGGTGAAACCCTGTCTCTACTGAAAATACAAAAATTAGCCGGGTGTGATGGTGGGCGCCTGTAATCCCAGCTGCTCGGGAGGCTGAGGCAGAGACTCGCTTGAACCCGGGAGGTAGAAGTGGCAGTGAGCCGAGATCATGCCACTGCACTCCAGCCTGGGCGAAAGAATGAGCCTCTGTCTCAAAAATAAATAAATAAATAAAATAAAAGATTCTTTTCAAAATATTAGTGCTCATTTACAATGCACCTGGTCACACAAGTGCTCTCAGGAAGATGTACAAGGAAGTTAATGCTGTTTTCATGCCTGCTAACACAATATCCATTCTGTAGCCCATGGGTCAAGGAGTAATTTTGACTTTCAAGTCTTAATATTTAAGAAATAAATTTTGAAAGGCGATAGCTGCCATAGATAAGTTGTTCCTCTGTTGGATCTGGGCAATGCAAATTGAAAGCCTTCTGGAAAGAATTTACCACTCTAGATATGCCATTAAGAACATTGGTGATTCATGGCCGGGTGCGGTGGCTCACATCTGTAATTCCAGCACTTTGGGAGGCCAAGGTGGGTGGATCACAAGATCAGGAGTTCGAGACCAGCCTGGCCAACATGGTGAAACCCTGTCTCTACTAAAAATACAAAAATTAGCTGGGTGTGGTGGCGTGTGCCTGTAGTCCCAGCTATTTGGGAGGCTGAGGCAGAAGAATCGCTTGAACCTGGGAGGCAGAGGTTTCAGTGAGCTGAGATAGTGCCACTGCACTCCAGCCTGGGTGACAGAGTGAGATTCCATCTAAAAAAAAAAGAACATTGGTGATTTTCCTGAACCCAGGAGGTGGAGGTTGCAGTGGGCCAAGATTGTGCTACTGCACTCCAGCCTGGTCCACAGAGGGAGACTCCATCTCAAAAAAAAAAAAAAAAAGTTGGGGGGCCGGATGCAGTGGCTTACGCCTGTAATCCCAGCACTTTGGGAGGTCAAGGTGAGCAGATCACCTGAGGTCAGGAGTTCAAGACGAGCCTGGTCAACACGATGAAACCCCATCTCTACTAAAAATACAAAAATTAGCCAGTGTGGTGGCACATGCCTGTAATCCCAGCTACTTGGGAGGTAGAGGCAGGAGAATTGCTTGAACCCGGGAGACGGAGGTTGCAGTGAGCTGAGATTGTACCACTGCATTACAGCCTGGGCGACAGAGCAAGACTCCATCTCAAAAAAAAATAATAGTAATAAATGGAACATTGGTAATTCATGAGAGAAGGTCAAAATGTCAACATGAACAGGAGTTTGAAAGAGGTTAATTCCAACCCTCATGGATGACTTTGAGGAGCTTAATGCTTCAGTGGAGGAAGTAACTGAAGATGTGGTGAAAATAGCAAGAGAACTAGCATTAGAAGTGGAGCCCGAAGATGGGATTGAATTGCTGCTATCTCGTGATCAGACTTGAATGGATGAGGAGTTGCTTCTCATGGATGAGCAGAGAGTGCTTTCTTGAGATGGAATCTACTCCTGGTGAAGATGCTGTGAGCACTGTTGAAATGCCCACAAAAGATTTAAAATATTACATAAACTTAGTTGATAAAGCAGGAGTAGCGTTTAAGAGGATTGATTCCAATGTTGAAAGAAGTTCTGTAGATAAAATGCTATCAAATAGCATCACATGCTACTGAGTAAACTTTTGTGAAAGAAGAGTCAATCGATGTGGCAAACTTCGTTGTTATCTTATTTTCAGAAATTGCTACAGCTACTCAAACCTTCATTGCAACTTGCTGAAGGCTGGCTCAGATGATAATTTAGCAATAAAGTATTTTAAAAATAAGGTATATACATTGGGTTTTTTTAGACATATGCTATTGCACACTATTAGTATATAGTGTAAACATGACTTTATATCATTGGGAAACCAAATAATTTGTGTGACTTGCTTTATTGCAATGTTTGCTTTATTATGGTGGTCTGGAACCAAACTCGCAATATCCCCAGGATATGCCTCTGTGTGTGTGTATTTGAAAAATTAATTTGTACAATTATTGGTTTTCTGGGTTTTTAAAAAAATTATTCCACCACACTGGTCTACTGTATATGGGTTTTGTTTTTGTTTTTCAGACAACATCTGGCTCTGTTGCCCAGGCTGGAGTGCAGTGGCATGATCTTGGCTCACTGCAACCTCTGCCTTCTGACCTCAAGCAATCCTCCCACCTCAGCCTTCCGAGTAGCTGAGACTACAGGCGCTTGCACCATGCCTGACTAATTTTTTGTAGAGATGGGGTTTCACTATGTTGCCCAGGCTGATTTTGACTCCTGGGCTCAAGCAATCGTCCCACCTCAGCACTCCCAAATAACTGAGACTACAGGCACACACCACGACGCCCACTAACTTTTTGTATTATTATTACTTTTTTAGTAGCAACAGAGTTTTGCCATGTTTCCCAGGCTAGTCTCAAACTCCTGAGCTCAAGTGATCCACCTGCCTTGGCCTCCCAAAGTGTTGGGATTACAGGCATGAGCCACGATGCCTGGTCAAAATTATGTTTTTAAATTTCACAAGTAATATATGAATATACCCACTCTGTAAAAAGCTGAAATATTCCAAAAAGACTAAAGTCCCCACCCAAGCCCCACCCAGAGGCCACCACTCTTATAAACTTCATTTCTATCTTCCCTGATCTTTTTCTGCACATTTACATACATATCCATAAGGAAACTGTATCATGTCATCTTCTGTGTGCCCCTACTTCTTTCTCCCTTCCCTTTCCTTTCCTTCCTTCTGTCTCCTTCCCTCCCTCCTTCTCTTCCTCCCTTCCTTTCAGTGAAATACATGTACATGAAATTTACCATTTTAACCTTTTTTTTCTTTTTTTCTTAAAACAACAAAAATTTATTCTTGTTCTGGAGGCTAAGAAGTCCAACATCAAGGTGTGGGCAGGGCCTCACGCCCCCTGCAGACTCTGGGAGGGAAGCTTCCCTGATCTCATCTCCCTTCTTTTGGCTGTCAGCCTTCCTTTGCGTTCTTGACTTACAGCAATCTCCAATCTCTGGTCTTCACGTGTGTGTGTGTTTCTCTTCTCTTCCTATAAGGACACCAGTGATTGGACTTAGAGCCCACCCTAATGACCTTATTTTGTCTTGCGTCTTAATTATATCTGCAGGTGCCCTGTTTCCAAATGAGATCACATTCACAGGTACCAGGGATTAGGACTTAAACATACCTTTTTGGGGGAACACAATTAAACTCATTACATTCACCATCACTGTAAGAGATGCTTGAAGGAGGGAGATGATATGAGGGATGTTAGACCACAGCCGACTATAATTGTGAGCAAAATAAAGACAGTTATTCAAACTATTGTTAGATTCGTCCGGGGACATTTTTTTTTTCCCGCATTTTCTTATTGTGGTAAAATACACATGACATAAAATTTATCATTTTTACTGTCTTTTGGTGCACAATTCTGTAGCATCAGGTACATTCACATTATTACTCAGTCATTACCACTATCCATCTCCAGAACTCTTTTAATCTTGCAAAACTGAAACTTTGTGCCCATTAAACACTAACTCCACATTCCTCCCTCCCCCGAGCCCTGGCAGCCACCATTTCACCTTCTGTCTCTATGAATTTGATTACTCTAGGTAGGTCATATAAATGGAATCATACAGTATTTGTCCTTTCATGACTGCCTTATTTATATACCTAGCAAAGTGTCTTCAGGATTCCTCCATGTTGTATCATGTGTCAGAATTTCCTTCCTTTTTAAGGTTCAATATATTTCATTATATGTATATACCATCCCCTACTTTTTTAAAACTAAAGGAATCATGCCTATGTATAGTCTTTCTACCTGCTCAATATGTCAGAAAACAGAGGTAGTTAAGAGCATGGACTCAGGCCCCAGGAAGGCTAGGTCATACTCATTATTTAACCTTTCTGTGCCTGTTTCATAACATATAAAAACGGATCACGAGGTCAGGAGATCGAGACCACGGTGAAACCCCGTCTCTACTAAAAATACAAAAAAAAAATTAGCCGGGCATGGTGGCGGGCGCCTGTAGTCCCAGCTACTCGGAGAGGCTGAGGCAGGAGGATGGCATGAACCCGGGAGGCGGAGCTTGCAGTGAGCCGAGATTGAGCCACTGCACTCCAGCCTGGGTGAAAAAGCGAGACTCCATCTCAAAAAAAAAAAAAAAAAAAAAAAAAAAATTAGGTAACAGTGAATTAATACATACAAAACAGTTAAAACAGTGTCTGGCATGTTTCCCATTTTTTCCCATTTTTTCAAATGTATAAACACATTTGATTTTTTTTAAATTATGATTGCTTTTTTTCAGATGACATTGTGTCAAAGAAATCTTGCTCTTTCAGTCCTTAAAGTGCTACCCATTCTTTCTCATTGTTGCAATGCATTTCATAGTATGCATATCCTTTTTATAAAAAACATAGATGAGTGGACTTCTGGTTTCTGGTCAGAGATGTAAGAAGCTTGGAAGCTGCTACTCTATCCTAACAGCAAGCAAAAAGCCAAACAAACTGAAAAATCAACACTCTTGCTAGATCCATGAGAGATGTAAGGTCACAGGGCAAACTGCTGCCCCCAAAATTGGAGCGACAAACAGGTGAGTGCAGAGAATCACAATTTACAGGAGCAGAAGGAACCCATGAGCAGAAACCTTTATGGGAACCAATGCCCAGGCAAGGGAAAATTGAATTGTAATGGACAAATTGCTGGAGGCTCAGTGTGGACAAGTGTGAGACATTAAAAACTCCCAAGGGACCCCGTCATTAGGGGGGCTCCCACACTTTTGTAAGTTTTACTTCCTGAAGCTCTACCAAGTTCTCATGGTGAATACTGGAGAAAAATCCCCTCATGGTTCTGGCAAGAGGAGGGAAAAAGGAACAATTCTGATGTATGCCAGGCCTGTCCTCGGGAGAAACTAGGTAACTAGAGCCTAACCTGCTAGGATTATCAGAGAGAAGCTAACTGATCTTGGGGGAAGGAAACTCCATCTGCCCCTAGCCATGCTGTCCCATCTAAGGAGGGCAAGAAAAAAACAGCAGCAACTGAGAAGCATTTGCGAAATTAACAGTCCAGGGCAAAGGCTCACTAAAAGACGGAGACCTCTTTGTAGGACTATAGAATGCTTCCCCTCTTCCCACATCTTACCACCACATCACTAAAAGCCTACTTATAGCAGTTTCTTTTACCCAGTACATTATTTCCAGCTATCAAGAAAATATTACAAGGGATACTAAAAGGCAAAAACACAGTTTGAAGAGACAGAGCAAATATGTGAACCTGGCTCAATTATGGCAGGCATGTTGGGATTATCAGACCAGGAATTTACACATATAACTATAATTAATATGCAAAGGCTCTAACAAATAAATTAGCATGCAAGAACAGATGGGCAATGTAAGCAGAGAGATGGAAATACTAAGAGAGGACCAAAAATAAATGCTAGAGATAAAAAACATTGTAACAGAAAGGAAGAATGCCTTTAACAGGCTTTTAGTAGACTGGACATGCCTGAGGAAAGAATCTCTGAATTCAAAGACATGTCAATAGAAACCTCTAAAAACAAAAAGCAAAGAGAAAAAGACTAAAACAAACTAACAAACAAACTTGAATATCCAAGAACTATATGATGGCTAAAAATGTTGTAACATTTACGTATTTAGAATAACAGAAAGAGAAAAAAGAAAGGAACCGAAGAAATATTTGAAATAATAATGACTGAAAATGTCCCCAAATTATTGTTAAACACCGAACCATACATCCAAGAAGCTCAGAGAACACCATGCAGGATATGCCAAAAAAACAAAGCAAACAAACAAACAAACAAAAAACCCTACACCTAGACGTACACTCAAACTAGAAAAAATCAAGCATAATGAAAAAATTCTGAAACAAGCCAGAAGGAAAACAAGAAACAAACCAACCAAAAACAACAAAAACAAACATCTTACCTATAGAAAAGCAAAGATAAGAATTACATCTGACTCAAAAACTGTGCAAGTAAGAAGAGAGTGGAGTGAAATATTTAAAGTGTTGAGAGGGGGGAAAAATACTAGCCTAGAATTGTGTACTCTCTGAAATTATCTTTCAAAAGTGAAGGAGAAATAAAGACTTTCTCAGACAAACAAAAGTTGAGGGAATTTGTTACCAGTAGACCTGCTTTGCAAGAAGTGTTCAAAGAAGTTCTTTAGAGAAAAAATGGGAAACAGTATAGGTTAGGAGCTCAGATGTCGGCCGGGCGCGGTGGCTCATGCTTGTAATCCTAGCACTTTGGGAAGCCAAGGCAGGCGGATCACAAGGTCAGGAGATCGAGACCACGGTGAAACCCCGTCTCTGCTAAAAATACAAAAAAAAATTAGCCGGGCGTGGTGGCGGGCGCCTGTAGTCCCAGTTACTCGGAGAGGCTGAGGCAGGAGAATGGCGGGAACCTGGGAGGCGGAGCTTGCAGTGAGCCGAGATTGCGCCACTGCACTCCAGCCTGGGCGACAGAGCGAAACTCCGTCTCAAAAAAAAAAAAAAAAAAAAAGAACTCAGATATATACAAGTAAGGGAAGAGTACTGAAGAAGGAATAAGTTAAGGTAAAATAAAAGCTTTTCTCACTTTGGGAGGCTGAGGTGGGTAGATTACCTGAGGTCAGGAGTTCGAGACCAGCCTGGCCAACATGGTGAAACCCCATCTATACTAAAAATACAAAAATTAGCTGGGAGTGGTGGCACACGCCTGTAATCCCAGCTACTCGGGAGGTTGAGGCAGGAGAATTGCTTGAGCCAGGGAGGTGGAGGTTGCAGTGAGCTGAGATTGCACCACTGCATTCCAGCCTGGTGGACAGAGTGAGACTCTGTCTCAAAATAAATAAATGAATAAATAAATAAATAAATAAATAGACTCTGTCTCAAAATAAATAAATAAATAAATAAATAAGAGACTGTGTCTCAAAATAAATAAATAAACAAACTTTTTCTTCTTTTCTTTTTTCTTTTCTTTTCTTTTTTTTTTTGAGACGAAGTCTCGTTCTGTTGCCCAAGCTAGAGTCCAGTGGCGCGATCTCCACTCACTGCAACCTTTGCCTCCCAGGTTCAAGTGATTCTCCTGGGACTACAGCCATGCCCACCATGCCCGGCTAATTTTTGTATTTTTAGTAGAGAGTCCTGACCTTGTGATCCACCCACCTCGGCCTCCCAAAGTGCTGGGATTACAGGCATGAGCCACCGTGCCTGGCTCGCTCTTTCTTTCTTTCTTTCTTTCTTTCTTTCTTTCTTTCTTTCTTTCTTTCTTTCTTTCTTTTTCTTCCTTCCTTCCTTCCTTCCTTCCTTCCTTCCTTCCTTACTTCCTTCCTTCCTCTTTCCTTCCTTCCTTCCTTCCTTCCTTCCTTCTTCTTTCTTTCTTTTTCTTTCTTTCTTTCTTTTTTTTTTTTTTGAGACGGAGTCATGCTCTGTTGCCCAGGCTGGAGTGCAGTGGCACGATCTCAGCTCCCTGCAAGCTCCGCCACCCAGGTTCACACCATTCTCCTGCCTCAGCCTCTCTAGTGGCTGGGACTACATGCACCCACCACCACGCCTGGCTAATTTTTTGTATTTTTAGTAGAGACGGGGTTTCACTGTGTTAGCCAGGATGGTCTCAATCTCCTGACCTGGTGATCCGCCCACCTTGTCCTCCCAAAGTGCTGGGATTACAGGGGTGAGCCACCATGCCTGGCCTTTTTCTTTTTTTTTGAGACAGAGTTCCTCTCTTGTTGCTCAGGCTGGAGTGCAATGGCACAATCTCAGCTCACTGCAGCCTCCACCTCGTGGGTTCAAATGGTTATCCTGCCTCTCAGCCTCCTGAGTAGCTGGGATTACAGGTGGGCACCACCATGCCTGGCTAATTTTTGTGTTTTTTAGTAGAAACAAGGTTTCATCATGTTGGCCAGCCTGGTCTCGAACTCCTGACCTTAGGTGATCTGCCCGCCTTGGCCTCCCAAAGTGCTGGGATTACAGGCATGAGCCACCACACCCAGCCAAAATCTTTTATTTTTGTTATGCATAATTGATCTAACAGATAACAGTTTGTTTAAAATAATTAGAGCAACAGTGTTTTCAATTATACACATACACACACACACACATACACGCTTATTTATGCTTAAAGTGAATGAATGACAACAGTCATACATAGGATTATTCTGTTATTATAAGGTACTTGGCTGGGTGCAGTGGCTCATGCCTGTAATCCCAGCACTTTGGGAGGCCGAGGCTGGCGGATCACGAGGTCAAGAGATCAAGATCATCCTGGCCAACATGGTGAAACCCTGTCTCTACTAAAAAAAAAAATAATAATAATAATAAGGTACTTATACTGCCTGTGAAGTGGTATAGTGTTATTTGAAAATGGATTTGCATTAGTTAGAAATGTATATTGCAAACTTTAGGGCAAATACTTAAAAATTTTTTTAGGTATAACTGATATTCTAAGAAAGGAGAGAAAAATTGAATCATTTAAAATGTTCAGTTAAAACCACAAAAGACAGGAAAATAGAAAATAAAAAAGAGATAGGTCAACAAATATAAAATAGTAACAAATATGGTAGATGTTAATCCACCTATCTCAATAATCATTTTGAATATAATGGTCTAAATCCACCAATTAAATAACAGGTTATCAGAATAGATTTTAAAAAAAGACTCAGTTATATGTTGTCTTTTAAGAAACTCACTTAAATATAAAGACATATATTGATTAAAAGAAAATGAATGGAGAAAGATATACCATGTTAATACTAATAAAAAAAAGTAGAGGCTGGGCGTGGTGGCTCATGCCTGTAATCCCAGCACTTTGGGAGGCCAAGGCAGGCGGATCACAAAGTCAGGAGATCGAGACAATCCTGGCTAACATGGTGAAACTCCGTCTCTACTAAAAAAATACAAAAAAACTAGCCAGGCATGGTGGCGGGGACCTGTAGTCCCAGCTACTTGGGAGGCTGAGGCAGGAGAATGGTGTGAACCTGGAGGCGGAGCTTGCAGTGAGATGAGATCGCGCCATTGCACTCCAGCCTGGGCAACAGAGTGAGACTCCGTCTAATAAAAAAAAAAAAAGTAGAAAAAAAATTAGCCAAGCATAGTGGTGTACACCAGTAGTTCCAGCTACTCAGGAGGCTGAAGTGGGAGGATCACTTGACCCCAAGAAGTCAAGGCTGCAGTGAGCTATGATCATACCACTGTGCTCCAGCCTGGGCAACAGAGCAAGACTGTCAAAAAAAAAAAAAAAAAAGAAGAATAAGAAAAGGAAAAGGAAATGAGAGTGCTATATTAATTTAAGACAAAGCAAACTTCATGGCAAAGAAAGTTATCAAGGATGAAGAGAGTCATTACCGAGTAATAAGACATAATGATCCTTAACATGCATGTGCCTAACAACAGAGCATCAAAATACATGAGGCAAACTGATAGAAGTGCAAAGAGAAATAGATGCATCTACTCTTGTAGTTGGAGACTTCGAGACCTGTCTATCAGAAATGGAAAAATCCAGGCAGAAAAATCAGTAAGGACATAGCTGAACTCAACACCACCATTAATTAAATGCATATAATGGATATCTGTAAACTACTTCATGTGACAGCAGCAGGATACACATTCTTCTCAAGTTCACATGGGACATTCACCAAGACAGATCACATTCTGGACCAAAAAACACACATTAACAAATGTAAGAACCAGAAATTATACAATGTCTGCTTTCAGAACACATTGGAGTTAAAATATAAATCAATAACAGAAAGATAGCTGGAAAATACCAAAATACTTGGAGATTAAACAACACACTTCTCAATAACACATGGATCAAATAAAAAATCTCACGATAGAGGCTGGGCACGGTGGCTCACGCCTGTAATTTCAGCACTTTGAGTGGCCGAAGCAGGTGGATCAGGAGTTCAAGACAAGCCTGGCTAACATGGTGAAACTCCATCTCTACTAAAAATACAAAAATTAGCTGGGCGTGGTGGCACATGCCTGTAATCTCAGCTATTCGGGAGGCTGAGACAGGAGAATCCCTTGAACTCGGGAAGCAGAGGTTGTAGTGAGCCGAGATTGCACCACTGCACTCCAGCCTGGGTAACAGAGCAAGACTCCATTTCAAAACAAACAAACAAACAACAACAACAACAAAAAACCTCAAGATAAAGCTTAAAATATTCTATTTATTTATTTATTTAAATTAGTGATGGAGTCACAATATGTTGCCCAGGCTTGTGTCAAACTCCTAGGCTCAAGTGAACTTTCTGCCTCAGCCTCTCAAAGTGCCAGGGTTACAATTGTGAGCCCCAGTATGCAGCCAAATATTTTGAATTAAATGAAAATGAAAACACAACTTATAAAAACTTGAGGGATGACATGATAGCAGTGTTTAGAGGGAAATTTATAGCATAGAATGCATATATTAGAAAAGAAGGAAGATCTAAACTCAGTCATTTAAGCTTCCATATTAGGAAGCTAGAAAAAGAAGAGCAAATTAAATTCAAAGTAAACAGAAGAAAATAAATAATAAAAATCAACCAGAATGGTGACTCACACCTACAATCTCAGCACTTTGGGAGGCCAAAGTAGGAGGATCACTTGAGCCCAGGAGTTCAAGACCAGCCTGGGCAATATAGTGAAGCCCTTCTCTGCAAAGAAATAAAAAATTAGCCAGCTTATACTTAGGCTGAGGCAGAAGGATTCCTTGAGCTCAGGAATTGAGACCAACCTGGGCACCATAGGGAGACCTCATCTCTAAAGAAAAAAATTAGCCAGGCATGGTGGCACATGCCTGTAGTCCTAGCTACTCAGGAGGATGAGGTGGAAGGATTGCTTGAGCCCGGGAGTCTGAAGCTGCAGTAAGCCATGATCGTGCCACTGCACTACAACCTGTTGATGAAGTAAGATTCTGTCTCAAAAAAAGAGAGAAAGAATGAGAGAGAAAGCAGAGAAACAAAAGTTAGAGCATCAGTTGAATTGAAAACAAGAAATCGATAAAGAAAATTGACAAAACCAAAGTTATTTTTTTGAAAAGATCAATAGTCCTCTACCCAGGTTAACTATGACAGAGAGAGAGAGAGAGAAACTCAAATTGCTAATATCGGAAATGAATAAAGAGGCCAGGTGCAGTGGCTCATACCTGTAATTCCAGTACTTTGGGAGGCTGAGGCGGATGGATCACCTAAGGTCAGGAGTTGGAGACCAGCCTGGCCAATATGGTGAAACCCCATCTCTAGTAAAATTACAAAAATTAGGTTGGGCACGGTGGCTCATGCCTGTAATCGCAGCACTTTGGGAGGCTGAGGCAGGCAGATTGCCTGAGGTCAGGAGTTCAAGACCAGCCTGGGCAACATGGAGAAGCCCCATCTCTACTAAAAATACAAAGAATTAGACGAGATGGTGGCATGCACCTGTAATCCCAGCTACTCAGGAGGCTGAGACATGAGAATTGCTTGAACCCAAAAGGCAGAGGTTGTAGTGAGCTGACATCGTGCCACTGAACTCCAGCTTGGGCAACAGCGAGAGATACTCTGTCTCTAAATAAATAAATAAATAAACAAAAATTAGCTAATGTGGTGGTGAACACCTGTAATCCCAGCTACTTGGGAGGCTGAGGTATGAGAATCACTTGAACCCGAGAGGCAGAGGTTGCAGTGCGCCATTGTACTCCAGCCTAGGCGACAGAGTGAGACTCTGTTTCAAGGAAAAAAAAAAAAAAGAAATGAACAAAGACACATCACTACAGATCTTGTGGACATAAAAAGGATAATAAAGAAATGCTTTTTTAAACAACTCTGTGAACACAAATTTGACAACCTAGATGAAATGGACCAATTCCTAGAAAGACATAATCTGCCAAAACTCACACAAGAAGAAATAGGCAATATAAATAAACCTATATCTATTGAATTAGTAATCAATAACCCTCCAAAAGAGAAAGCACCAGGCCCTGATGGGTTCACTGGTGAATTCTGCCAAACATTAAAGGAAGAAATTACAAGAATTCTCTACATTATCTTTCAGAAAATAGGAACAGAGAGAAAACTTCCTAACTCATTTTATGAGGCCAGCATTACACTAATACTATAACTAGAGAAAGACATTACAAGGAAAAATAACCTATAGACCAATATCTCTCATGAACATAGATACAAAATCATCAACAAAATATTAGCAAGTCAAATCAATAATCTATAAAAAGAATGGTACACCGTGACCAATTGGGATTTATTCCAAGTATGCCAACCTGGTTTAGCATTAAAAAACAATTAATGTAATAGATCACATAAACAAGCTAAGGAAGCAAAATCACATGATTTTATCAGTAATCACAGAAAAAAAGCATTTGTTGAAATTTAACACCTATTCACAATAAAAACTCTCAATGAACTAGGAATGGGGGAAACTTTCTCAAGTTGACAAAAAAACCTGCAATAGACATTATATTGAATGGTAAGAAACTAAATGTTTTCCCACTAAGATCAAGAACAAGGCAAGGGTGTCCCCTCACGACTGCTTTTTGAAATAATGCTGGAAGTCCTTAATACAATAAGAAAAGAAAAGGAAATAAAAGGAATACAGATTGGGAAGGAAGAAGTAAAACCATCTTTGTTTGTAGATGATATGATTATCTATGTAGAAAATCCCAGAGAATCAACCAAAAGAAAAAAAAAAAAAACCCAACCTCCTATAGCAAGATTGCAGAATACAAGGTCAATATAGCAAAGTTAATCATTTTCCTATGTACCAGAAATGAACAAGTGGATTTTTTTTTCTTTTTTGAGACAGAGTCTAGTTCTGTCGCCCTGTCTGGAGTGTAATGGCTCAATCATAGCTTACTATGGCCTGGGCTCAACCAATCTTCCCACCTTAGCCCCCTGAGTAGCTGGGAACATGCCACCACACCTGGCTAAATTTTTTCATTTTTTGTACAGACAGGGTCTCTGTCTGTTTCTCAGACTGGAAAAAGTGAAATGAAAAACACAATATTATTCTAATTACCACCCCCAAAATGAAATATTTAGGTATAAATCTAATAAAATATGTACAAGATTTATATAAGAAAAATTACCAAACTCTAGTGAAAGAAATAGAAGAAGAGCTAAAATAAAGGGAAATATATACCATGTTCATGGGTAGGAAGACTCATTATTTTCAAGATGTTTGTTCTTGCCAACATGATCTTTAGATTCAATGCAATCTCAATCACAATCCTGGCAAGTTATTCTGCCCATATTAGCAAACCGATTTTAAAGTTTATATGGAGAGGCAAAGGACCCAGAATAGCCATACAATATTCAAGGAGAACAAAATCAGAGGATTGATACTACTGCCACTTCAAGACTTACTAAGACTTACTATAAAGCTATAGTAATTAAGAGGGTGTGAGCTGGGCATGGTGGCTCATGCCTGTAATCCCAGAACTTTGGGAGGGTGAGGCAGGCGGATCACCTGAGGTCAGGAGTTCAAGACCAACCTGGGCAATGTGGAAAAACCCTGTCTCTACTAAAAATATAAAAAGTCAGCCCGGTGTGGTGGCGGGCTCCCCTAATCCCAGCTACTCGGGAGGCTGAGGCAGGAGAATCACTTGAACCCAGGTGGTGGAGGTGGAAGTAAGCCAAGATCGAGCTACTGCACTCCAGCCTGGGAGCAAGACTCCCATTTCAAAAAAAAAAAAAAAAAAAAAAAAAAGAATGTGTGGCTGGACGCAATGGCTCATGCCTGTAATCCCAGCACTTTGAGAGGCCGAGGTGGGTGGATCACCTGAGGTCAGGAGCTCCAGACCAGCCCAGCCAACATCGTGAAACCCCATCTCTACTAAAATTACAAAAATTACCCAGGCTTGGTGGTGTGTGCCTGTAGTCTCAACTACTCAGGAGGCTGAGGCTGGAGAATTGCTTGAACCTGGGAGGTAGGGGTTGCAGTGAGCCTAGATCACGCCACTGTACTCTAACCTGGGCAACAGAGTGACACTCCACTGTCTCGAGAAAAAAAAAAAAAAGACAGTGTGATACTGGTGAAAGAACGGGCAAATTGATTGATAGGACAGAATGGAGAGCCCAGAAACAGACCCACATAAATACAGTCAGTTGATCTTCGACAAAAGCTCAAAGGCAGCACAATGGAGAAGAGATAGTCTCTTTAACAAATGGTGCTGGAACAACTGAATATCCACATGCAAAATAATAATAATAATAATAATAATAATATGGACATAGACCTTACAGTCTTCCAAATGTTTCACAGATATAAATGTGAAGCCTATGAAACTCATAGAAAATAATATAGGAAAAAAAAGCTAGATTGCCTTGGGTTTGGCAATGACTTTTTAGATACAACACTGAAGGCCCAATTCGTGAAAGAAAATGTTGGTAAGCTGGACTTCATTAAAGTTAAAAAGTTCTGCTGTCAGAGACACAGTCGAGTGAATGAAAAGACAAGCCACATACTGGGAGAAAATCTTTGCAAAAGACATATCTGGGCCAGGTGCCGTGGTTCACACCTACAGTCCCTGCACTTTGGGAGGCTGAAGTGGGTGGATCACTTGAGGCCAGGAGTTTGAGACTAGCCTGGCCAACATGGCAAAACCCCGTCTTTACTAAAAATACAAAATTTAGCCAGGCATGGTGGCATGTGCCTGTAGTCCCAGCTACATGGGAGGCTGAGGCAGAAAATTGCTTGAACCCAGGAGGTAGAGGTTGCAGTGAGCCGAGATCGTCCCACTCCAGCCTGGGTGACAGAGGGAGACTCTCTCTCAAAAAAAAAAAAAAGACATATCTGATAAAGGACTGTTACCTAAAATATACAAAGAACTCTTGAGGTGGGGTGTGGTGACTCACACCTGTAGTCCCAGCACTTTGGGAGGCCAAGGCGGTCAGATCACCTGTGGTCAAGTTTGAGACCAGCCTGGCCAACATGGTAAAACCCCATCTCTACTAAAAATACAGAAATTAGCCAGGTGTGGTAGAGCATGCCTATAGTCCCAGTTACTTGGCAGGCTGAGGCAGGAGAATTGCTTGAACCTGAAAGGCAGAGGTTGCAGTGAGCTGAGATCGCACCCCTGAACTCCAGCCTGGGCAACAGAGTGAGACTCCATCTCAAAAAAATTTAAAAAAGAACTCTTAAAACTCAAAACTAAGAAAAGAAACAACCTAATTAAAAATTGGGCAAAAGACCTTAACAGACACCCCAAGGAAGATATACAGATGGCATGTTAGCATATGAGAAGATGTTCCACAACATATGCATCTGGGAAATACAATTTCAAACAACAATGAGCTAGCACTACATACTTATTAGAATGGCCAACATCCAGAACATTGACACCAAATGCTGGTAGGATGTGGAGCAGCAGGAACTCTCATTCCTTGCTGGTGGGAATGCAAAATGCTATAGTCATTTGGAAGGCATGTTGGCAGTTTCTTATAAAAATAAATTTACTCTTACCATATGACCCAGCAATCATACACCTTGGTATTTACCCTAAGGAGTAAAAAACTCATGTCTACACAAAAACCTCCACATAGATATTTACATCAGCTTTATTCATGATTGCCAAAATTTGGAAGCAACCAAGATATTCTTCAGTAGGTGAATGTATAAA
Source organism: Nomascus leucogenys (assembly GCF_006542625.1). NCBI lineage: Eukaryota > Metazoa > Chordata > Mammalia > Primates > Hylobatidae > Nomascus > Nomascus leucogenys. The sequence goes on from NC_044401.1 coordinate 55,718,217, forward strand.
TAAACCATGGCATATCCAGAATATAGAATATTATTGAGCACTAAAAAGAAATGAACTATGAAGCCATGAGGAGATATGGAGGAACCTTAAATGCATATTACTAAGTCCCAGTCTGAAAAGGCTACATACAGTATGATTACAATTACGTGACATTCTGGAAAAGGCAAAAGTATGGAGGTAGTGAAACAATCAGCGTGGTTGCCCAGGGTTGGGAGGAGGAAGGGATGAATAGGCAGCGCACAGAGGATTTTTTAGGGCAGTGAAAATACCCTGTATGATATACTACAATGGTACATAAAAGTCATTACACATTTGTCAAAACTCATAGAACGTACAGCACCAGGAGTAATACTTAATGTGAACTATGATCTTTGGGTGATAATGTGTCAATGTTGGCTCATCTGTTGTAATAAATATGCCACCCTGGTGGGGGATGTCAATAGTGAGGGAGGCTGTGCATGTGTAGGGTCAGGGACTGGATGGGAAATCTTTGAATATTTTACTCAATTTTGCTGTGAACCTAAAACTACTCTTAAAAAAAGCCTATTTAAAAATTGATAGGATTATACTATATACAGTATTCTGTACCTTGACTGCCTTTATTTTTAAATTTTTTGTGGAAACAAGAGTCTTGCTATGCTGGTCTTGAACTTCTGGGCTCAAGTGCTCCTCCCACCTCAGCCTCCCAAAGTACTGGGATTACAGGCATGAGCCACCGCTACTGACCTTCTTTTTATTTATTAATATATCTTAGAAGATCATGACAACATATACAATTGTACCCCATTCAATCAAATGGATTAATACTATGCCATGGCATAGATACCACCATAAGTTATATAGCCAGATGCCTCTTGGTAGACATGTTTTTGGTCCCTTGTTATAGATGGTGGTGCAGTGAACACCCTTGTATTCATCCTTTGTGTATAATCAAGGGTATAGCCATAGGATAAAGTTGAGTCAAGGGGTAAGTACATTTACAAGAGTGCACGTGCCACCGTTACATCCCAAAACCAGTGGAGATGTTCTACCATTACAGTCGATGATGATGACCACTCAGTCTACCTTGTGGCTTGAGAAGTAGGTATCACCAAGAGGTGAAGGGACTTGCCCAATGACACACAGTTAAATGATTTTTCCCAATAAATACGCATGATACAAAATTCAAAAAGAATACAACATTATGCCAGTTAGGACTAGGTTTGACTGCATGTGAAATGAAAAACCAAAATAATTGCAGTTTAATGACCCAAGGCTGGGTGCAATAATTTACATCTATAATCCCAGCAATTTGGGAGGCCAAGGTGGGAGGATCATTTGAGGCCAGGAGTTCAAGACCACCCTGGGCAACATAGCAAGACCCTGTCTTTACCAAAATAATTTTTAATTAGCTGAGCATGGTGGCAAATACCTGTGGTCCCAGCTACTTGGGAGGCTGAGGTGGGAGAAGCTCCTGAGCCCAGGAGTTCAAGGATGCAGTGAGCCATGATCCCACCACTGCACTCCAGCCTTGGTGACAGAGCAAGACCTTGTCGCAAAAACAAAATAAAATAAAATAAATGACCCAAGGTTATTATCTCTTATATAAAACAAATGTCCAGGCCGGGCGCGGTGGCTCATGCCTGTAATCCCAACACTTTGAGAGGCCGAGACAGGCAGATCACGAGATCAAGAGATCGAGACCATCCTGGTTAACACGGTGAAACCCCGTCTGTACTAAAAATACAAAAAAATTAGCTGGACGTAGTGGTGGGCGCCTGTAGTCCCAGCTAATCGGGAGGCTGAGGCAGGAGAATGGCGTGAACCCAGGAGGCGGAGCTTGCAGTGAGCCGAGATCGCGGCCACTGCGCTCCAGCCTGGGAGACTGAGCGGGACTCCGTCTCCAAAAAAAAAAAAAAAACAAAAAAAACCCCAAAAAACAAAAAAAACAAATGTCCTAGAGTGAGGCAGTCCAGAGCTGGTATGCTAGCCCCTGAAGTCATTAGCAACTTCCTGCTTTATGCTCACCACTCCTGGGGTATAGCCCCTATCTTTATTGTCAGAGATGCCTGCTAGATTCCTGACCATCACATCTGCATTCCAGGCAGCTGAATGGAGAGATGGATGAAGAAAAATGGGACAAAGAGTACCCGGTAGCATCCTTATAAATCTATTTATATAAAGTTGTTTCCTTAACACCACAAAACACATCTACGTGTATTTTGCTTAGTCATATGGTCACATCTAACTGCAAGAGAGGTTGGAAAATGCAGTCTTTATTCTCTACAGTCAAGGTCTTAGCTAAAAATTGAGGGTTCTAAATACTAAGGGAGAAGGGATGAATAGATATTGTGGCAAGCTATTTGTCTCTGTCATGGTTAAATTGCAAAAAAATAAACTTACCTCCTTCCCAGGCAGCCATTGTTAACATTTTTTGAATGTCTAGAAAAAGTCCTTTGTTCAGGATTATTTTCCCACTCTGCCAAGAGTCACCATGACCTGCTCACACTCCACCCTTACGAAATTGCCGTGCCACTTCTCCTCTCCCATTTGATTCTCACAGAAGCTCTATGAAATGGGTTGGGCAAATGTCATGATCCTCATTTCCTAGGGGAAGAAACTGAGGCCCAGAGGGGGAAACTGACTGCCTAAAATCGCCATGTAGGCTGGGCACGGTGGCTCACCCCTGTAATCCCAGCACTTTGGGAGGCCAAGGCGGGCAGATCACGAGGTCAGATCGAGACCATCCTGGCTAACACGTGAAACCCCGTCCCTACTAAAAATACAAATAATTAGCCAGGCATGGTGGCGGGCACCTGTAGTCCCAGCTACTCCGGAGGCTGAGGCAGGAGAATGGTGTGAACCTGGGAGGCAGAGCTTGCAGTGAGCCGAGATTGCACTACTGCACTCCAGCCTGGGCGACAGAACAAGACGCCGTCTAAAAAAAAAAAAAATGAAACAAACAAAAAAAACAATCGCCATGTAAAGGATGGAGCCAAGCCTCCTGTGGAGGCAGGACAAAGTGGGGTGTGTTTCCCAAACACCGGACACATGCAAGATGCATCGGGCAGCCAGTGGTGAGCACATGGTTCCATTTCCAATTTCTTCCATAACTTTAAGGAGAAAGTTTCAGTTTGGTGCTAATGCGTCTTTAACTCCTCTCACACTTACTAATAGGTCTTTTAAACAAAGAGAAATCGGCCCTCAGGCTCAGAGCACTCGGCAGGCAAAAGTATCTGGCTAGATTCTAAGAACATTGTTTTGATTTCATTATACCTATATTTATAGTGTTTTTCTATTTATGGCAAATGATCCTGGTTTCCTTTTCTTTTAAATTTACTTTTTAAGTAAATGCATCTAAGTTAAAAAGTGAGTTTATTCAAAGAAAAACATGCAGTAAGGAACTATCTGTGCTTGAATACAGATTCCCTCACTTACAAGCTATGTGACACTGGGTAAGACACTTGGTGCCTCTGAGCCTCAGTTTCCTCATTCGTATAATGAGGGTGGTATTTTTTCCCACCTCATGGCTTTTTTTTTTTTTTTTTTTTTTTTTTTGAGATGGAGTCTAGCTCTGTCACCCAGGCTGGAGTGCAGTGGCGTGATCTCCGCTCACTGCAAGCTCCATCTCCTGGGTTCACACCATTCTCCTGCCTCAGCCTCCCGAGTAGCTGGGACTACAGGCGCCCGCCACCACATGCGGCTAATTTTTTGTATTTTTAGTAGAGATGGGCTTTCACCGTGTTAGCCAGGATGGTCTCGAACTCCTGACCTTGTGATCCACTGCCTCGGCCTCCCAAAGTCCTGGGATTACAAGTGTGAACCACCCTGCCCGGCCGAATTTTTTAAATTAGTAATAGGATTAAATGAGATAATGAAAGTCAGAAACTTAGCACCCTGGCACATAGTTAAGTACTCAACACTATTTATTTATTTATTTATTTACTTATTTATTTATGTTTGAGATGGAGTCTTGCTCTGTCACCCAGGCTGGAGTGCAGTGGTGCAATCTTGGCTCACTGCAACCTCTGTCTCCTGGGTTCAAGCAATTCTCCTGCCTCAGCCTCCTGAGTAGCTGGGATTACAGGCATGTGCCACCAAGCCCAGCTAATTTTTGTATTTTTAGTAGAGATGGGGTTTCACCATGTTGACCAGGCTGGTCTCCAACTCCTGACCTCAGGTGATCCACCTGCCTTGGCCTCTCAGAGTGCTGGGATTACAGGCATGAGCCATCGCGCCCGGCCACTCAACACTATTTTTAGCAATAGTATCACAATATTAAAAATATTAACATTGTTCATCTTAATTTTGTCATAACACCTCCTGGCTGCTTGGAGCAGAGAAAGTCAGTAGGACTGTGGGGTAGCTGGATAGAGATCTCCCATCCTGGAGCCTCTGCCCCTACACCAGTGGTTTTCAGCCAGGGATAATCCCCTACATTAGGGTTTTTTTTTTTTTGAAACCATGTCTTGCTCTGATGCCTAGGCTGTAGTGCAATGGTGCAATTTTGGCTCACTGCAGCCTTGATTTTCTGGCTCAAGCGATCCTCCCACCTCAGCCTCCTGAGGAGCTGGGACTACAAGTGCATGCCACCATGTACTTGTGGTTTTCACCATGTTGCCCCAGGCTGGTCTTAAACTCCTGGCCTCAAATGATCCTCCCACCTCGGCCTCCCAAAGTGCTGGGACTACAGGCATGAGCCACCCATACCCAACTGATATTTTTTAATCAGTATTGACTGGGTTTGGTGTGCCCCTGGCATCTGGCGGGTAGAGGCCAGGGATGATGCTAAGTATCCCACAGTGCATTGGTTGGCCCCTCATGAAGAATCATCTAGCTTGAATGTCAAAAGCATTGAGGCTGAGAAACCTTGTGCCATCCTGTACCCGTGTATGTGCCTAGCAGCAGCTGGCTCTTCAGCCAGCTCATTGTTCCAAAAGAGACTTGAGCTTGGAACCCAAAAGCCTCAGCCTCAGTTTCTTCATCCAGCAAATGGGAACACTGAACCCTACCTTATCTGCAGTCATTCCATCTCCTGATGGTTGGCCCTCTTGGGCACTTCCCTGGCCTAGGCTATCTCTACTGGTCCCTTTCTGTCTTTCCCCTAGGTGCAAGGAACCCATCTAATTGGCTTTTCATTTGTTTGACTTCTGATATTTCCCATTCCCAGAGTGGCCTCTGTGGCCCCACAGCCACCATCTGAAACCCTGCAGCGTGAGTGCCCCAGCCATCTCCGAGTACCCCTGTTATTGTGGGCGGCAGCTGCTAGTCTTTTTCCATTGCACACCTTGACATGTGTAACTCTTCTATTTACGTGTTGACTTGTTGGCTGTATTCCTTCCCACATGCCTCTGCCCTGAAGACAGACACCCAGCCTGCTCTCCTCGGCACACTGCACAGTGCCTGGCACATAGTGGGCATGCAGGAATGTATTTGTGGGATCTTTGAGGTGAGAGGCAAAAAGAGAGGATAAGGTGAGGGAATAGATATAGAGAAGGGAGAAAAGAAATAGAGAGAAGGAGGAAGTTGAATGAATATTAAATGCTGAGAGATCTAAATAAAGGGGAAAGCGGGAGGGGCGGGGGTCCAGACTGAGACTTGAGCACAAGGTAGACAAGCCGGGGCGGGGGGCGGTGGGTGCGAAGAAAGATGAAAAGGGCGGGGAAGAGAAAGGAATGGAGACACAGAAAGAGAGAGAGAGAGACAGAGGCAGAAAGAACGTGCAGGCGGAAAGCAAAAGGAAGAAAACCTCCCTGAGGCCTCAGTGCTCAGGTTGCGGAGGGGAGGAGGACCGCCCGCAGGAGCCAGCGCTGAGCAGCTTGGAGCGCCGGGATGCAGGCGCGGTTTCCATGGAGACGGGGATGCTCCCGGCGGAAGCCACCGACTGCTGCAGGACCCGCGCCTCTGGCACCTTGGGAGTGGACGACCAGAGAGGTGGCGAAGGGACGGTGTGGGTTTGCCCCCTTCTTGGGCTCGTTCCCACTCCTGCCTCTTGCTGGAGATTTAGAGCCCGGGAATAGGGAGGCAGGAGCGCACCCGCCTGGGAAAGTGCCCTGGGAACTCCGAGGGCGGGGAAGGACTGGGGCTGAGATCACTCCTCGCCCTGCCCCGTTCCCTTCCTTGGCGTTTGACCCTCCTTTCCTTTCAGATAGGGTCCTGGAGGGTCTGGCAAAGTGCAGCGCTATGTGGAGAGATGATGGCCAGGCCTTCTCCGCAGGCCCCTCTTCCTTCTCCTGCCCTGTTAATGCTGGAGCATCAGGGCTCAGTCCTAAGCCTTCTCTTCAGTTTCCACCGTGTCCAGTCCTTGGGATTTAAATACCTGAAGTGCCCACAGTTCCCAAATTTGCATGTCCAGCCCTGGTTTTCCCCTGAGCTCTGGCCTGTTCAAAGTTGCTAATTCTTTAACTCATCCAGCTTGTTCCCGCCGCAGGGCTTTGCTTTTGCCATTCCCTTTGGCTGTAACTCTTTTCCCAGCCCTTAGGTGGCGAGTTCCACTGGAGTGGATAATTGACTTGGAGGAGGAGCATTGGTGGGAGGAGGAGCCCTGCTGCAGTGTCTGTTCGACCACAGAATTGTGGGGGGAGCCTGCATCTGGAAGAGGAGCACGTGTTGGGGAGAGGGGGAGGACTGGCTGGAATCTGGCAGTGCCACGATGGGGAGGAGGGCCCACTCCGTTGGAAGCCAGAAGAGGCTGAGGCCTGGGAACATTCCCTCCATTGTAGATGTGGGAGGGAGCTGGCACAGCCAAGGGCCCCTTCCCACCCTGGGGACTAGATGGGCCAGGTGGACAGTGGGCAGAGCTGACCATCACCCCCACTTTGCATTGCTGTCATCTAAAACCCAGGCTAAGCACGCTGTGGGCCTGGTGCAGGCTCAAGGTCCCCACGGTTCCAAACAGAGCCCTATGGAACCTTTGGGTCTCAGATACAGTAACCCAAATGTTGGCAGGACTGGCAGTACGAGGGCCCCATCAAGCCGGTGATGCAGAGCTGGTGGAGGGGAAGACCCCATCTCTACAGTGGCCTGCTGAATCTGGGGGTTCTGACTGCCTTGTGACATGGCAGGTGCCACTCTCCAAGCCAGTCACTGTTACCAGAGGAACGCAATGTGCTGATCAGCTCAGGCTTGGGTCTCATCCACTAGGCTAAGTGCTGGCCAAGGGCCCACCTGGGCCGGGATTGGGACAGGTGGGTTGCTAAATCCAAAGCAGGTGGATGCTAGCTAGGGAACCATTGCCAAGGCCCTTCTGAGCCTGCTCCTTCTCTTCCTCTTTGCCTTTGTCCTCCTAACCTGAAACCAACTCTCCAAATTACTTTCTTATTTGTGTAATTATTACTTTTGGTGTTATGACTGGTTTTGATAACAGCCAAGATTTACCCAGAACTTACTGTACCAGGCACTTTACATTTTGCTGCCTTCCATAATCTTTACAACCACTTGAGGAAACCATCATTATCCCCATTGTACAGATGAGGAAACTGAGGCTTAAAGATGAAGGAACTTGCTCAGTGTGGCATATCTAGAAAATAGCTGAGCCAGGATTTGAGACCCAGCCTTCTTAATCACTTTGCTATTATGTACCTCTCTCCACACTACATTGCAAGCTCCATGCAGCTAAAATCCAAGTCTCCCCACCCCCCAGGCCTGGTCTAGTGCCTGACATATGGTAGGCCCTGGATAAATGCTACCTGAGTGCCTGGCACTGTGCTAAGTGTTTTGCACGCATTACTTCATTTAATCCTCCTAATCGCCCTTGAGGTAAGTACAATGGTATTGATTGAAACAGGCCTGTTCAGGTTCAGCGGCATCCCCCAAGGTCATACAGCCAAGTTAGGGGAAGAACTAGGCTAAATCCTATCACTGGCACTCCATAGTCTGTGCTCTTAGCAAAGTGCTCAACTGCATGAATGAAAGTGTATTCTAGCATCGTGAATAAAAGGAAAATGATGCCCAATAAACGTTTGATGGGTGAAGGACAAGAATTTAAAAAATAACAATGAGGGCAGGTGTGGTGGCTCACTCCTATAATCCCAACACTTTGGGAGGCCGAGGCGGGCAGATCACTTGAGGTCAGGAGTTCGAGACCAGCCTGGCTGGTGAAACCTCATCTCTACTAAAAATACAAAAATGAGCCGGACGTGGTGGGAGGCACCTGTAGTCTCAGCTACTCAGGAGGCTGAGGCAGGAGAATTGCTTGAGCCGGGAGGTGGAGGTTACAGTGAGCCTAGATCATGCCATTGCACTCCACCCTGGGCAACAGAGCGAGACCCCGTCTCAAAATAAATAAATAAATAAAATAATAATAATAATGAGGATGGGAGAGATGGGAGAGGAAGTTGGTCCCGATGCTAGAGGAAGTTGAAGGAGGTGGCTGTGGGTGGCTATGTTCTCATATTCCCAGAATGCTTCCTGGAGGAGGAGTTGATCTGATGGGGAAGGGAGAGGGCATTGCGGGTTCCAGAAAGTTTCTGCTACCCATCCTAGACCTCTTTCTCTCTCTCTTTTCCCTGCCCCTGCCGTCTCTTTCTCCCGCCCCTGCCCTCTCTTTCTCCGTCTCTGGAAGTGGGTAACAAGCATGTGGTTGGGTTGATGTGCCCTCAATAGGGTGGGGCCCAGACTGCGGACACTAGGGAGTAATGATCTTTTCTCTTCCTTCCTGACCGTGATGGTGGGCCCGGTGCTCTGCCCCTCAGCTCTGTGCCTCGTCCTGGGCTGCATGATCTTTCCTGACGGCTGGGACGCCGAGACCATCCGGGACATGTGTGGGGCCAAGACGGGGAAGTACTCCCTGGGGGACTGTTCAGTGCGCTGGGCATACATCCTGGCCATCATCGGCATCCTCAACGCCCTCATCCTCTCCTTCCTCGCCTTCGTGCTGGGCAACCGGCAAACAGACCTGCTGCAGGAGGAGCTCAAGCCGGAGAACAAAGGCGAGTGTGCTGTGGGCTGGGGGGCAGCGGCGGGAGCCAGGCCTGCTCCTGGGAGGCAGGATAATTTCAAATAAAAGGAGTAAGAGGGTTGCATGAATTGGAAACCCTGGCTGGGCGTGGTAGCTCACGCCTATAATCCCAGCACTTTGGGAAGCCAAGGCAGGTAGATCGCTTGAGCCCAGGAGTTCAAGAGCAGCCTGGCCAACATGGTGAAATCCCCTCCCTAAAAAAATACAAAATCTGGGCCGGGCACGGTCGCTCATGCCTGTAATCCCAGCACTTTGGGAGGCCGAGGTGGGTGGATCATGAGGTCAGGAGATCCAGACCATCCTGGCTAACACGGTGAAACCCTGTTTCTACTAAAAATACAAAAAAATTAGCTGGGCATGGTGGCGGGCACCTGTAGTCCCAGCTACTTGGGAGGCTGAGGCAGGAGGATGGCGTGAACCCAGGAGGCGAAGCTTGCAGTGAGCCGAGATTGCGCCACTGCACTCCAGCCTGGGAGACAGCGAGACTCTGTCTCAAAAAAAAAAAAAAGGCCGGGCGCGGTGGCTCACGCTTGTAATCCCAGCACTTTGGGAGGCTGAGGCGGGCGGATCACGAGGTCAGGAGATCGAGACCACGGTGAAACCCCGTCTCTACTAAAAAATACAAAAAATTAGCCGGGCGTGGTGGCGGGCGCCTATAGTCCCAGCTACTCGGAGAGGCTGAGGCAGGAGAATGGCGTGAACCCGGGAGGCGGAGCTTGCAGTGAGCCAAGATTGTGCCACTGCACTCCAGCCTGGGCGACAAAGCAAGACTCCGTCTCAAAAAAAAAAAAAAAACCACAAAAACTAGCTGGATGTGGTGGCAAGTGCCTGTGGTCTCAGCTACTCAGGAGGCTGAGGTGGGAGGATCACCTGAGACTGAGAAGGTTGAGGCTGCAGTGAGCTGTGATTGTGCCACTGCGCTCCAGCCTGGACTACAGAGTGAGAGGCTATCTCAAAAAAAAAAAAAAAAAAAGAAGAAAAGAAAAGAAAAAAAGAAACCTGCTTGACAGTACAACCACCTTTTAAATGATTTGATGTTCTCCCTCAGATCTGATCATTTGCCTGTGACCCAGCAAACCCACCTCAGGTGCAAACCCATGAGAAGCGTTCAAGGGTGCTGGTGGCCGCAGCTTCACTGTAGCAAACAGCTATAAACAGCCCAATGGCCATGGACAGGAGGCCAGATAAATACATGTGACATGTTCACATCACAGAGCAGCTCACAGCCATGAAAATGTCACACTTCAGTTATATGTACCACAGTGGATGTATCTCAGCAATATAATATTGAGGGGAAAAAAAAAAAAAAACAAGTTCCAGAAGATGACAGAGTGATATATTTACTGAGCTCGAAACTAAGCAAAACTAAGCAATGTATTGTTTAAACACACATGTATTTGTGGCAATATATATTTTTTTTTTTTGAGAAGGAGTCTCACTCAGTTGCCCAGGCTGGAGTGTAGTGGCGCGATCTCCGCTCACTGCAAGCTCCGCCTCCCGGGTTCACACCATTCTCCTGCCTCAGCCTCCTGAGTAGCTGGGACTACAGGCATCCACCGCCACGCCCGGCTAATTTTTTGTATTTTTAGTAGAGATGGGGTTTCACCGTGTTAGCCAGGATGGTCTCGATCTTCTGACCTCGTGATCTGCCCACCTCGGCCTCCCAAAGTACTGGGATTACAGGCATGAGCCACCACGCCCAGCTGTGGCAGTATATTTTTTAAAAAAGCAAAGAAATAATAGATATGAAAGGTAGGATGATGGTCATCTGTGGTTATGATGGAAGGGGAGGAAGTCAAGTGTATGAGCTGGAGCATGGAGGTATATGCAAATTATGGGTAGAGTTAGAGTCCTTTTTTTTTTTTTTCTTGAGACAGAGTCTTGCTCAGTTGCCCAGGCTGGAGTGCAGTGGCATGGTCTCGGCTCACTGCAGCCTCCAGCTCCCGGGTTCAAGTGATCCTCATGGCTCAGCTTCTTGCTCTTGAGTACCTGGGATTACAGGCATGTTGCCACCACACCCACCTAACTGTTGTATTCTTAGCCTCCCAAAGTGTTGGGGTTACAGGCATGAGCCACCACACCCGGCTGAGTTATAGTTATTGAATGGTGAGCTCACCAGTATTTATTATTGTATTTTTTTAAAGAGATTGGGGGAGGGGGTCTCCCTCTGTTGCTCAGGCTGGAGTGCAGTGGTGCAATCATAGCTCACTGCAGCCTCAAACTCCTGGGCTTAAGCAATTCTCCTGCCTCAGCCTCCTGAGTGGCTGGGACTACAGGCATGCGCCACCACGCCTGACTAATTTTTGTATTTTTTGTAGAGACGAGGTTTCCCCATGTTGCCCAGGCTGGTCTTGAACTCCTGGCTTCAAGCAATCCTTCCGCCTTGGCCTCCCAAAGTGCTGAGATTACAGGTGTGAGCCACCTTACCTGGCACATTGTATGCTTTATAATTAGTGTATTGCATATAAACTTTCATATATATCAAGTAGCATTAAAATACAATAAAGAAAAAAGACCAGGTTCAGAGAACTCCAGAGCTCCAGTAACTTGCCCAAAGTCACTTAAGTGGTGAAGGCAGAATCTGAACCCAGGTCCAAGTCCAAAATCCAAGCTCTTCCCCTCTGTCATGCTGCCTGTCTCAACCTGGTGAAGCCAGAGATTTCCTGCACGGCTTTGGGAGCTCTCCTGGAATGCTGATCTGCTAACCTGTACTCAGAGGCAGGTTCTAAATACCTGATGCAGTCCTTCAGACCCCGGGATTTCTGTGGTTTTGGTGTGAAGTCAAGGCCTGCCCTCTGGCGGCAGCTTTCAGAAGTGCAAGACTAAGACAGATCCGGCCTTTCTCAAGAAGGGGTGTGGGGATGTGACTGATGTGAAGTGGGCCCCCTCAGTGTCCTTCTCCTCCCTTCCCAAAGCCCCCTAACAACTCGGTGTTAAAAATCGATGTAAAGGAGCCCCAGTTTTCCTCCCTTCAGTGTCCAGGGAGTCTCCGTCCCTCACTGGGAGTTCAAGATGAGTGAGCCTCTCACTTCAGTTTTAACCCAAAGACCTCCGAGTCAAAAGCCATGGCACGCACCTGTGGTCCCAGCTACAGGCTGAGGCAGGAGGATCGCTTGAGCCCACACGTTCAAGACCAGCCTGGGCGATGTAACAAAACCCAGTTTCTATTAAAAAGAAAGAAATATATGTATATTTTTAAAGAAGACCTCTGGAACCAAAGAAAAAATAATTGCTTCCATTTCCAGCATATTCTATGACCAAACACTGCCAAGTCCTTGGCTGTCATTATTTGTCTCTTTTTGACCCTTTGGAATTACCCTGTGAGGTAGGCTATGATCCTCATTTTGCAGATGAGAAAATTGGGGCTCAGAGAGGTTAAATGGCTTGCTCAAGGCCATCCTGCTGGTCAGGTGAGGCTGGGATTTCAGCGCTTGTGCAGTCTGCCCCTCTGACCTTTTTTTTTTTTTTTTTTTTGAGATGGAGTTTCACACTTTTTGCCCAGGCTGGAGTGCAGTGGTGCAATTTTGGCTCACTGCAATCTCTGCCTCCTGGGTTTAAGCGATTCTCCTGCCTCAGCCTCCCAAGTAGCTGGAATTACAGGCATGCACCACCACGCCCAGCTAATTTTTTGTATTTTTGGTAGAGACAGGGTTTTGCCATGTTGATCAGGCTGGTCTTGAACTCCTTGACCTCAAGTGATCCACCCACCTCAGCCTCCCAAAGTGCTGGGATTACAGGCATGAGCCACCGCGCCCGGCCCCTCTGCCCACTTTTGCCCTGGAGAATGTGCAAGGAAAGCCTGAATGCCCCGGCAGCCTCTGACTTTCTCTAATTCTCTCTCCTTGTCTCTCTCTCTCTCTTAGATTTTGTGGGCTCTACAGTAAGCTCCGTGTTGCGGCCCGGGGGTGATGTCTCTGGATGGGGAGTCCTTCCCTGCCCCGTGGCTCACTCACAGGGACCCTGAAAGGCCAGGATCACAGCCCAGGAATTGGCATGACCTCAGCTTGTCCTGCCTCCTGCCCTGTCGTCACTCCATTCAAGCTCTGAGGGAAGACCCTGATCTCAGACTTACTTCTCACCGACTACCCTGCGAGCTCCAGGCTTTGAGGAGAGGAAATCCTGGATGTGGCCTGGGGGAGAAGAGAGGCCCTCCAAACCTTGGGAGGGTCTAATTCTTGCTCCTCCCTCAATTTGACCTAAGGGAGCCTGCATCCGCCTAGGCCCTTGGGCTTCTCCTCTCCTCTCTAGACTGGCCTGGAAGTCCCTGCAGATCCCCAGGGAGAGCGGAGCTGTAGTTCCAGCTCCCCAGGCCCCTTCGGTCTGGAGAGCTGCTGCCTGGCTGTATCCACACCTCTTCTGGTCCCTGCCTCTTCAAGAAATTTATTCTAGATACTGCCCCAGGGTGGGCTGGACTCTTTCCTACTTTTTTTTTTTTCTTTGGCTGATGTTGGTTCCACCACATCTGCCACAAAGCTCCAGGTGCCACCAGTCTCCCCTGGGACCTCCTCTGCCCCATTCCAGCCTGCTCCCAGCTCGCCCTGAGTGAGAGCTACACCGAGGGACGCACAGGGCCCTGCTGTCAGCTGCAGACCGGGGCCCTGATCAGCCCAGAGTCAGAAAAGACCTTCAGGCTCTGGAGGTAGCGGGAGGGGGTACGTGGCCTTGGCAGTTGGAGCTTAGAAGCTCCTCAGCCCGGGCTGGCCTGGCCTCCTCTTCCTCTCTGCTGGAACATCTCGCCGATGACTGAGCCTTGACCTTGGCCTCTTTTGCCCAGGCCTCCTCTCTGCTGAGATGTCTCACCAATGACTGGACCCTTGACCTTGGCCTGTTTTGTACAGCACAGACTTCTTGGCCCTGTTGTCAGGGTTGGGGTTGGGGTTGTGGAGGGGACCCCAGAGGTGGGGAGTTGGGGGATGCATTACCCCTTCTGCCCCTTTTCATGCCCTCCACACCCCAGGCATCTACCAAGGGCAGAGACTGTCTTGTCTCTTTGATACTTTTCTGCATAACTTGAACTTGCAGGTCATCTCTGAACAGGGTACCCCTGTCCCCCTTCCTAGGCCTTGTTACCCTGTCCCAGCCTCTTCCTCCTTCTGGCCCACCTCTCGCCTTGCGATATGCCCAGGGTCTGCACCTATGGGCAGTGCTTGGAGCCGAGGCATGAGTGTATGTGTATGTGGGTGAAATGTGTGTGCGTGTGTGCGCGCGTGAGCGTGTGTGTGTTGGGGGCAGGTGAGAAGTTTCTCCCCCCTCCTCCCACTGTGGGGGCGTCTCCCTTCCCCTTGGCAGGGAGCAGGTGAGGGAGACTCCTGGTATTTTTTGAACACCCCTCATTCCCCTGTAGGTCTGGCGGCAGAGCCATCTCGCCCGGGGAGCCTCCCTGCCCTGGGGCCTGGACAGCTCCCCTCAGCGCTAGTTGCTGGTGCAGACCGGCTTCGTCCAGCGCCCCCTCCTGGCTGCCTGGACCTGCAGGGAAGGGGCGGTGCCCTGCAGGATGCTGGGGAAGCCGCCTCGGGCCTCGGCGGTGGGGAGAGGGTCGCTTGAGCGCCATGTGTTTGCCAACCTTGTGTTCATTTCCACAGGACTTGGACCTGAGAGTTAGGGTTTCCAAGAGAGACCCTAGAAGTCCCCTGCCTGTCTCCCCACTCTGGACCCTAGCCGGAATCAGATGCTGGGACCTGGTGGGTTCCTGCCACCTGTAACTTACCAAGTCCCGACCCCACTCCTCCACTTACTCCTCCCGGGCAAAGCCTCCCCGCAGTGCTCTGGTCCCAGCGCTGGGCTCCTCTTCCCCGCCGGCGCCTTCCCGGGCAGTCCAGTCGGCCTGGGGTAGGGGTGCTGGGGGACAGAGGGTCCGAGTTAAATGCGGGAGCGTGCGGGAGTCCCGTGGGAGGGAGTTGGGGTAGGAGGGAGTTCCTCAAAGATGCAAACCAAAGCCCAGCGTTGGAGGGGGAGAGCAGAGTTAGGAGAGAGTGAGGGGAGGGGCGCAGCAAGCGACTGGGAATGGGGAAGACAGTGGGGTGAGGAGGAGAGAGGTGCAGAGACAGGGAGATGAGAGATGATTGGAGAAGGAGCGAGGGGGACGGATAGGCACAGAGAGAGATAGTGCGAGGAGGAGAGATCGAGAGAGACGGGGTAGAGGCGGAGAGAGATGAGAGACCAGCTGAGAGGCTGCCCGAGAGCCTGGGGTGGGGGAGGGGAAATGGATGAAAAGGCGGAAAAAGGACTCGGGAGCCGGGAAGAGGTAAATGGAGATGTGGGTTAGGGGGCAAGAATGGGATGCAGAGGAAGGAGAGGAGGATGAAGGAGCCAGGATGCGGGGCAGTGGGGAGGGGGTGCTGTCTGGGCGCTGGATGAGGGGAGAGCTTGTTCCAAGGACGCCTGCCACCAGGTGTCCTTGCCACACCTTGTTCCCCAAGGACACCCACCAAACCTGTGCCCTTGTGCGGGGGTTAGAACTGACCCCTCAGAGGCTGGAGGCCCGGGGCACAGGCAGCCAAGGCCGCATCCTTTTGGGGAGAACTGGAGTGAAGGAAGCCACTTCAGAGGACATAGTGGGTCCAGCTGACTTAGGAGTGGGTCAGCGCCAGTAGAAGAGGGAGGCTAGTTCCCTGGTGGGGTAGCCTGGCCACATTCCCATGCCACCGCACTGGGCCAGCTGCCGTCTTGGCAGAGCCAGGGGGAGATACACCAGGGAGTTTGGGGTCAGGAAGTCAGAGTTGTGTGGGCTGAAGTCTGCGGGAACCCCAGGGTGACACAGGCAAGGGATAGAAGTCAGAGTGGGGACCAAACCATAGACCGGGGCCCTGGGTTCTGCAGAGGTGTGGATGGGGCGGGTGGCAGGTGCTCCAGTGGGGGCCCCAGGTGAGGCCCTGATGGCTCTCCTGGGGCAATAAAGACATCATGGGAAGGGGGCTTTGTGGTTTGCCTCTGCTCTCGTCGGGCGATCTGGCTTTAGCCTTCAGGAGGAGATAAGCAGAGATCAGTGCCTGTTTCTGACCCCAGGAGGGCCTTGTTGGGCTCCAACCTAGAGCCTTCCGGCTTCAGGTCCCAAGAGAAGTCCCCCCCAACTGTGACCGGATCAAGGGTCTGCCATTGCCCGCTTTTCTCTGCCTGATCTGGGGACTCAGGAGAGGCCACGGCAGCCACAGCCTAGGGGTGGTTCAGTCCCTGGCCCACAGTGCTGGTCAGTTGAGTCATTCTGGGAACTGGGGCTATGAAAACTTTCGTCTTTGGGGACCGGTACCCATGAAGGAAAACTTTCCTGAGGGGGTGAGGACCAAAGAATCAAGATCCTTTTCAGGCCTAGCCAAGATGATGAGAACTTTTAGATAAGGCTGTGGGGAGAGTCCCTGGCCTTTTGAGCATCCTGCTTGGGCACGCAGGGAATAACCTTTCTCCAGCTTCCAGTGTGAACTGAGAAAGGGAAACCCTGCCTTTGGAAAAGCTGGGATCTTCCCAGCACCAGAAACTTCTGCAAGCCCCTGCCTGGCCCATGGCTAACTTTTGAGTGGGACTGGGGTTTCCTGAACAGGGAACAAGGGAGCCTTCTGCAGAGCTCTGATGGGCAGCCCTCCGAGGGCCTGTGCTGTGTGTTGTTAGGATAGCTTGGTGTTGTCTACACCCATTAGTAAGCTCTGTTTGAGTGTGTCCTCGCTGTTCATTGTCTAATTTGGTAACATTTATTTTGGTCCTGACCCCTTCTGCTGCTGCTGGGTTTAAGCTTCAGTGCAGGTGGAATGACATTCAAATAAAGAAACACTTTCTATCACCCGTGCTGGCTGCCACTTCTCTGAGTCACTGGGATCAAGAGGGGTAAGATTCCGACCCCATGGATCAGGTTTGGTTGGTATTAACAGAGCCCTACTACTGTGGCTTAACAAGATAGTTTATTTTACCATCACATTAAAAAAAAAAAAAAAAAAAAGCCTGGAGGTGGGTAGATCATAGCTGATATGGCTCTCAGTGTTATCCAGAACCCAGGCTCCTATCTTTCTGCACTGCCATTTTCAATCCCGCCTACATGCTCAAGAACACCTCATGGCCCAACGTGGCTACTGGAGCTCCAGTGACCTGGTCCACATTTCATTTGAAGACTTCTGGAAATTTCACAGGACTGTGTCACTTGGGCCACATAACTGTAAAGGAGGCTGAAAAAATGTGGTCTGTTATCTCGGCGCATTCCCAGCCCAAATAAAACTGAGGTTCTTGGCCGGGCAAGGTGGTTCACGCCTGTAATCCCAGCATTTTCAGAGGCTGAGGTGGGTGGATCACCTGAGGTCAGGAGTTTGAGACCAGCCTGGTCAACATGGCGAAACCCTGTCTCTACTAAAGATACAAAAATTAGCTAGGCATGGTGGTGCGTGTCTGTAATCCCAGATACTTGGGAGGCCGAGGCAGGAGAATTGCTTGAACCCAGGAGGTGGAGGTCGCAGGGAGGTGGGATGGCGCCATTGCACTCCAGCCTGGGCAACAGAGCAAGACTCCGTCTCAAAAAAAAAAAAAAAAAAAAAAAAAAATATATATATATATATATATATATATATATAGGGTTCTGTTACAAAGGAGAAAGGAGTGAATAGAGAGAGGGATACAGTAATCTCTGCACACCTCTGACAGCACAGGCACGACTTGTCCAAGTCCACACAGGCAGAAAAGAATGGAGCCTCATTTGCTGTAGCCAGAGTGCTCAGTCCAGTCACTTTGCCTCTCTCTAAAGCCCCACTGAATAAATAGAGAAAACAATAGTGACTCCCCGCAAGGGAAGCTGTAAGCAACACACCAGGGAATGTATGCACTTTGCTCTGCAGGGTGTCTGGCACGCTGTAATGTGCGCAGTACCAGGTAGCTACATTGAAGACTTGGAAATGGAGTCCTCTTTCAACACATTTTAAGCACTTAGTGTATGCTAAGCACTTAAGCTAGAAAAAAAATGAGCAAAACAGAGATGCTGTCTTAAGCATAATTCTGGCTGGGGAGATGAACATGTGAAAATAACGCATGACTTGCTATATGCAGGGTATTGTGAGTGTCCTAGGCAGGGACACCTTAAATGGCTTTTGGTGATGTGGGCAGTGTAGGAGGAGGTCTTGCTGTAGGATGAGAAGTTAGGCAGGAGGGGTCAGGAAGGCCATTCAAAGAGAAGGCAGCTTGAGGAAAAAGACTGAGGTAGGCAGCAGAACTGTGTATGGAGGACGAAAAGCAACTTAGTTTGAAGAGTGAAGTACGAGGCAGGGAGGAGTCAGAGGTGAGTCTAGAGAGACAGGCCAGGGCCAGACCATGAGAAAGCTTGGGGGTCCATGGACAGGAGTTTGGACTTAAGAGCAATGGGGAACCGCTGAAGGATTTGAAGCAGAAGGAAAAATGACTCAATTTGCATTTTAGAAAGAGCACTCATGTGGTAGCATTAGGGGGCTGGATTAGGGGTAGACTGTTAGTCCGTTTTTGCATTGTTATAAAGCCATACCTGAGACTGCATAATTTGTTTTATTTATTTATTTATTTATTTATTTTGAGATGGAGTCTCCCTCTGTTGCCCAGGCTGCAGTGCAGTGGCACAATCTCAGCTCACTGCAACCTCTGCCTCCCTGATTCAAGTGATTCTCCTGCCTCAGCCTCCTGAGTAGCTGAGATTACAGGCATGCACCACCACACCTGGCTAATTTTTGTATTTTTAGTAGAGATGGGATTTCACTATGTTGGCCAGGCTGGTTTCAAAACTCCTGGTCTCCAGTGATCCACCCGCCTCAGCCTCCCAAAGTGCTGGGATTACAGGCATGAGCCATTGCTCCTGGCCTGCATAATTTATTTTTATTTTTTTGAGACAGGGTCTTGCTCTGTCACCCAGGCTGGAGTGCAGTGGTGAGATCACAGTTCACTGTAGCCTCAACTCCCAGGCTCAAGCAATCCTCCCACCTCATCCTCCCAGGTAGCTGGGACCATAGGCACCACTATGCCTGGCTATCTTTTTTTTTTTTTTTTTTGAGATGGAGTCTCACTCTGTTGCCAGGCTGGAGTGCAGTGGCATGATCTCAGCTCACTGCAACCTCTGTCTTCCGGGTTCAAACAATTCTCATGCTCCACCTCCCGAATAGCTGCGATTATAGGCGTGCACCACCACGCCTGGCTAATTCCATGCCGGGCTAATTTTTGTATTTTTAGTAGAGATGGGGTTTCACCATGTTAGCCAAGCTGGTCTCAAACTACTGACCTCAAGTGATCCAACCACCTTGGCCTCCCAAAGTACTGGGATTATAGGTGTGAGCCACCATGCCCTGCCATTTGTTACTTTTTAATGTTTTACCTGCATGTCTTTGGCATACTTTCATTGTCTCTATAGATGTTATTCCACTCATTTTTATTTGTAGGTTTTTAAGACTTGCGTTTTTTTGTTATCCATTTTTATATGGAATTAGCAATTTTGCACTTTTAAAAAGCAGGCATGACTTATGATAGTTTTTCGTTTCATGGTTGTATTCTCATTTTTGGTGTGTATGTGAAATATTGAAATATGGACTGTGTGAACCATAGCTATTTAAATTCAACAATTCAACACAGAATATGCTTGCAACTTTATGAACAATTATTTCTCTCAGGAGTTAAAGAACAAGTTATTTAATATCCTTATATTATTTCTGTAAGGATAGTACATTCTGAATTTTATGGGATAATCATAATTTAGTTTTTCAAAATACTTCATTTAATCTAATAAATTTAATCCCTCCATACCCCCTTCCATCATTGTGCGTGTCCTATTCAGTTTGGATTCTAACAAGGAATTTTGGTGTGAGGCATTGTCCTGTAAAGGCTTTGAATTAAGTTTCTTAGGTCCAGACCACTCCAGCCCTTTCAGGCCTAATCAAGAATCCTTTGTACTCACTGCAAACGCCACCTAGTTTCAGCTGCTGTTCTCAAATTGGCTTGGTGAGCTTTCAAGTGAGTACTTTTTTTTTTTTTTTTTTTTTTTTTTTTGAGACAGTCTCGCTTTGTCACCCAGGCTGGAGTGCAGTGGCGCGATCTCGGCTCACTGCAAGCTCCGCCTCTTGGGTTCACGCCATTCTCCTGCCTCAGCCTCCCGAGTAGCTGGGACTACAGTCGCCCGCCACCACGCCCGGTTAGTTTTTTGTATTTTTAGTAGAGATGAGGTTTCACCATGTTAGCGAGGATGGTCTTGATCTCCTGACTTCGTGATCCGCTCGCTTCGGCCTCCCAAAGTGCTGGGATTACAGGCGTGAGTCACTGCTCCTGGCCTCAAGTGAGTACTTGTTATTTTGAAGTTCTGAGAACCATCAGATGTACCATTGCTTCCACTGGAACAGACGGTGATACCATGCTGGTCTTGTGGCTATTAGTGGTTTATCTCTACCCGTTTTTTGTTTGGGGGTTTCTGGGGATACCTAGTTTTGCTGTCAAGTTGTCCAAGGTTTCCAGGTTTCCTATCATGACTGCTTTGTGGTGCTTTAATGGGTAATTTCAGAAATAGTAAAACTATGATTTCAGAATCCCTGCCAGTTAAGTTTTTAATGCAGGAGCAGGTAAAAGTTACAAGAGCACCATCTCCTTCAATGACTATGCTTTTCTCCAAAGTGTTTCCATCATCTATCTTTAGAACTGACCATTTTAAGAACCCTTAGGTGTGCAGGCCGGGTGTGGCGGCTCATGCCTGTAATCCCAGCACTTTAGGAGGCTGAAGCAGAAGGATCGTTTGAGCCCAGCCTGGGCAATATGGCAAGACCCTGTCTTTACAAAAAAATAATTAGCTGGGTGTGGTGATGCAGGAGAATTGCTTGAGCTCTGGACGGTTAAGGCTGCAGTGAGCTATGATTATGCCACTGTGTTCCAGCCCGGGTGACAGAATGAGACCCTGTCTCTTAAAAGAAAAACAGAACGAACCCTTGGGAAACTCCTTTCTCTCTCTGAGCCTCACAGCAGATTATGGAGGTTGTCATCAATGCAGTTTAAAAGCAAAGGGCCTGCTTCGTTTGGACAACTGCATTTTTTTTTTTCTTCTTGGTAACCTCTGCTAAACAGAGAACCCTACACTGTCAAACTGATACCTGGGGGGCAAAAGGGCCAGACTGCTGTTTTTAAGATAGTAAAGGGTATCATATAGTTTTTCAGCTAGGTAAGTGGTTTCTGGTCATAGTGCCACAGCATCTCTAGCTGTTTCTATTTGTTTTCTGGGTTAACTGCAAAATTTCCAAAACTGTTGGTTTGGGTCTGCCACTTAAAAGAGAAATCTTGAATAAGTTGTATCTTCTGAACTTCTACCTACCTTGCACATTGTTACATGTAAATGAGGTAGCTGATGACTTAAGAGTCCAGGAAAGTGTAAAGTGACATAGAAGGTGCCACTGTTGCACTGGCTTCTTTAATTAATATTGTCTAGCTTCTATTTACACCAAGCTTGTCCAACCCACAGGCCACGGGCTGCACGTGGCCCAGGATGGCTTTGAATGCGGCCTAACACAATCATAACTTTCTTAAAAAAAATTTTTTTTAAAGCTCATTAGCTATTGTTAGTGTATTTTATGTGTTGAATAATTCTTCCAGTGTGGCCCCGGGAAGCCAAAAAGATTGGACACCTTTGATTTACACCATATCAAAAGCAAAGTCCCTAGCAACACAGTAAGTACTTGAAAAGAATAGCAAATAGGTTAACTCTGAATGGGCAGTTGACTGTCTTACCTTGATATTCTCAGCACCTCAGATATAGCCTAGCCCACAGTAGGTGTTCAGCCAATGGTCATGGAACAGAACCTTCTAATTATGGCAGAAATCAGTTAGTTTTATTCATTATCAGAAGCCCAGTGCTATAGCTGAAACACTGTACTAGGTCTCAATTTCTCATCTTTAAGTTCTGGCATTTGGCTTACTTTCTTCACAGAATTATGAGTCGAAGTGAGGCACTGTATATGGAAACACTTTCTAAAGATCATGCACACTATTCTCTTCCTACCCCAGGTGGAATAAGGTTGTGGTTGGTGGTAGGTTACCTAGGTATTCCTAGGGCATTTTGGAGGGGTCTTCTAATAAAACAAGTGGTTTTGTTATGTTTCCACTCTTTTTTTTTGAGACGGAGTCTCTGTCGCCCAGGCTGGAGTGTAGTGGCATGATCTCGGCTCACTGCAACCTCTGCCTCCTGGGTTCAAGCGATTCTCCTGCCCCAGCCTCCCGAGGAGCTGGGATTACAGGCACGCACCACCACGCCCGGCTAATTTTTGTATTTTTAGTAGAGACAGGGTTTCACCATGTTGCTCAGGCTGGTCTCGAACTCCTGATCTTGTGATCCGCCCGCCTTGGCCTCCCAAAGTGCTGGGATTACAGGCGTGAGCCACCGCACCCAGCCTTCCATTTCTAAACTCCTTCAACTAATAAATAGCATCTTCATCTTTGAATCCCTTATGTGCTTTGCAAAATGCAGTCTACCTTAGTTACTCAGTAAACATTTGTCAAACAAATGTTAGAACACAATACTGCCAATTCAATCCATTGGCAAGTTCTGCTGTGTACTTGCAAAACATATCCTGACTCCAATCACTTCTTATCCCCATCATTACTGTCTTAATAGAAGCCACCAATGTATTGTTGCTTGCCTGAACAACTGCTCTATCTTCCAAATCAGTTTCTCAGCTCCTATTCATCTCTTCACCAACAGGATCAAAACAATCACAGTAATTTTTAAAAATCAACCAAATATAAATTAGACAATGTCACTTCTCTCCTTAAAATCCTGCAATGACTCCTCCACTGTACTTATTGAATGCAGATTATTTAAATTATACCTACAAGGTTCTACATTAGAGACCAGCAAACTACAGCCTGCAAACCAAATCCAACTTGCCACTTGTTTCCTGTAAATAAAGTATTATTGGAACATAGCCACATACTGTCTATGCCTGCTTTTGCACTGCAATGGAAGAGCTGGATAGTTTTTTTTTTTTTTTTTTTTTTGAGACAGAGTCTCGCTCCATCGCCCAGGCTGGAGTGCAGTGGAGTGACCTCGGTTCACTATAACCTCCTCCTCCCAGGTTCAAGATTCTCCTGCCTCAGCCTCCTGAGTAGCTGGGATTACAGGCGCGCACCACTGCGCCTGGTTAATTTTTGTATTTTTAGTAGAGACAGGGTTTTGCTATGTTGGCCAGGCTGGTCTCGAACTTCTGACCTCAAGTGATCTGCCCTCTTGGGCCTCCCAAAGTGCTGGAATTACAGGCATGATTCGCACCCAGCCAAAGGGCTGAATAGTTATGACAGAGACCATACATGGCTTGCAAAGTCTAAATATTTACTATCTGGCCCTTTATAGAAAGAGTTTGCCGACTCCTGCTCTACATGATCTGTCCCCTGTCTCCCTCTTACAGGATCTTCTATCCTCTTTCCCAGCCCCATCCACTTATTACATCTTAACCAAGCTTTTTCTACCACAGAGTCTGCAATGTTCAAGAATGAATTTCACTCACATCGTCCCAGGACTGCCTCCTTGTCAATGAAGTCTCAGTTTAAATGTCAACTCCTCAGAGACTTTTCTTGACCAACCAATCTAGAGTGGCTCCTTCAACTGTCTTAGTCACATATCTGCTATGAAACAATTAACATGGCAATGACTATTTAAAATTATATACTAGTTTAGGTCTTTCCTCCACTAGAATGTAAACTCCATGAAAGAAGAGACCTTACTTTCCCCACTCACAATCAGCATTCTAATCACCATAAGCCCAGCACCAAAAACAATGTCCAGCATTGTTTTTGAATGAAAAAGACCAATAAATAGTTGCTGAATGAATGAGGCCAAGGTCAGGAACACCACTCAAGTTCAAGGCAGTTTTTAATGTTCACTTGCCTTGCTGCAGGTTTGCCTTCACACTGTCCTGACTGCAATAATAAAAAGTGAAGGAAGATCAGACAGTATTCCTGGCCCCATTATGATGGGCAAAACAACTCCACCAAGGGCACATTCTCCTCAGATAAAAATGGCATTAGGAAAACCAGGCAAGGCAGGGCCACAAAATTGGACAAAGAAGTTCTCAACTTTATGATTATTATGGTTAAGAATTTTATTATCAAAATTATTACATCTCTTGTGAAAGTTCAAATGTTACAGCAAGGTGTAAACACTCCACTTGAGAAAGAAGTGATACTTCTTCCCTTCCAAGAGTTCCCCCCACCCCCCCACCCCTACCCCCCCAAGAGGTCTGGTCTTGACAGCACCCTGCCCACACAGAGTGGCTGGGGTCTCTGCACGTGCCAGGCAGGGTGAGGGCCGCCTGCCCGCTGGCCTCTCCCCTCAGTTAAATAGCCAAGGGGAGAATGCAAACCCCAGCCCAAATGGAGAGACATTTACATACGTTTTATATAATATACAAAGAAACCAGCATCCCAGGCAACATGATTTCCACTCCCAATGCTCTCCCAGACTGATGGGTTTGTGGGGGAAACAACAAAAAGAAAAGTACTCTGCTGAGGTCTCAGCATTAAAAAAAAAAAAAAAAAAAAAAAAAATCTCCCCTCATTTGAGCAAACACCTGATTTCGATTTTGAAAAGTGAAATTTTGTAACAGTCACACACAAAGAGAGAAGACTGTGCATATGATAGTTGTAGGACAGGGTAGAAAAGAAGGGGATGCAAGAGGCTGGGGGAAAAAGGAAAACAAATTAGAGGGAAGGAAGGAGGGAAACTCACAGTATTATCTTGTCCAAAAGAAAAGAAGGTCCACTGCAGCACCAGGGATTACACCTGTCATATATTCACTACCCCTACCATGGTTATAACTGAATACAAAATTAGATAAATAAAAACACGCCAGATATTACAGTAAACAAGTGAAAGAAATAAGCTGGCAACCATATGGAATTTAAAAAGATTGTGTACCCCACCTGGGCTGGCTCCAGGGCTCCTCCAGGGGTGTACAACAGGCACAATGCACTGATGGGGAGAAGCCGGTCTGCTCTCGTCTCTCATCCAGAACAGTGTTAGGGGTGTGGGTGGCTTGGTAACTCTTTCACTGGGCCCACTCTCACATAAGCATCCCCCAAAGAAATGTGGGGCAGGCCCACACACAATCACAGTCCTGTCGGTGCCACTCCACAAACCTATCTTCCCACTCTTACCCTGCAGTCACAAGTGCATGCTCCCCAATCATGGAGGCGGTCCTGCTCATGGGATCATCAACTCCTGATTAATTGGGAGTAGAAAAAATAAAATTCGAAGCATTCCCAAACCACTCGGTATCCTTCCTAATGAAATTTATTGCCAAAAGCTGGTAAGTAGCAATGCAATTGGCCTATATCATGTCTCATTCCTCTTTTTCTTGTCTACTTACTTCATGGGTTACTGAGCTGTGAAATAGCTTGGGAAGGGGGAGTAGGATGGTAACAGCTGGAGGCTCAGACAATCTACTCAAATAATCTGCTCCCGAATAATCAAGAGCTGACCATAAGCTTTTCTTCAAAGAGCCAGGCACCCTCCAGTTGGTGCAGGTTCCAAGCTTTACTATCCTTGCCTATTTCTTGGTGATCTTAAGACAAAGATAAACAGTATTCTTGGTGGACACACATTGGCCAGATACCTGCTTTTGGAATGGTTGTCTTAGGATGAACATTTACATACCTACCTTTTTTCTTAAGTGCATAAAACCCTAACAGTACTCAGATGGCTTGGGGCTTTGAGATTGGCTCTTTTAACTTTTTTTCCTTTGAAAACTTTTTTTTTTTTTTTTTTTTAAATTTAAAAAGATGTCCTCACTGCACAAGTGACTACAGGCTACAGGCAAGGATGGGAGACGGAGGCTTCAACACAACTCATTGCACTTAGAACCGTTACTAACCGAAACACCATTTGCTTGTCAACAATGTACCCTTGACAGCAGGGAGAAACTTCTTTATAGTCTCTGCTTCAGACAAGATTTACATCTTTCTCCAAGGCCAGAGGCCAACTGTGACCACAAGTCTTGTTTCTTGTCCACCAGACCCAATCCTCTGGCACCTTGTACCCCCCCTTCCCCAGCAATATGCTCGGCCTAGGTTCCAGAGGCAGCTGGAAGGAAGCAGCTATGGGCTCATTCAGTTCTGTTTGCCCAAATCCAGAAGCCCTAGGAAAGTCCTGTCTGAGTCTTGACTCCTGACCCTTGTAGTGGCTGGAGTCGGTACTGGTGCACACCCCCACTCCCACGGTGTGGGTAGTGCTGTGAATTGGAAACTGCAGATACCCTGGAGGCCTGGTAGACAGCTGACTGCCCAGCACTGGGCAGACTGATAGTCCGTAAGTCTGATGGCAATGACGACCTAGAGTTCTGAGGAAAGGAGGTGGAACTCAGAGTTCCTGTGCTGGACTGAGAAACCGAATCTGAGGTTGGCGAGTCTGAGGGTCCCTGCAGGGTAGGGCTAGCAGCACTAGAAGGGCAGCTCCTCCTTGGAAGATTGCTGCCAGTGCTGTTTCCAGAATGTGGCTGGCTGCTAAAATACCCTGGTGTCCCCGTAAATGGGGCCAAGGAGTCTGTGGACACAGGGTGGGCGGGGCTGGAATAGGACGTGGAAGAGAGGGATGATTCTGAAGAACCGTGAGAGGGGGGGTTTCCAGGTCTCAGTGCAGTAGTTCGATAACTGTATCCTGGAGATTGTGTAGGATGTCCTCTGAAGGGGGAGGAACTCTGCTGAAGGAGGCTTTGTGATTCTGTCCGAGGACTATCACACTGCAGGAGCTAGACAAAGTTGGGAGGAAAAGAATAAGGAGGTGAACAAGTCCCTTAAATGGCTGGTGAACGTTTGTAATACCCTAGGTTTTTTTTTTTTTCTTCATCTTTTAACCATGTATTCTTTTTAGGAAACCAAAGGCAGTAAAATGTCTGTCTTTGATCACCTTATTCATTTTCTGGCATAATTTATTACCTGAGGACAAGCAGATGATGACTTATTTCCAAGGCTGCTGAAACTATATGCAAAGACAGCATCTCAAAGGATGACCAGGACAATTTGGGACCCAGAACACACTCCTATGTCTAGAGATCAGCAATTTCTCATCTCACCTGGTAGCTGTATCTGGAAGGGCTGTAAACTGTTGCTCCTTTAGAGAGTGCTGAGCTCAATGTCTCTGGGCCTTCTCCATCTGCAGGGTCTGGAAGGTAACACATAAAAAAAAATCAACTTGGCTTCTTAGAATAAGTAAGAAAGAGCCATTGTTCATTTAAATCACCAGTGCCATCACCAACCCATGCTGCTCTCTTTGTGACAAACTGGGTGAGTGCAGCATGCCAGAAGGGCAAAATGAGTGGTTAATTATGGGCTATGTTCTAAATGCCTGATCTGATTCCCGTCTTCTTTCTCTTCATCCTTCATCGAGGTAGAGTTCCAGGACTTTGGAGAGATGAGTTACAGAAAGGTATTCCTTGGGGAAAAAAGAGCAGACAGACAGCAAGCAATGCTAGATCTTACACCAAATGAGCATAAGTGGGCTGGAACCTAGCATATGGCAGAGCCCAACTGCATCGGAAACTGACTCACCTCAACTCAGCACTTGGCATGAACTGTACAGGACTTGGCTCATGTGTCCCTGAATGTGGTGGCAGTAGAAGCCCATGGGCTCACCTGAGTCTTTCTCTGTGATGTTGGTCTCCCACGTGGGAGAGGGCTCTCCCTTTTGGGCCACCCTTACACTGCTTCGGAGGACCTTGGGGATGCTCCCTCCTTCTCGGAGTCGTTCTACTGATGTGGGAACCATCCTGTAAAGGCAACACAGTGCAAGTTCAAGCCACAGGACTTAACCAAAACAAATGAGGCCCTAACCAAGTGCACAGTGTATTTTCTTAAAACATCCTCTTAAACATTACTTTCTTCAGAACCAATTTAAAACAAGGTATTTCCTCTGCCTCCAACTATGTCAGGCACAAAAGAGAAACAACATCAACAACAACCACTTTTAAAGAAAAAGAAATCAAGGAAAAAGTGGATTACAGATGTCAACTTCCCTTAACCCCCATTTAAAATGTTAAAATTTCTCCTTTAGGAAATCATGTGCCTGATACATAGTAGTGGTTTAATAAAGGTTTCATAGATTAATGAACATTAAACATTTGAGCCAGGACTGTTCTTTCCCAGACTTATTTTTTTCAGTTCAAGATCCTTGAACTCCTGTGCTTCATTCTCTATTTCACACATTTGATCCTCAGTATTTGCCACCAGTATTATTAATTTTTAAATTTGTGGTCTCCCCTAAACCAGACAAGTCCTTTCAGAATGTCTTTTTGCTCTGTATATGCTAGCTGTGTGGAAGAGAGACATCTGTTGTTAATTCATGTGGAACTTGGCTGGATTCTTGACTCACCTTTCATGTGAAATGAGAAATAGGAGAGGCAGTGCTAGTGCCCACCAAATAAAAGAGCTCATCTGCATCCATAACTACATGTCATCCAAAGTGCTGCTCCACAGGCATGTTGGTAATTCTTAATTCTGCAAAGCTGGGGGGTTGCAGCTGACATTATTAAATCAGCTGAACAGGACAGATGGTACTGTTGGCTGGCTGTCTCAGATGTTCCCATCAAGTGTTCCCATAGATTTGAGGTAAAACTGGGAATGATCTTAGATATATACTCCCCCCACCCCCAATTTAACTATAAAACATCAAATATAAACTTACCACCTACTGCTGATATTCTCTTGAGGTCTGCAGTGAGATGAAGAAGTGCCTCTGGAATCTGATGGGCTTACTGCCTCCAAATGGGACATAGAGGAATGAGATGGGGAGAATTTTTTGTGAGGGGAAGATGGAGTTCGGGCTGAGGATCCCTGCACACCATGGGCACCAGTGTCAGAAACTGAGTTACTGCTGCCTTGCCCAGCTCCTGCAGACTTGCTTTTGCTCTGTGCAGAGTCACCTCCCCCACCAGCAGAATTTTCCTTAGCTTCTTGTTTCCGTTTTCGGTACTCCAGCAGGGATACCTAGAAAGGAAAAAACAAACAAACAAACAAACAACAGTACTCTAGCTAGATATCATTAGTGGATCACTAGCAACAGGGAAAGCAGGAAAGATGGTACCTTAGTAAACCACTAGCCAAGCCACGCAAACAAAGCAGACACCAACCCTGACAACTTTTTTTGGGGGGTATGAAAGAGATCTGAGCACAGCTACATATTTAAGACAGCTGGAAATTGGTAAGAGGAAGAGAATAAACTAGGAGACAAGTTTCTAAAGAATGTTTGCCAATTAGACCACCATCTTTTTTTCTGCCTTCAGAAAAACTTGTGAGGTTACCATTACACAGTAACAGAAGCATGCTATCATAGTTATTTGCAACAATGGGAGTACCTAGAGAAGGGAGAATTGGAAGCTTGTATAGTTTAAAAAGCCTCCCAGGTGACTGATGGCTGTTCTGCACTCCTTGGGAACCCCTAGAGTTAGCTGTTTGAGAGAAAGAGAGAGAAGCAGGGAGAGGAGAAGGAGATGGAAGAGAGGGAGGTGAGGAGAGTGAGGTGGGGAGAGGGAGGTGGAGAGAGAGAGGGAGAGAGAGAAGGAAAAAAACAAAACAAAACGAAAGAAAAAGCCAATGCTCCAGGGTACTTAAATATGCTCAATTCTTCAAGATATAAATAGGAATTTATTACTGTTTCTGTCTTACACATAGATGTAATTAATGTAAAAAGAGAGAAAATTATTATTTCCAGTTTATAATTTTAGCAAGCTAGCTCTAGAAAACAACTTGGTAACTTCTCCCTAACTTCCCCTTCATCTCCCTAATACTTGCTCGTTCTTTCCTGACAGCAGACCCCCCATCCCACCCTGCCCACCATAATCCGTGCCCTGCCTAGTACACCTTCTCTTTGTTGTTCTGGCACACTGCTTACACAGGCCGTAGAACCTATTACCATGTCTTGATTGTTCCCTGACTAAACTATAAGTTCTAGGAGGGCAAAGGCCAAGTTTATTTGGCTTTTTATCTTTTAACATCCAGCACAGAATTTGGCATATGCTTAAATTTATGCTTAAATGTGCCCAATAAATTTCAGAAGTGTTTCTGAAATAACATATCATGATTTCTATGACTTTTGCACATAGTAAATATTATAAAACCAGAAATCCAAAGATTGTTTTCATGTTTGTTTCTGGTAGTCAATGCTGTTCATGCAACAATCTTCGAAATCAATTATTATCTTAATCCAAATTATCTGCCAATGTTTCCTCCTCCTTCTATCCCCTTAGGGTTCTCATTTTTCTGTCCAAATGTAACAAAAATATAGACAGTTTTCCATATGCATTTTCTAGAAATAATTTTGGAAAGAAGTTCATAAATTCTGGTAATGAATATCATTATAATGAAAATATAAAAAACCACTAGGTTTCATTTCAATGAGGATACTACAGATGTTTGGCCATTACATGGGACTGTCCCCTACACAGGACATTCAGCATCCCTGGCCCTGCTCAATAAATGCAAGTCACTGGGACAATTCAAAACACTCCTACACATTCCCAAACACCCCTAGTTAAGAACCACTTATACAAAAGCACATTTTTGGCTTTGTGACTTCTAGATCAGGCATTACTTAGAAGTGGAGTCCCAACCCATTAGCAAGCTCTCTATGGCCTGGCTCAGCCCAGCACTCTCTGCACTTTCCTCCTGGCTCCCCCGGCCTTCCACCTGATACAACAACATCCAACTGTTTGCACCATACTGCATGCCTGCTGCCCGCCCAACGGAGTGCCACCTAATTACCTGTTCTACTCCCTCTACTGTAATATACCTCACCCTCATTTGTTGGTTGGCTGACTCCTACTTATTGTTTGAGATTCAGCTAAATCAGTAACCTGCCACCTCTCACTCCAGCCTTCTCTCTCAAACTGGGCAGTATCCTGGTCCTTCCATCTACTAGCTGTGTGACCACGGGAAAGTTACTTAATTTGCCTTAGTTTGCTCATGTGCAAAATGGAAAACTGCCTATCTTATAGGCTTACTGTGAGGATAAAACACATTTAAAGAGCTTAACACAGTGCCTCTAACTTGGGACACACTAAATAATAGGTAAAATTTCTTTTTCACTGTTCTAACCTCTCAATTGCCTAGCAAGTGTATGGCACATACAGGCATTTACATTTGCTGAATATTTACAATACTCACCAAGTTGTACTAAAACAGCCTGTCTTTCACTGGATTCGGCAGAGACTATGTCTCACTTGTCTGAGAGTAGTGCAGAACACATAGCAGAAACTCATGAATATCTACTAAATTACTTGGTTAACATTCTTGAAAAGTTCGCCGATATAACATGAAACACTTACTTTTTTCCTCTGTGGTGGGTTCTGGGGGGCAGATGGGACTCCTTCACAGGCCCTTTCACCACCAGGTGACAAGGATCCACGAGAGAGGTCTTTCATTAAGCCATGTTCATATCTGCTGGAAAATCCTTCTGCAGGGGAACAATATCCCCCATCCAAATGTAAAGGCTTCCTATCCCCCACTAGAGGAGATCCTCGATACAGTCCATCTGCTCGAGGCATAGCGTTCAAAGGGGAGTAGGCATACATCAAGTTGAACTCTGTCCGAAATGCCTGGTCTGAGTTTCTCACGAGGGTCTGATGTCCATCTCCACTTCTGCTTGGGAAACCAGTCTCAGAAGTGGGTCCGATGGAGGGATGAGGAGCCAGGTCAGAATGACCTGAGTTGAGTAGGGAAGGTCTATCAGCACAGCTGTTAGTGTTGGAGTCAAGGTATCCTACTTTTGCCAAATCCAGGTCTTTTCGGTGACAAAGCTGAAGGAACAAAAATCAATGGAGACATGGGGTAGGGGAGAAAGGAAAAAGTCAAAGGGCAGAAAGGAGGGGAGAGGGACACAGGTGAACAGGGAAAGATAAGAGGGATGGAAGTAGAGTAGATAAAGCCATTATATTCTGTAAAAGTCCCACGTAGCAACAGTGTACATAGGCCAGAGTACTAAAGAATCCCGGCCTTTCCAAAATTGCTTTCAAGTCTTTCTGGATGGGAAATACTGGGAAAGTTAGAATTAGGTAATTGGCTAAATGTGACTATTTTGCCTGCTTAGCCTTTCATCAGGTTGCTGAGTCACCTTGTACTACACTAAGGGACAAGTGATATAATTAGGAATTTACCTTAGCCCCATGCACAAAACAAAGGTGAGACTGGTGTCTTAAGATAACTGGCTTCCGGGGTTATCAATTTCTAAATTAATATTGATGGAAGGTAGGGGGAAGGGAAAAAGGTGGAGGAAGGAGAAGGCAGACGGAAAGGCAAGTATTTAAGTTACTGGTTCAGTAAAGGAGGATGGCATTAAAGACATTAACCAACCAGTTCTTCACTCACTTTCACTGTTAAAGAAGCTGTGTTTCTCATACAACTTTCTGGCCACTCAATTCTTCTTTCTTTATCCTCTAATGTACGTCAACATACCACAAGACCACTAATGCTCATCACTGCAGATTCTGAAATGCTGAAATGTACCAAAAATAAACCCCACCTACTATTTGGTTATCATAACCTCCAAACTTCCAACACCAGGTCAACTACAGCTAACCGACAAAGAATGGTACCAGAAAACCAGATACCATACCATATCAGTCTTCAAATTATGTTATCTTAGAATCTTTAACAACTGAGGAGAGAGAGCTTTACTTTCCTAACAAGCTAGAGTCAAAACACCAAGAAAATCTCTAATATACTAGTGGAATACAACCTTTTTCAGTTTCACATTAACCTATGAACTACCACTGATTCAGAACTTAGTAGACTGTCACTGAATTATGCCCTAATTTTTTATTGGAAGGGGGTGGGGTTAAAGTTCAGTTGAATACTTCTGAGAGACTCTAACTTTCTCTTCTAGAGAAAAAAGGTCCCATGTATTAATAGATTCAGAGTTAATGTTACTACATCTGAAAGCTTATCATAGAAACTCTAGCACTAAAATCTGAGTTTGACATATCCACAGCAGTAGCGTTTGTGAGAAAACCACTCTACTGATATCCTAAGAGATAACACTTGTATAGCAACCATATCCTAACCATTGCAGAATGGTGGCCTGTGACAGAAAGCCAGGGACTCACTTGGTTTCCTTGTGTACCCAGTAAGGAGCTGCAGAGAAAATGTAGGAAAGCTGAAAGACAGAATGACTTTCCCTTCCTGAAGAAGCTACTCAATCTATCAACCAAAGGCCAAAACATCTGGTTTTACAGAGCTGTTAGATTAACCCTAAAACAAGGCATAAGTCACCACCCAACTCAAAAAACAGCTCTTATCAACTTTTGACTCAACTTTCCTTATTTATTAGCCTTTCTTTAACAAGGCTCCTACCACATATCAGCATCTTGACTTCTAGATTCTATTCTTTAATAGAACTCCAGCCACCCCCTCCCCCAAACAACAAAAACCAACCCCACCAAACACACACACAACACACACACAGAAACACACACACCCCTACCTTCATTTTCCTCCATCTACATTGACAGTCCTGTGTAGTCAGTCACACAGGAAGACTCATTCAACTTACTGTGACTGAGTGGCCGCCCTCCAGCCCATCACCCCACTGACTCAGATCCCCAGCCCTCCCCACACACTCAGGAACACATTCATGAACACTCACTCTCAGCCTCCAAGTGTGATTGAGATGGTGTGATAACTACCTCGGGTGACAGGGACTCGGGCCTATGCGCAGGGGAACTCTCAGGGGAGGATATGTTCTAGAGGAGGGAAAAGCATCTTGTTATTATTCATCTACTCGAAGTCAAGAAGCAAAACAAAACAAACAAAAAATAAAAGCAAGCATAGATGTTAGCCACAACTTTTTTCAGGGGCGGGGAAGTTGAATAAGAATGCATAGGGGAAATATTTAACTGCAGAACTCATCTCAATGGACAGAATAACTTGTTAAAATGCTTCCTGGTATCTTTGAAAGCATTTAAGGATAAATTGGTTATAATGTTTCATGCTGTAAGTAAACATCTCAAGCACATATAAGGAAAGAGTTAGACTGGTGAAATTTTAGTGTTATACATCTTTGTATTTTAGATGAGAGTTTAGCAACCTATAGTATTTGTTATTGAAGGGCACCCTACCCCTTATTCCTCCTTAGATGGGCCTTGTTCCTTCACCCAATGCCTCTTCTGCTTGTCACATTTCTTTATTCTCTTATATGCCTCAGGCCCTCCCAGTGCTATCCAGGGGGAGACATTAGTGTGCTGGGGGCTGACATGGTTAGGGAGATGGCCAGTTCTTCTTGAATGACAGTTATAGGAAATGTGATTGATGGAATCCCTAGCTCACAGGCTAGAGTTGGTTCTTGGCATAATATAATTAGACCTGAGCCACCCCATTAATGTTATTTTGTAAAATCCATTGTACTTTTGGCAACAGAGCAGACAAAGCACGTATGTATACACTTAAGTCCCTGCATCCTACAGAGGTAGGACTTCACCTTGGGACATTCAGGTGAGGCAGCACTCCCATAACAGAGACTGAACAGTGAATGCTTAATGAAAAGATGTAAATGGGAACATGTGAAGAGAGTGATGGTGGTAGTGTGACAACGACTCAGGGGTGCTAGGGCTGAGTTAAGGAGAGGGTGCCTAATGTAGACTCTGAATAACTGTGGCCTAGGTGGCAGGCATATGCTGAGGTAGGGGAAATGAGGCTGCTTCAGCAAAGCAGGGTTTTGGCTGTGAATTTTACTTGGCATGGAGAGTGGGTGGTGTACATCTATGTGCACATATGTGTGAAATGGCGGGTGGAGTATGGCTCTCAGGGCAAGAATAGGAGGGGAGGGTTATTCTGGTAGAAAGGAGAGGCTAACTAAGCTTGCCCTCCCAATGTTGCTTCCACTCTTCTTTCTAGATGCTTTCCCCTCCTGAAGACCTCATTCTCTTCCACTGTTTATCTTCTTACCTTCTTCCCCTTAGCACTTAAGACTTCTTACCATTTCCCTGAATGCTTTTTTCCTTTTCAAAAATATCCTTCCCCAAACTAATCTGGTAAGGTGGTTTTTTTTTTTTTTTTTTTTTTTTTTTTTTGAGAGACAGTCTCCCTCTGTTGCCCAGGCTGGAATGCAGTGGCGCAATCTTGGCTCACTGCAACCTCCCAGGCTCAAGCAATTCCTGTGCCTTGGCCTCCCGAGTAGCCGGGATTACAGGTGTGTGCCACTGTACCTGGCCTAAGCTGGTCTTTTAATTATTTTTAGAGATGGGATCTCACTGTTGCCCAGGCTGGCATGCAGTGGCACAATAATGGCTCACTGCAGCCTTAAACTCCTGGTCTTAAGTGATCTTCCTGCTTCAGCCTCCCAAGTAGCTGGGACTACAGGTGTATGCCACTGCACCTGGCTAAGTTTTGTATTTTATTTTTGGAGAAATGTGGTCTCACGATGTTACCCAGGCTGGTCTCAAACTCCTGGCCTCAAGCAATCCTCCTGCCTCAGCCTTCCAAAGCACTGTAATTACAGGTGTGAGCCACCATGCCCAGCCTAAGCTGGTCTTTATGTGTGACACCTTTTTGATATTTCACAATGTGTCACAGCCTTTGCTACAAAAAAGCCTCCCCACCTCTCTGTACTAGAACACAGCAAAGAGTATGGCCATTAAAATGGTGATTAGAATGGGTCAGGGTGGTGAAATCTGTTCTATTATTGATGAGAAAGGTAAAATTTCCTTAAATTGCAAGTGAAACCATGCCTTGGACCTTTTACTATTTAATATTTTCCTTCCCTCCTGGTATTCTAACATTATGCATGGACTGTATTATTAAAATGATCACCAAGTAAAAAACAAAACAAAACAAAAAAACCCAAAACCACTTTATATTTGCAGTGTTTAATAGTTATCCCAAATACTACAAGGGATAAGGAATGCACTGAGTGCTGAACCCGCTTGTTTTGCAAAGTGACTTACCTTCTAATTTTCTTTTTTTTTTTTTTTTTTTTTTTTGAGACGGAGTCTTGCTCTGTTGCCCAGGCTGGAGTGCAATGGCGCGATCTCGGCTCACTGCAAGCTCCGCCTCCCGGGTTCACGCCATTCTCCTGCCTCAGCCACCCGAGTAGCTGGGACTACAGGCGCCCGCTACCACGCCCGGCTAATTTTTTGTATTTTTAGTAGAGACGGGGTTTCACCGTGTTAGCCAGGATGGTCTCGATTTCCTGACCTCATGATCCACCCGCCTCGGCCTCCCAGAAGTGCTGGGATTATAGACGTGAGCCACTGCGCCCGGCCTCCTTCTAATTTCCATAATTCCACATTTATAATAAAACCTGTATTGATAAAGTATGAAACTCTATTCCTATAATCTTATGCCCTCCAGGGAGAATTCCTCTCATGATACCTTACTATAAAGCTCTAGGTGCGAACTGCAAAGTCAGTTGCAAGTAGACAAAGTCAAGTTAGAAAGGCCTGAATCAGCTGCTTTATTATCTGGCTGAAAGAATTCTGTAACGACTCTGGTAAAGAGTAATTTCCCTAGATAACTTATATGTAACCAGGAGGTTTTTTTCCTCACCCAGAAAGAATTCTGCTCCAAAAGTAGAGGTCTAGGGTAAGAAAGAATATAGTTCTTTCATAGTGCTTTCAATGTTGCTAGCTACCTCTCAGTTACTCATAAAAGCTAAGTATTCTGAATCCTCATACTTGGAAAAGCTGAATAGGAAACATAAGATTGGTTAAAACGTTCACCTTTCTCAAAAAACACATCTGGAGAAGTGCAAACAAGGGGGCAGAGCAGCAGAGTGTGTTTAGTAGTCAGAACAAATTTTTCTGAGAAGGAAAAAAGAGACAGTGTCCATTTTAATTACAAATCAAAGTAACATGCAATAGATGAAGTGTTTTAAAAAAGTATACATGGATTCTATTGAAACCTGCTGTCACCCAAACCTGAACACTAAAGTGATTCAAAATTACTTTTTGAAACAGCTGACGCAGACATTTCTAACTTAATCCAACAGTGAAGGTAATAAATTTGTCTCGTGAATACATGTTGCTAGCCTCTTGTCTACTTCTGATTCCTAAGACATTATAACAAAGAGGGAAAGTAACCTGGAGTGGAAAAAACCTGCATTCGCCATAAGCCATACCCCAGTGTTTTCTAAATCTCTGCTCACTAAGGCCACAATGAAAATACCAAACAACCTGGAAAAGACACTTCACTTATTTAAAGGCCTAGAAACGAAGACAAAATCAATCAGTATCATCTGTGCTCTCAGGCTGGTGTTACTAACAGATACTACAGGCAGCTAGAGGCCTATTTTGACCAAAGTATACAGTAAAGATAACGATGGAGATCTAGCATGCTTACCACCTAAACTTATGGAGACTGATGGACTGCATGCAAAAGATACACGAATGGGA
This sequence comes from Nomascus leucogenys, assembly GCF_006542625.1. NCBI lineage: Eukaryota > Metazoa > Chordata > Mammalia > Primates > Hylobatidae > Nomascus > Nomascus leucogenys. Next base: position 55,755,477 of record NC_044401.1, read on the forward strand.
TCTGTGGTAGCAGTATGCCTATTTTGGGAAGCATAGGGGCTGCCAAGATGAGAGGCTACCAGGTAACAGGCCACAATGACCCTGAGGTTTCCCATTCTCTTACTGAGATGGGGAAGGAAGATAGTAAAGAAACATTTGGAATGGTATTATATTTGAAATGAGAAGGTACAAATGATGACTTTCATATCCAGCACTCCCAGCAACCAAACCCAAATCACCTCAAACTGCAGAGGAGTGTTGCAGCGACTAGCAGTAGTAAGAGATGTAACTGGTGAAAACATGAGGGTGTATCCATTTCGACACTCCTCTTCTCCTGGGTGAGATGAGCCAGGTGTGGCCAGCTGGGGGCTCTTTGAGCCTGAATTGGGAGGGGGTGGTGTGACTGGAGACAGAGGCCGAAGTAACTTGGTGACATTCTGCTCCATCAGATAGCGAGACTTCCATTTCTTTAACGGGCTCAACAAGTCTGTGAAACACAAAGCTTGGATGAGAGTTTGAAACCACAGATTAATTTAAGGCTCTACAGTGAAGCATTAATCTGTAATCTACAATGGCTCTTAACTGTTTTCTGTCTCATCCCATTAAGTTATCTCCTCCACTCAAACCAAAATCCCAAAGAAACTCTTTAATTACCATACTTAAAATAACTCTGAAAACATTCTATCTCCCAAACTCCAGGTAAATCGAATGTGACTGATCACTAATTTAATTTCTACCAGTGCAAGATATAAAATTCTTTCATTTATTCATTTATTTATTTATGAGACGGAGTCTTGCTCTGTCGCCAAGGCTGGAGTGCAATGGCATTTACTTGGCTCACTGCAACCTCCGTCTCCCGGGTTCAAGCAATTCACCTGCCTCAGCCTCCCGAGTAGCTGGGATTACAGGCATGCACCACCACACCTGGCTAATTTTTGTATTTTTAGTAGAGATGGGGTTTTACCATGTTTGCCAGGCTGGTCTTGAACTCCTGACTTCAGGTGATCTGCCCGCCTTGGACTCCCCAAGTGTTGGGATTACAGGCATGAGCCACTGCTGAAGTTCTTTCTTTTACATTGAGTTTCTGAAAAGTCTTTGTTACTGTGTTAAAGTTACCCTCTACTAAACTGCTATATCACCAACTACAAGTACTGGGATGCTAAATCCAAATTCCTTTCACCATCTCATATATTTGTGTCCCTTTTCAGAAGCTCTTTCTATTCTTATATGATTCCCTGATCCATGTCTAGCCCCTTTTCTACCTAAAAAGCATGAAATGATTTCTACAAAAACTTCTCCCAACCATTAAAAAATTAGGTTCACATTCTTTTTTTTGACTAGAATAATCCTATTTTCTATACTTCTTAGATCCACTTAAAAAGCAAGTTACTACACTAAATATTTTAGTGACCATTTAGGTCAAAGCACCTTTCTCACTTGATTCTCAGAATAAAAATAGAGTTTTATTCATTTACAGTTAAAAGGATATATATTTAATACCTACGGATTACTGAACTAGGTATGAGGGGAAAAATGGTCATCATACATTCTACTTTCAAGAGGCTTAAAATTTGTAAGAAATAGAAAGAGGGCCAGGTGTGGTTGCTCACGCCTATAATCCCAGCACTTTGGGAGGCTGAGGGAGGCAGATCACTCAAGCCAGGAGTTTGAGACCAGCCTGGCCAATATGGCAAAACTCTGTCTCTACTAAATACACAAAAAAGATTAAGCAGGAGCGGTGGTGGATGCCTGTAGTCCCAGTTACTCAGGAGGTGGAGGCACAAGAATCACTTGAACCCAGGAGGCAGAGGTTGCAGTGTGTTGAGACTGCACCACTGTACTCTATCCTAGGTGACAGAGGGAGGAGACTGTCTCAAAACAAAACAAAAAAAACAACAAAAAAAAGTGAACATATTAGTATTAGCATGATCAAGAAAGGTGATCATACTGCTATGCGTTAGTTAAAAAAAAAAGCTGTATTTTCTAAATTATTATTATATACCACGGACTATGCCATGTGCTTTACTGTGAAATATCTAATTTTAACAACTCTATAAATCAAGCACTATTATTATCATCCCCATATTAAAGGTGAGAAACTTGATGTGTGGAGAGAGACAAAACAGGTATTCTTGCTCCCATATATCTACATTCTTAATTTTTGTATTTTTAGTAGAGACGGGGTTTCACCATGTTGGCCAGGCTGGTCTTGAATTCCTGATCTCAAGTGATCCACCCACCTGAGCCTCCCAAAGTGTTGGGATTACAGGCGTGAGGCACCGCGCCTGGCCCCATCTATCTATATCCTTTATTTTTGAGACGGAGTCTTGCTCTGTCACCCAGGCTGGAGTGCAGTGGCGCGATATCAGCTCACTGCAAGCTCTGCCTCCCGGGTTCACACCATTCTCCTGCCTCAGCCTCCCGAGTAGCTGGGACTACAGGTGCCCGCTACCACACCCGGCTAATTTTTTGTATTTTTAGTAGAGATGGATGTTGGCCAGGATGGTCTTGATCTCTTGATCTCGTGATCCACCCGCCTTGGCTTCCCAAAGTGCTGGGATTACAGGCGTGAGCCACCACGCCTGGCCCCATCTATCTATATTCTTAATCAATAGGTTAAAGTATATCCCCAAGGCTTGGTGGATGGAAGGAGTGACATTTATTCCAGGCCTTCAAGGAAAATTTTTGGGCCAGGAAGATTATCTGGAAACAATGGTCAGTATGAGACTAGTAACTGGGAAACCATCTGGAGTTAATACAGTAGTTAGCAAAGAGTTATGAGGCACTAAACTAGGGTAGGAGATGTTTAGATGAAGAGGGAAGAATAAATGCAAAAAATTATTGAAGATGCATATTTTTCCTTTCTGATATCTCAGGATTTTTAATATTCCTAGATTGGAAGTATATTCACATCTTCCTTTTGTTCCAGATACTAAATTTTCTTCCCTCCTTTTAAAAAGTGCCTAGGTATAAAACAGAAACAAACATGTAATTCATGGCTTATATTCGGAATAACTTTTATATATTTAATATTTCAAGGGTCTTAAACAATGGAATCTTTCAGATCTCTATACTGCTAGGTCCAACACTATTAACTACCAAAGTCAATTATGTTAAGTGATGAAGTTAGTTGTAGAAAAAAGTTATAAGATATAGGTGAAATCTGCCACGTGCAAATCAATGTACATGGCATTCACTCAACATATATTTACTGAGTACTTATTATGATACTGTATTCAACAAGAGACCTGATGTCTGTCCTTAAGAAGTTTACAGGCCAAAGAAGGCCAAGTCATTTGCCTACTTCTTCTCTTTTTCCTGCATATATAGTTTCCAAATTTTATGTGGTCAAATCTATCCAACTTTTATTATTTTTATTATTATTATTATTATTATTAATTTTTTTTTTTTTTTTTTTGAGACGGAGTCTCGCTCTGTCACCCAGGCTGGAGTGCAGTGGCGCAATCTCGGCTCACTGCAAGCTCCGCCTCCCAGATTCATGCCATTCTCCTGCCTCAGCCTCTCCGAGTAGCTGGGACTGTAGGCGCCCGCCACCACACCTGGCTAATTTTTTGTATTTTTAGTAGAGACGGGGTTTCACTGTGGTCTCGATCTCCTGACCTCGTGATCCGCCCGCCTCGGCCTCCCAAAGTGCTGGGATTACAAGCGTGAGCCACCACGCCCGGCCTATTATTATTTTTAACCTTTACTCAAAAAATTACCAAGGTTATACAAACACATACACAACCTGAAAATCATATCCACAAATAAACGCATGCTAATATCCTGGTAAATTTTTATCCAGACATTGCTTCACTGACTCTTGCCTTACCTAAACTACTCAAAAACTATTTTCACTTGGAAATACATGGTCGACATTTTTTTTATGACAATGAATAGAAATCTACAGTTCAGGTTTAATGACTGCGTGACATTATTATTATCAAAATTTAACCAACTTTTTTTTCATTTTTTGCTATTAGAGCAAATGGCTACATGTAGGCTTATTAAATCAAAAGAATATCTATATATGTGTAGTTTATATTTAGTCCTGTGAGAACTGCTAGCTCATGTTCTTCAGCCTGCATTCTACTGGGGTGTTGGGGTCTTTTTCTTCATCTGTAAGGGCTCTTTAAATAGTAAGAATGTTGACCCCTTGTCAATAAAATTACAAATGTATTTTCCCAGTCTACTGATTGCCTTCAATTTTATTTGCAAGTCTCTGCTATATGTTTTGTTTCTATTTAGTCAAATGGACCACTTTATTTTCTGCTTCTGATATCATGTCTTTGCTAACCCACCCTGACACTGTAGAAATGCCAGCCTATTTTCCTTTTATCTCCATGCTTAATTTTTAATTTAGATTTTAATCAAAAAAGAACATTTTATTCCACACTGACAAACTGCCATTACAAAAAAGGAAAAAAGAACATACTTAGGTATGGGGTAGCAATTAATCCATCCTTTCCCCATAACAAATAGCCAGCACCTTCTTCCAAAATCTTCTGTAATTGCAGAATAACTATAATTTCCCTATTAATTTGAAATATATTTATCTTATTAGATTCTTACATACACTGGGCTTATCTTTGGAATGTTTATTTCTGAATGTTATTCTTTCCACTTATTGTCCAATACCGAATCAACACCAGCATACTTTTTATTAAAATTGTTAGAGAAATTCCGGTTATTCTATTCTAGTTCTCCAAAATATTTTAGCTATTCTAGCAATGAACTATAGAAGTCATTCAATGACCATGCTCATACTATTGAAAAAAAAAAAAAGGTTAGGATTTTGATTGGTGTTACATGAAATTCAGGAGTAATTTGAGAAGCATTCTTACCCAGGAACATGGCATAATCTTTGTTATTCACATATTGATTTATGTCCCTCTTCATCTATACATACCACATGTCTAATTAAGTTTACTCTCCAGAGTTCTTTAGCTTTTTTTTACTACTATGAATAAAACGTATCTCTCCTTTTGTTATCTAAATGTTATTAACATTTAAAAAGTTTACATACTTATTTTTTATCCAGTTACCCCATTAATCTCTAGCAGTTTTTCAATTTATTCTCTAGGTAGATAAATAGTATTTGTACATGATAACACATTAACCCTCTTTACCAGTACTTATATCTTATGTTGATTTTTTTTGGGGGGGAGGGGGGATTGGTATAATTACTTTGGCTAACAATTACACACTATATTAAATAATAATGGTAATAGGATAATTTGATAGCCTATTTTGATGTTTAACTAGTTTTCATGATGCATGACAACTGGCAATTTTTTCAGCTAGATGTTAAAAGATCGTAAGTATGTTATTTTACCTTTAAATTGATAAAAGTCACTGTGTTATGACTTCTCCTCCCCCATTTGACCTGCTAACAAATAAATATTAAATTTTCAAATATTAACTCATCCTTACATTCCTAGAAGGAACCTTAGTCACGTATTAGCCCGGATAATCTCGATCTCCTGACCTCGTGATCTGCCCGCCTCGGCCTCCCAAAGTGCTGGTATTACAGGCGTGAGCCACCGCACCTGGCTATTCTTTTAATATTCTTACAAATTCAAGGTGCTAGGTAAGATCACAAATCTAATTCAAAAGTGGTACTATGTTGTTTTGGGGGGTAGAGGGATTTAATTTGATAAAATGAATCAAAAATAAAATTTTCAATAAATAGTATATGATACTCCATTACAAGTATGTGCACAAGCAGATAAAATTACAAATTCTACCACTCCTGGGGTTGGAATTCAGATTATTTTTAACCTATAGTTTTTGCAGTTGTTAATAACTAAGAATTAGTTATTCTAATAACCAATTCATTCAATTTTTGAAGCTGCTGAACAACTCTGACTACAGAGTTTTGTCTCACCCATGTTCACCTGACCTCTTGCCAACCAAGTACCACTTCAAGCATCTGACAACTTTTTACAGGGAAGGTGCTTCCACAACCAGCAGGATGCAGAAAATATTTTCCAAGAGTTTGTCAAATCCTGAAGAATGGATTTTTATGCTACAGGAATAAACAAACTTATTTCTCATTGGCAAAAATGTGTTGATTGCAGTGGTTCCTATTTTGATTAATAAAGATGTGTCTGAGCCTAGTTATAGTGATTTAAAATTAACGGTCCAAAACCGCAATTACTTTTGCACCAATCTTATATATGAATTTTGGTTTCTTTGTCTATTTCTGTAGGAAAGATACCAAGCAGAACAAATGAACGACTACTAGGTTAAGGATTATGAATATTTTTAATGCACATGATAAATTTTATCAGATTGCTAGCAGGGATATTACTCTCCTGTCAGTTTTACTGCAAATCCTTTCCCCAAGGTATTAATCCTCTATTAATACAGAGGCAGTATAGACACAAAAACATGGTTAACACAGTTTGAATTATTTATTTTATTATTTTTAGAGACAGATGTCTTGCTGTCATTCAGGCTGGAATACAGAGGCATTATCACAGCTCACTGCAGCCTCAAATTCTTGGGCTCAAGCCATCCTCCTACTTCAGCCACCTTAAGGCTACAGGCAACACACCATCATGCCTGGCTAATTTTTATTTTTTGTATAGAGATGTGGGTCTCTCTCTGTTGTCCAGGCTGGTCTCAAATTCCTGGCCTCAAGTGATCCTTCTGCCTTGGCATCCCAAAGAGCTGGAAATTGCAGGTGAGAGTCACTATGCCAGGCCCAAGTTTGAATTAAAAAATATATATATATTTGAATGTGCCTAGAATTTTCTTTGGCAAAGGACCTAGTTCTTTTGAAGACAAGGTCTTGCTGTGTTGCCCAGGCTGAACTTGACTCCTGGGCTTGAGTGATCCTCCTACCTCAGCCTCCCAAGTAGTTGAGAGTTACAGGCACATGCCACCGTGTCCAGCTAGAATCTAATTCTTTTTCAATCTCCTAAGTAAAAATTCCACGACAATTTACCAACTTTTCCATTTATATTTAGGCCTGTTCTGAGTATTTTGTTCCATATATACATCCATTCTTGCATCAATATTATACTAAATTTAACTATTAGCTTCATACTAGACGCTAGTCTTACACCTCAAGAGAAAGTACTTCGTTATTATTTTTTCAATTTTTTTCTTTTTTTTTAAAGGTAGACTTCAGAATCATTTAATCAAATTCCAAAAACAAGGCAGTTTCATGGGAATTATATAAAGACAGAGAGAGAGAGAAAGATATATATACACATATATATATTCTTTCCACAAAGAACATGAAATTTATCAAAGGCTCATGTATGATTCATGAAAAAAAAAGAAAAAGAAATTTCCATTTCCTCAGACTTTAAAAATACTTCTCAGTAACAGTTTACTCCATATACCCAACTAAGGTTATTCCTAGGCAGTTTCTTAGTTTTGTTAAGTTTGGGAACAAAAAAATTGGTATTCATTTACTTTCTTGGTATATAAATGATTTTTAAAAATATATTTATACTTTTTATATATTTACTCTTCTATCCAGTGATATTAATAAACTCTTACTATTATTATTATTAGTATATATATATATTTTTTGAGATGGAGTCTCACTCTATCACCCAGGCAGGATTGCAGTGGCGCGATCTCAGTTCACTGCAACCTCTGCCTCCTGGGTTCATGCTATTCTCCTGCCTCAGCCTCCCAAGTAGCGGGACTACAAGTGCCCACCACCACGCATGGCTAATTTTTTGTATTTTTAGTAGCAATGGGGTTTCACTGTGTTAGCAAGGATGGTCTCGAACTCCTGACCTCGTGATCCACCCATCTTGGCCTCCCAAAGTGCTGGGATTACAGGCGTGAGCCACCACGCCTGGCCTAAACTCTTATTATTAATTCTAAGTTTTTCAACTGATTACTTAGGCTCTTTTAAGAATAGATCCACATCATTTACAAATAATGAACATCATGCCCCTGCCCGACTTTGATAATAACTTTTATTTCTATAAAGTTTCAGCTTTTAGGAACTTAAAATCTTTAATGTATTTCTTTCTTCTTTTCTTTTCTCTTTTCTTTCTTCCCTCCCTTTCTTTCTTTCTTTTTGAGACAGAGTCTCACTCTATTGTCAGGCTGGAGTGCAGTGGCACGACCTTGGTTCACTGCAACTTCCGCCTCCCAGGTTCAAGCAATCCTCCTGCCTCAGTCTCCCGAGTAGCTGGGACTACAGGTGCACGCCACCACGCCCAGCTAATTTTTTTTGTATTTTTAGTAGAGACGGGGTTTCACCATGTTGGCAGGATGGTCTCAATCTTTTGACCTCATGATCTGCCCGCCTCAGCCTCCCAAAGTGCTGGGATTACAGGCGTGAGCCATTGCGCCCGGCCAGAATCTTTAATGTATTTATTAATCCACAAATACTCTACAAGAAAGAGTATTCTGTGTAGAATAATGACCTTATAATAATTACTCTTACAGGCCTGATACTATACGGAGAACTTTATATACATTATTCATTCTAATGTTAGCCCTATAAAGCAGGTATTGCTATTCCCATTTTACAAATGAGGCTCAGAGACTTTTTTTTTTTTTTTAAAGACAGAATCTCCCTCCGTCACCTAGGCTGGAGTGCAGTGGCGCAATCTCGCCTCACTGCAACCTCCACCTCCAGGTTCAAGCAATTCTCCTGCCTCAGCCTCCCAAATAGCTGGGATTACAGGTGCGTGACCAGGCCCAGCTAATTTTTGTATTTTTAGTAGAGACAGGGTTTCACCATGTTGGCCAGGCTGGTCTCGAACTCCTGACCTGAGATGATCCGCCTACCTTGGCCTTCCAAAGTGCTGGGATTACAGGTGTGAGCCACCACGCTTAGCCTCAGAGACTTTTAGTAACATCATATAGTTAGTAAAGGGGACAGCTGGTTTTCAAGTAAAGGTCTGTTTGATTCTTTCTATTATAGAAATCCTTTCCCCTTTCTTAATGTCTCTTTGGTATTCTTGAAAAAAACAAAAGAGAGCCAACAAATAAAAGTAATTCCTCAGAATTTATGCTATTTTGTAGCAATATAACTTGCGCATTTGACTGCTGCTTGATTTTAAAAATCAAATATTTTCCTACGTTGCTTTTTAAGGGCAAGGTGTGTCCTGTGAATGTTTCTCACTGTGAGACTAGGGCAGAAGCTCAACAACAACAAAAAAGGCTGGTGACTAGGAATCCTAATTTCCTTCCAACCAGGGTATGCGATAACAAAGACACTTTTCCTATAATCCTTTGCTAGTCAGGATGTGAACTGCTATACAAACTCCTGTTCCCAACCTTAACTATAAACATGCATTAACACACACACCAGATAGATACACAAACATGATAGTCTATTTCAGCTAAGTTATATTCTTACTACACCTTAAAAGCTGTTAAAAAAGAAATAATACAAATGGAAATCTGGTACCAAGATTTCTTTATACTATTCTTATTTGACTAAATCTCCCTAATTTTTGGTGAATACTAGAAGAAAATATTTTAAATAAACAGTATAATTTATCTTTCAGATAAATGGAATTTTATTATCCTGAGGTATATAGGTGGTAACTTATGAGGTATAATCTTTTTTTTTTTTTTTTTGAGACGGAGTCTCACTTTGTCACCCAGGCTGGAGCGCAGTGGCGTGATCTTGGCTCACTGCAAGCTCCACCTCCCGGGTTCACACGCCATTCTCCTGCCTCAGCCTCCCGAGTAGCTGGGACTACAGGCACCCACCACCACGCCTGGCTAATTTTTTTGTATTTTTAGTAGAGACGGGGTTTCACTGTGTTAGCCAGGATGGTCTCGATCTCCTGACCTCGTGATCCACACGTCTCGGCCTCCCAAAGTGCTGAGATTACAGGCGTGAGCCACTGCGCCGGGCCCTTATGAGGTATAATCTAATCTAGAGACAGAAGAATAAACTAAATCCATAATTTAGAAACTGGCAATTTACAGCCAGGCATGGTGGCTCATGCCTGTAATCCCAGCACTTTGGGAAGCCGAGGTGGGCATATCACCTGAGGTCAGGAGTTCGAGAGTAGCCTGGCCAACATGGCAAAACCCTGTCTCTACTCAAAATATAAAAATTTGCCGGGTGAGGTGGCGGGCGCCTGTAATCCCAGTTACTCGGGAGGCTGAAGCAGGGAGAATCACTTGATTCTCCATCTCAAAAAAAAAAAAAAAAAAAAAAAAAAAGAAAAAAAGGCAATTCACGTTTTCCAAAATAAAATCTAAAAAGAAGTAAAATCCAAATGAAATAAGAACTTTAATAAAAGTTCTGATTTTAGTTGCAATATCTGCTACTAAAAATTTATCTAATTAAATTTAAGTTCATTACATTTATTCAGCAAGTTGGTAAACAGGAACATGAAGTGGGTTTTTTAATGAAAATTTGAAATATTCTGTTTGTTGCAACCTGAGAGGTTGCTTTAGCATCTAATTTACTTTGGTATTTTGATTGTCTAATATTTAAAAAACTGATCTAGAGACAAAGTTATGAAAATCACAAAGAACTTTTCAATTAAGCTGATATTTGCAGGAGAAACTGGTAAAAAGATTGTCACAAAATACATTAAGGTATCACAAGTGCTTTCAATTACATCCTTTGCAAGTCACTGTCAAAACCAATGGACCAGATGATTTTTCATTGACATCTAGTTTAAAAATGCACAAGGACTTTAGATTTAAAGCTGTCTTAAAAAAATTTGGTTTTTTTTTTGAGACGGAGTTTCGTTCTTGTCGCCCAGGCTGGAGCGCAGTGGCACAATCTCAGCTCACTGTAACCTCCATCTCCCGGGTTCAAGTGATTCTCCACTGCCTCAGCCTCCCGTTTAGGGAGGGATTACAGGCACCTGCCACCACACCCAGCTAATTTTTGCATTTTTGGTAGAGATGGGGTTTCACCATGTTGGCCACCTTGGTCTCGAACTCCTGACCTCAGGTGATCCACCCACCTTGGCCTCCCAAAGTGCTGGGATTACAGGTGTGAGCCACACTGCCCGGCTGTTCTTTTAAAAATTTTATGCTAATTATACAAGCCCCTTTGAAAACAATCAATTGATAATAATTTCTCACTTATTTCATTCATCCCCTGCTCCCTCAACCATGTCCCACCCAACTTAATCACTCAGAATTTTAATTCTTTGCTGAATATTAGTGTTCCACCACTTTCCTGCCCTCACCCCATCTTATAAATATGAATATAAATTTCCTAAACTTACTACTTTAAATGTATCTAACCTTTTTTATAACCATTTCTGCTGTTATCTGTACACTGTCTAGTCCTTCTTTGTCGTCCTGGGAAAACTGATCCCTGACTTGAGATCTCTCTCTTCCTCTGTAAAGACAGATGTAAAGTAACTATTTAGAAAACACGCCATTTCTTTTTGTATCAGAAATACTCATACTGAAATTTTTTATGCAGACCTGAAACAATCATTGGTCATATATTCAGAAAGGTTTTAGATACGTACCTGCATTGTCTTTGCAGATACTAGAAGAGCTACTATTCTCATTGCTTTGGTATAGGTGCTGAGTTCTAGTCTCTTGGGGTACAGATGATGTTTGAGTCATCCCTTCTTCTAAGGCTTGTTTTATCCAGCGCTATAATCAGAAAAGAACCAGAGAATTATCAATAATTATTTAAAACTATTTAGTACACCTGTTTTAAATGTACATCAACTGGTGAGTGATACAATTCAACACACTAATTCAGTTACACAGTCAAGCATTTTATTGTCTTGTGTCTCAGCATATTGGCCCTATCAATTCCTTTTAATGGACAAAATTGAGGAAATCTGGATTACATATAATGAGATCCCATCAAAAGACAAAAACCAATAAAAAATGATTACTATTCAACTTTTCATACTGTTTGGGATGGTGTAAAATGGCAAGACTTAGAAAGAAATCTTAACATTTATTTAGGAGAGACTGTGATCATATAGAATAAAACTAATACATAAAAGAAGTGCCTAGAAGGAAGATAAAGATCTCTTAAAAGTTGTCTGCCCTGTGCTAGAGACGTGTGAAGAGGTAATAAAAAAGATTCACAGGAAGATTTTGGATGAGGATTAATAGCTCTTCACTACAGGTACCAAAAGTGTTTCCAAAAGGTTTATTTCAATCAAATGAAACAACCTATGGGAATCCCCCCTCCAACAAGTAGTTTGGTTAAATTATGCATGAGTAATGCAAATCACGAAATGAACTTCAGTAGAAATCAAAAAAAAGGGAAAAAGTCAAAAAGAAGACCTATCAGTCACAAGTTTTTGGTAGTAAAGATTAGAATAAATTGACGAGAAATAAATTTAGGCCAGATAGTAAACCTGCAAAGATTAGGATAAGATTATGCATCCTGTGGAAGAGAGAAAATTTCTTACCTGTAATTGTGTTCTCTTAAGATATACAGTTGTAGGTTGCTCACCACTCTGTGGCTCTCCTGCCCTGACATAAGACAGATCGAATTTTGATAAACATCAATTTCTGAGTAAGACCCTCCCCCAATAGGAAGAGCAAAGGTGAATTATTATAATTTATACCTTTAGAGAACATGTATTACAGGTAAGTAAATATTCTCTTCGCCAAAGAGAGCAATTCTCATAGATTTTCCCTCTTAGAAACCTAGGAAATAATCCACAAAAATTTTACCAAAAAAAAAAAAAATCTTACATCATACAAACGTCATTGTGGCTGGCCAAATGAAAGCAAAACTAAAACTGTAAACACTTGGAAGGAAGAGTGAACAAGGATAAAAAAAGAGCTCTTAATGGTAATTTGAATCACGTAAACATTTTAGGATACAACCAGGTCTCTGAAAAGCAAACACAAAAACAAAATAAAAAATCCGAAGAATGAACTATCTTAGATACAGAATATTGATGTAAAGCTGAATTGTCAGAACCACACATATAGCCTTAAAGCTTAGAAGAGAACTTAGAAGTCATCTTGTTCAAAGCACTCATTTTATAAATGGAAAAATTAGGCTCAGGAGTGAAAAATCTTTTGTTATAGCCACCTTTAAGTTTTTCTTTTCAAAGCAGAAAACAATCATTTGGGGTCACTGAGCTTTCCTATCTGAGTAATTTTTTAATATTTCCAGGGTCTAGTAGATGTACTCGTAAAATAATTTACATTCTGGATCTGATGACTACAAAAAGGGAACATAAAATCAGAACAGGAGTATTCTAGAAGAAAGATGCTACCATGGTTAGCTATGAGGTGAAACACAGCAAATATGATCAAACCTACTCCTCCAGGTTCTGCTGTATAATTTTACAATATTTCAGGACTCATATAAAAAAGGAACATGGACATTTGTTTGTATCTAACAAGATACAATTAACCTCATGGATAATAAGTTAATTTTAGATGCACCTACTCGGCAAGTTGTTAAAATCAAAAGAACACTTCTCCCTTCTCTGAAACTCTATTAAAGTATATTGCAAAGGAGTTTTCTGGGAGGCTTCAAGATGGATAAATATTTTAAAGGTCTCGTTATTATGGGGAAAGAGCAAGGAAGTAATACAGGTTTTGGAGTCCAGAAGCCCTGGCTTGACACTTGGCTGTGAGGCTGGGCTCAGTAGCTCCTATCTGTAATCCCAGCAGAACGGGAGGCCAAGGTGGGCAGACTCCTTGAGCTCAGGAGTTTGAGATCAGCCTAGGCAACACAGCAAAATCCTGTCGCTACAAAAAATATGAGTATTAGCCAGGCGTGGTGGTGTGCCTGTGGTCCCAGCTACATGAGAGGCTGAGGTAGGAGGACCACTTAAGCCCAGGAGGTCAAGGCCGCAGTGAGCCTGTGATGATGCCACTGCACTCCAGCCTGGACAACAGTGAGACCCTGTGAACCCCTACTACCCCCAACCAGAAGAAATTTGGCTGTGTCACTTATTAGCTGCTTCACTTTGGGCAAGTTACCAAACATTTCTGAGACAAAGCTTCTGGATATATAAATTTAGGACAATGATCCCAATTTCATGAATGGTAAGTGAGATAATGTATGTGAAGAAAGCTTATAGTACAGTACTGAATGCTCAGAAGATTTTCAACGAGTCCTGGTTCAACTAAATTTCAATGCTTTATTTGGAGATCTACAGATAATGCTCCAGTGTATAAAATAAAATATTAATTATCAATGCAAAGCATCAGTCAGACTGGTTTTTCTAAGAAGTCTGGAGACCAAATGCCCTATACACAATAGGAGATGGAGGTTACAGTGAGCTGAGATTGTGCCACTGCGCTCCAGCCTGGGCGACAAGAACGAAACTCCGTCTCAAAAAAAAAACCAAATTTTTTTAAGACAGCTTTAAATCTAAAGTCCTTGTGCATTTTTAAACTAGATGTCAATGAAAAATCATCTGGTCCATTGGTTTTGACAGTGACTTGCAAAGGATGTAATTGAAAGCACTTGTGATACCTTAATGTATTTTGTGACAATCTTTTTACCAGTGTTTAGAAGAGGAGTTTAGAGAGAACAAGGTGAAACACTACTGAAAGCCTTGTTGGCCACTTATAAATGTTTTTAAAATAACAACTGAGGATCTGAAAAATGTAAAATGCTTTTTAAAAACTATGATTCAATTTAGAAACTCCAGGGATATCATAAAATGTTCTGTCAAATACTTGAACTCCTCCTCTTTTCAGAAGTTGCAAAATAATAATGATAAAAATAAAAATAAGTAGCATAAGAATCTGAGTACAACTATACAGATACAACTTTAATTTGTCCTATACTGGTAAGCTTTTAACTTACGAGGCCAGGCCCTTACCTCTTTAGTGAGATATGAAACAGTGAGCCTATTAGAAATACACATTGTTCTAAATAATCCCATGGAGGGTTTCCTCATCTATATGATTAACTTATACTCTGAGGGATTTTCAGAATTTTATTACAATTTTGTTGAATAATGAAAATGTTCTTAGGTTCTGCATTAGGTAAGTCCTTTCTAACCAATTTTAAGAATTCTTCTTCACTGCCATAAAGCCAAGTTCAATTCTAGCTAAAACATTCCATTTCATTTTATTTTGCCTCATAAAAAGCTGTATTTTAAAAAATAGAATCTTGATATGTGAACAGCACACAATAAAGCAATGATTTAAACTTAAACAGTTTTTAAAGATCCTATTTAAATAGTCTTGTTATGATAATCCTGTGTATGCAGCCTAAACTCTTCCTAAAGACTAACCATTATACATAGATAAAAGTGCTTGAGTAGAGCCTGTATAAATGAGATTAAGGATAGTCAGATACACTTGGAGAATATAACACGGACTTGTGTTAAATGGAATTTCTATCTGTTGCCCGTAGAAATTTAAGGATGTGCTACAGATACAAGTATAAAAGCAGAACCAGGTTAAAAAAGCTTAAAGAAATGCATTTTCTACCAGATTTGAAGTTATAGTCCTAGACACGTTTTTGGTTTTCCTAAGTCTCTGCTAGTTGGAAAAGATGGAAACAGAAAAACTGCAAGCCAGCATTAGAATTATCAAGAAGGAATTTCAATTCAAGAGCCTAGTTCATATTATTTGCAGCTCAGACTTCATTACTCATCTGTAATAAATAATTGCCTACACTCCTTAAAGAACTAAAATAGGAGATTGTACGACCTGGCTTGATAAGATGCTTCAACAGTTAACATCCTTAGAAATGGTCAAATTTCTCTTTGGGAGTTCTACGAGGGTTTCCCCAAACAAACCAATAAGTGATTCTAATATTTAGGTAAGATGTGCAATTAGGAAAAGACTTTCTGCAATGTGCTGCTCATTCAGCAGTAGTGTCCTTCCTTTTTGCAGGTTCCTATTGCCCTCCTCCCCTCCATATCCCACACCACTTTGGCTCATCTTTCACGCCCCCCTCCCCCCGAGAAATAATTTCTGTTCTTTGGAGAAAGAGAAAAGCTTTAAGTTTGGAGGAGTCAGGGAAGACCTGCCTGGAGTTGGAGACTTCATCACATCAAATAATCTACATGCAGCATCCTCATGTACGTGATGCCAGTGGAGGAGGGCAATGGCAGACACTGAGGAAGGCAGCCTGAATCCAGATCTGAGGATAAGAGAAAAGGGTGTTCCAGGGAACAGACTCTACCTCAAAGGAAGACCAAATGAAAGGGTATCCTATACTTCTAGAAACACGGAAAACGACATCATAGATCTGAGGGAGTGATCTATTCCTAAGAGACACCTTTAGAAAATATGCAGGGCTTCTGGGAATTAAGAAAGAGCATTCCAAAAACACCACCAAACGCTATTGCCACTAGATCCAAAAACAGTAAGTAACTAGAAAGAGGAGAAAGAGGCAGAAACAGAGAGGGAAAGAGAGTCTTTAAGGGTAGATTCCGTATTCTCTTGGAATAAACAGTCCGACTTGTCATTTGATCAAGGAACAGGAATTATGCCAATTACAATAGGATTTTTCCTCTAATTTCCTTCAAGTGATGATAGTGGATAACAATGGTTGAATTGATTCAAAACACAATTTAATTTTTTTCATTTATGCAACAGTGTTCTAGAGGACCCAGGGCCTAATCTCACACAATAATCATAAATGGACATGTTAACCCATATCACATGAGCACACACAAAACATATCCGTCCCTACCCAGTCATCCACTGCTGTGTGCTCTCATTCAGGAACCTCAAGGGTTCTCAGAAGAGACATCAGTGACCAGTCACAAATCTGAGCACCAAAAATGCAATATATTCATTCCACCACAGCCTCACAGACTCTTGATGAATTAGTATTTATGGCTGAACAACTAATTCATTATAAACTCACATGGGCAAAGTGGCTATCTAGAGAACATGTTATTTATGTCATGATAACAGGAATCTTAGGCTTAAAAAAATAAAGCACACACGCAAACACAACAAACACACAAAAACACAGACATACCTTCTTACAGGAGCTGAATGTGCCATCAGGCAGAAGGGGCCTTCGACGTCTCTCAGGAATAAAGGGTGAGCCAAAGCGAATGTAGTGTTTGGGGGTGGTGCAAATTAACGGGGAATGGATAAGACCTGGTAACATGTTTAGGGTCGTTGCCAGTACAGTTGGATCCGTCGTGATACGTAAAGGGCACTCAACAGGGCACTCTTGCTTCTCTGCTTTGTCATTCAACCATTCTGTAACTAGATACTAAGGTAAAAAAGAGATCATTAGTTTATAAATCAAGAGGTAGCAGTGTAGTTCAGAAAGACAAACGTCATCTAGAAACTAGGACAGAAGGAGATGCAGCAGCTGCAGTTAAGTATGAATTGGGCAACCAGAACACAAGGATATCTTCCTTCACCCTCTCCATGCCCACTAAGAGAGGAATAATTTCAGCTATCAGTGATTTAAGCTGACTAAAAATAAGGAAACAGGTAGCAGGATGACTCCAGCCTTTTGTGTCAAAGCATTTTAGAACTTTCAATCTAGTAATATTGAGATTAGTTTCTTCTGGGGATTATAGGTCCTCTCATTTCACTAAGACAGCCCTTGCCAGACTGGACTTATACAAGATGCATTTGTGACTTACCTTTTTGGTTTTGGGGTATTTAGATGCAGCACGGTTGACATGGGATCCAGTAATTGACACCACAGTTGGGTCAGACCCTGTTAATGGCCTGTTTTCTCCTGAACTGTCTATACTTCCAGCTTCAGTAGGAGTTACTAAACTGTTGCTTCCTCCCTCTTCCAAGGCAGCTTGTGACAATTCTGCCTGCTGTGCATTGGCCTGCTTCTGACGCTTTAGTCTTTGGGCTGAACTGGTCCTGTACCGAGAAATTCGACTCTTCGGCCGGGGCCTAGAAGGCTTTGCTGGAGGTGGCTTGGGGACTGGTTTTTCTGCAGCAATATCCTGTAGCAATAATAGGGTCAGATGCTTTACCAGAAATGTTTTATCAGCAAACAGTCTAATTTCCTATTCACTTTAAGCATGCAGAATGTCTACTGATGAAAAATATAAGGATTAGAAACACTAATTTAAAATCTAATTTTTAAATACAAAAATGTATACACTTAAAGCTAAAAAGGCTAGGGACAAATGTTTGCGTTAATTATTTCTAATAAGCATTTATAAAATAGGCCAATGAAATGGTTCCAGTTAAGCTGTTAACGGCCTTATTTATTGTGATATGGAGCAAAGCTGAAAATACTTATTTTAAAAATTCCAAAAGTTAGGTAATTGACATTAGCAAAGGTGAGGATGAGCAAAGGTGTTGAAGTCTTTTCAGCTCTTACCCCTGCTTGGGAAGACCTCCGGGTGTTCACACCAACACTCTGTGGGGTGCTTGGGATGGTAACATTTGAAGCAGAGTTGCTAACTTCAGATTCAGGGGCTTCAGTTTTTGTCTCTTCACCAAGAGGAGTCTCTGAGGTGGTTGTAGTAATCTCTACATCAGAGTTGCTCTGTTCCAAGGGCTGATCCCGCCGCTTCTTTCTTTTCTCTAAGTTTTCAAAAGCATGCATGATGGCTTCTACCTTTCTATCTTCCCTGGTCTAGAAAGAAATAGTATTGGTGTAGAAGGAAGCTTCAAATGAGGACGAGTGGATAGCCTTTATAAAAGTATTTTTAATGGAAATTTATAGAAATTCATTTAACTACCAGTAAGATGACACATATAACTTGGAAAACACAAGATTAAAAATAAAATATTTCATTTTAAATGTGGGGAATAGTTGTAAATAAAGGCAAGGTCAAACATAAACTTTTCAAAAAGGGTCAGTTATTTTGAAACTTTTTAATATGAAAGAAAAATAGGATGGGCGCAGTGGCTGACGCCTGTGATCCCAGTACTTTGGGAGGCTGAGGTGGGAAGATCATGAGGTCAGGAGATTGAGACCGTCTTGGCCAACATGGTGAAACTCCATCTCTACTAAAATACAAAAAATTAGCCAGGCATGGTGGCGCATGCTTGTAATCCCGGCTACTTGGGAGGCTGAGGAAGGGTAATTGCTTGAACCCAGGAAGCAGAGATTGTGATGAGCTGAGATTGTGCCACTGCACTGCAGCCTGGTGACAGAGCAAGACTCGGTCTCAAAAAAAAAAAAAAAAAAAAGTGACAGGGTCATAAACACACAGGATTGGTTTCAGCATAAAAGTAGAAAATTTTAGTTCATATGACTAAAAGGGTTTAAAAAAACTTCAAAACTCACACAAACCTAGAAAATTCCTAATTCAGAGCAAACCAACTATAATACATTTTGATTCTGACCAACCAGTTTTTCGGAAACCAGATTTTTTTGTTTGTTTGAGACGGAGTCTGGCTCCGTCACCCAGGCCGGAGTGCAGTGGTGCTATCTCCGCTCACTGCAACCTCCACCTCCCGGGTTCACGCCATTCTCCTGCCTCAGCCTCCCGAGTAGCTGGGACTACAGGCACCCGCCACCGCGCCCGGCTAATTTTTTGTATTTCTTAGTAGAGACGAGGTTTCACCGTGTTAGCCAGGATGGTCTCCATCTCCTGACCTCGTGATCCGCCTGCCTCGGCCTCCCAAAGTGCTGGGATTACAGGTGTGAGCCACCGTGCCTGGCGGAAACTAGATTGTTAGTAAAAAAACAAAACAAAACAAAACAAAAAACCTCTTAAAACCATCACTAGATAATAATCACTAGAAAACTACTGTGTGTATAGAGAAAAAGAAATAAAAAAATTATAATAAAATCTTTATTATGGAAAAAGCCCAAATTATAACCTCCAGGTCAAATCAATGAGATGATACAAAGTCAAGAGAACAGAAGAGGTTCACATGATGGAGGTAGCAGGAATGAGAAGGAGCAAAGGAATGTCAGACAGTACTCACCCTCCTGCTATGAGCTAGGTTCTCCTGGTCATCTATAACCTCTTCTTTCTCTTCTTCTGGTTTTTCTTCTGGATTGTCTACTTCCTTTAAGATAGAGGCAATATTCAGCTGTACTCAAGCTCTGAGAAAAAATCAATCTGTTTTATTCTGGTAGCTTAAAACTCTCTATAACAATCTCTAGTGCTTTAAAGTGTTAACTCATGTGAGGCCACATGGTAAACACAGATGATAACCCCTACTCTCTGGTGCAAAACCAGCAAAGGATGTTTTTGACTTTGTAAAACAGAAAGAAATGTATGAACACAATACACCCACATTGATATAAAGGGCATTAAGTGTTACTATAGCTCCCCTACTTAAACCATGTGGCAACCCAGGTTCCTCTCCCTTTGGAGGACTGATGCCATAGCATCATCATTTGACCATGGGCAATTACCTCATGATCACTGGATACAGTTACTTTTTCTGGAACTTCTTGTGATTGCTGGTCATTATTTTCCTCCGAAGCCTCATTCTGCTGCTCCATCTCTAGCTCTTTCCGTCGTGCTTTTCTACGTCTAGTCTCTGCTCCAATGGTGGGTAGGCTTGGAGGAGGTGGTAGGAGTGGCAGTTCTGTAGCATTAGGATTCCTTTTTTGTATAGGACAATTCCGGTTTCCCTTGTGACAGGCACAGTCCACTTTATAATTACTGCTCCAAAGAAACAACCAAAATGCCTGTCTCAGTACCCTTGAAATTCAGTTACATTATCCATTCACCCTCTTAAAATTATTAGTACAGTAACTTCCTCTGATACTGTCTCTGAATAAGTTAAACAGAGACATTAGCGAGTCCTATAAATACTTTTGTTTTTCTTTTTATTGGAGACGGAATCTCGCTCTGTCATCCAGGCTGGAGTGCAGTGGTGCATCACAGCTCACTGTAACCTCTGCTTCCTGGGCTCAAGTGATCCTCCTACCTCAGCCTCCTGAGTAGCTGGGACTACGCGCCCAGCTAATTTTTTAATTTTCGGCAGAGACGGGGTTTTGCCATGTTGTCTAGGCTGGTCTCCAACTCCTGGACTCAAGTGTTCCTCCAGCCTTAGCCTCCCAAAGTGCTGGGATTACAGGCATCAGTCACCACGCCTGACGTAACACTTTCAATATTCTGTCTTTCTCTGTGTAACCCCAATTCTACTCCATGGTCAGTGGAAAAAAAAAAAAAAAAAGAAAGCCCTCCCTAAATTCAATCCCCCCAATGGTTTATTGCCTATTTAGTAGGCAGTTTATCAGTGATAAAGGCTGATGTGGCCGTACTCATCTTGTGCCCACCATTACCATGTCCTCACTTTTACCTAATTCCCTACTTCTTAAAACCTTTTAAAACCTCTTAAAACCTTTTCTTTTTATTTTCCTTGATGAATTAAGCAGAACATCTTTTTTCCTTATACCTGGGCCAAACATCACTTTACTACATAACCTCTATTTTGCCCCAAATGACCAAGGGACAAAAAGCATATACTTTATAAAATCCACCACATATTCATCTATGAATTGCCATTTATGGTTTTCTGCATTGTCATATACAGCTAGATAACATGGTTTCTGTGGACAGGGTGGATCTTTAAATCTCACCCCTAGCTTTATAAGGGTATAATTGACAAATAGTAGAGATAACATATTAAATTATCTCTCTCTCTCTCTCTCTTTTTTTTTTTAAGATGGAATCTCCCTCTGTTGCCAGGCTGGAGTGCAATGGCACGATCTTGGCTTACTGCAGCCTCCACGTCTCAGATTCAAGTGATTCTCCTGCCTCAGCCTCTTGAGTGCCTGGGACTACAGGCATGTGCCACCACGCCCAGCTAATTTTTGTATTTTTAGTAGAGACGGGGTTTCAGCATTGGCCAGGATGGTCTCGATCTCATGACCTCGTGATCCGCCCGCCTCAGCCTACCAAACTGTTGAGATTACAGGCCTGTGAGCCACTGCGCCTGGCCTAAATTCTCATTCTATATGGTCCCTGACATAAGTACTCTGTGCATAACAACAGGATGCTATTGTAATTTCCAGGAGTGTCTCATACATATATATATATATATCCATTTTGCTATTCTTGCTAAAAAGGCATAAGCGAAAACACTTCTGTCAGGAAACTTGTGAGCAGTATCATACAAGGTATCCATATCTCTAAAAAAAATCTTGTCTGTCTTTTCCTTTACAATTTCTAGGCAGAAAATTCATTAGTCATGAAAAGATTAAGTAAACAAAGGAAAAGGCAAGAAACAAAAGCAGACTTTAAATAGAGTGAATAGCTTAATATGTAAGACAAGGATATTCCTGTTAGGAAAGGTTTCTGAGGTCTTACCAGTTACTATACTCATAATCAAATGCTATGGTGACCTCAGCATCCTTGGTGATGGCAGACACAGCATAGATGCACAGGTGAATCATCCCATCTGCAATCATGTGTCGCACCTGTGTGAAAAGGCTTCTGGTTAGATTTTTCATAAAGACCATGAATTTTCCGTAAGAGATAAAAAAACCACACTTTCTCTCCATTTAGAGTTATGGTAATCTGTTATTTAACCCCTTCGTTTCATCTGAAATTATTATACTGTACTGGCTTGAAAATTTATAATACTTTCTTAAATATGTAGAGAAACCTTGAGATGTTAGAAATCAGGGTAAAATCTCTACTTTCACATCTTTTTTTTTTTTTGAGATAAGAGTCTTGCTCTGTCGCTCAGGCTGGAGTGGAGTGGCGTGATCTCGGCTCACGGCAACCTCTGCCTCCCGCGTTTAAGGAATTCTCCTGTCTCAGCCTCCTGAGTAGCTGGGAATACAGGCACAGGCCACCATGCCCGGCTAATTTTTGTATTTTTTTTTTTTTTTTTAGTAGAGACGGGGTTTCACCATGTTGGCCAGGCTCGTCTCGAACTCCTGACCTTGTTATCTGCCCGCCTCAGCCTTCCAAAGTGCTGGGATTACAGGCATGAGCCACCACACCCAGCCGCTTTCACATCTTATAGCTGTTTCCAGCTCCACCAGAGAATTACAATTCCTTAGCCAGTAAGTAAAGCTCTGTGTATTTTCTTGCTTTATTTGATGTGGTTGCTCTGAGTAATCAATTCTAGAAATGTCTAGATCCTCTCATAGAACACTACTTAATAAAATCTAAAAAAACCGCAACCAAATAGCTTAGTTAGGCCTAACGACATCTACTTCCACCGTATGGCAATTTCTTTAATATAACTACACTTGATTTTCTTATTCAGTCTAGCTTTTTCTCCTTAGCAAATGCTAACTTGCTCTTTTCTATTTCTGCCTTCTCTAAAGAAAATTCTTTCCTTGCTCCCATTTTGTCAGTATAAAAGCACCATTACTTTTGTTTTTCAGCTCTCACGATGAAATATCACGACTATTATCTACAGACCTTTATCTGAGTGAAGTTTTCACACTGCTTCTTCACTAAGCTTGTCATTTGATGGTTCCAGTCAAAGGGAAGTTGCTACAGACATCTTACCTCTGCATTTGGTGTACATGATCTTCTGATGAACCGAGCATCATTACCGAAAGTACGGGCATCCACACACATCTCTACACCATTGAATTTTGAGTAGAAGAGCACAAAGGGGTATGGTCTAGGGATACAATTAAAATTCCTGTAATTCTCAACACAAATAAGAAGGCCACCCCATGACTCCAAATATGAAGCATATGCTGAGAGAAGCAGCAGCAGTCTTTTGCAACGCCTGAACTTGGAAAACATCACATGCTTGTCTGCTTTTGATTAAAGAACAAGCACAAAGCAAGGAATGCTTGGCTTGGAAAGGAGCTGTCACCATTTTATACATTAAACAATTTGCAGATTTACTTGCACTTCTCTACAAATAGCAGACAGGCGTGAGCTTATCTGAGTTGTGATTTTTTTCTCCCAAGAGCATCCTATCAAACAGAATGATTTTTACAACACTGGTCCACCAGGTCCACCTTAGCCCTCACTGCTCAATGAATGACGTTCTTACTTTTTGAAGAAATGCCCATTGACCTCAAATTGCTGTCGTAACATGACTTTCCCACGATACTCTATTATAAGAGTGTCCAAAGCCAAATCTCTTGCAGCCCTCAGGATCTTCCGGTGCTTTTGAACACGAGTGACTCTTCCCAGCTGTAACTGAGTAAAACCAGAGCAGTAACATTAAACAACAGCAAGAACACCTTGGCAGACACTCAAGTTATTTCATAATTAAGGAAAACATGCTAATATTTTCAGGTTTTATCTGTATATGTTATTTACATCAATGATGAGAAATTTTAAGATGTGATGAAAGCTCAATTTTTCTAAGAGACATGCCACATCTAGTGAAATTGCCTCCCCAGAAATGGCAAGAAAATATTAAAAAAAAAAAATACATGATTAAGATTTCAGTGACTTTATCTCTAAAATAAAGATGAGAAAGAACATGCTTAACTTTCTATAAATCTTACATAATTCCTACCTAGGGTATATAAAATTTCCCATACTAAGTCATCTCTCTCTCTGTTTTTTAAATAGAGCCAGGGTCTCGCTCTGTCACCCAGGCTGGAGTGCAGTGGTGCAATCATAGCTTACTATAACCTCAAATTCATTCAAGTGATCCTTCCACCTCAGCCTCCCCAGAAGCTGGGACTTACAGGTGTGTACCATCACAACGGCTAACTTTTAATTTTTTTTTTTTGTAAAGAGAGGGTCTCACTATGTTGTACAGGCTGGTCTTGAACTGCTGGCCTCAAGCAATCATCCCACTTGGCTTCTTGCCAAAGTGTTGTATTATAGGAGTGAGCCACTGCACACAGCCTCAATTCATCTTTTTTTTTTTTTTATTAATAAAGGTAGTTTAGAAATATGTATCCAGATAGTTTTCAGTTATAACCTACTTTTGGTTACATATGATCAACACCTGGCTAATCTGTTATTCTATGGCCTTGTACATTTGGAAGGAACAGTAATTCCAATCCATTACCCTCTTCCTGGGTTCTTAAAATTTCAGCTACTTAGTCTTCAACCCTTTGGTGCTTACCTGCATTTGGGAACCAATAACTGTGTTATTACAGGCCAATTCAGTCTTATTAATAGTGTCTAAAATAGTAGGTTTGCCCACAAATTCCTTGCTAGAATGTAGGTGCTGTTCAAGTGCGTTCTGTACATCTGCACTGTACTGATTAGTGAAAGCTTCTTCATACTGGTCAGTCCATAGTCTTATCCGATTTTCCCAGCCCTCAGTTGTATTCTCATCTAAATTCTGTGCTTCAGAGGGAGAATTCTGTAGAAAACAAATTCAGGGAGGTTAGTAAAGTCCATGCATAAATAGAGGGTTGGGAATGGGGGTGGGACAAGCTGGGGTTCCAGAGAAAATTTATCACTTGGCAATTGATGTGGCATAAAAGAGTAATGGACTGGGAGTCAGAGGATCTGGTTTCTATCATGCTTTTGTTACCAATGAGAGGTGAGACCTTGAATAACTTCTTTAAATGGGGAAGCTCAGTTTCTCCATTTATAAAGTAAGAAATTAATCTGGATCATAGTTTCATCCCATCACTGTGATTTTATGACCGTTTTAAAGTCACAAAAATCAATTTTCTTATCAAAAGACTGACATCAAGTTCATAAGAAAATTTTCATAAAAATGAACAGTAGAGACCTCAAATTTATCACTGCTTAAATTTTTCATACTCACTGAATATCTGTGTTAAGTGTTAGCCCAAACTGGTTTTTTTGACCATTCTCCAGGAGAATGCATGTTTTTGTGTCACTTATTATTTTCATAATACATGTTCATTCTAAACCTACATGTGACCTTAATCAATCTCATCAATCCAATCCCAATCTTACTACCCATATAAAAAGTTATTATTTGAGTATATCTTTCTAACACTCTATTTTCAACAATTTAAATTACCACATTCTAAATAATCTGAAGAGGTGAAGTGAGGGGAGAGGAGTAGGTAGGGAGAATACAGAACATGTCTAAGAGATACTTTGCTATACTCCTCTAGGAAAACCATTGCCCTCTATGGTGACAGTATTGAGAAAAGATTACTACAACTCAGGAACGGCTTCCTAGGCAGACAGTGCCTGAGCTACAGAGACAAAGCGTAAGCCTAATACATGTTCTCCTTCATGGTGTTCAAGACTTAAGTGCTATCAGAAAACAAAACAAACACTGACAGTGATGATGTCATGCTACTGATGATTAGAAGGAAAAGACACTGTAGTACCAAAGCTACTTGAAAATCCATGTCCACATTAAACTTGCAAACAGGCACAATAAAATTAAATATAGTTTCCATGAATGGCACAGAAAACACTGATGCTTGTCACGACACTTTCTTTTACCACTTTTGCATCACTGTTGCTGACTGATTATTGTCTACCATCCTTTCTGCAAGGAACAGGAGTATAGAAGAAAAAAAATCAACACTATTG
Source organism: Nomascus leucogenys (assembly GCF_006542625.1). Lineage (NCBI taxonomy): Eukaryota > Metazoa > Chordata > Mammalia > Primates > Hylobatidae > Nomascus > Nomascus leucogenys. Next base: position 55,781,651 of record NC_044401.1, read on the forward strand.
TTTCCACATTTCTTACTAGAGTCCAAAAGACTGAACAATAAACAAAGGGATCTAAAGAAACACCTAAGGCCAACGTACTGACCATCAGAGTATCACCTGCTTGACATCAGTAGCAGTTGTGCAAAAGAATAGTGCAAAACCTTAGGCTTAATGGAGCCTACAGACTAGGGGGATTGGCAGTGTCCAAACAATATTCCCAGCTTTAAGTGGCAATCGTTAAACTTACGACTTGATAAGTGTACTGTATTCTGGAAGCCTCTGTCACAGTATTAGCCATTATTCACTAATCTCACTGTGTGTTTACTCTGCTGTCCCATCCTTCAAGGCATTAGAGACTCTACCTCAGTTGGGTTTAGAGTAGTGGTTCTCAATTGAGGGAAATTTTGTACCCAGGTGACATTTGGTAGTATCTGAAGACATTTTTGATAATCTCAACTGAGTGCATGAGTGTTACTGGCATCTAGTGGGTAGACACCAGGGATCGTGTTCACATCTTGAAAGCACAGAACAGTCCCTTCCACAACACAGAATTATTTGGTCCAAGCTGTCAACAGTGTCAAGACTGAGAAACCCTGATTTACAATTAAGTCTTCAGTAGGGAAGCTGCTCTTGACACTGGTATTAAAAATCCAAATGGTAATTTTTTCTAATTCTTATGGCTCCCACCTGGATCACTGGAGTTTTAAACTAGTAATTCTGAGCATAAAATTTATAACTCAATTTAGAATTAAAAGAATCAAAATGACTAGTAATATTTTTTTCTAAATTTTAACACACCTGTGAGGCTGTCAACCTCCCAAAACTGTAAGCAAAATATGGGGTTTATGTGCAGTTTTCTGGTAAAGCCAGTCTATAGCTTTTGAAAGGTTTCGAGCTTCTGGAGGTAAGTTATGATAGTTGCTTGATAAGAGAAAAGCATTTAGAAGCCAGGATTAGGGCTATTGATCTGCCTGCAAAGTCTATCTAAAAGGTCCCTCTCTAAGCAAATGAGACAAAAATAAAGGGGCAGCTAAAGCAAACTTGGCCACTTGCAAGACATGGATCCAGCAAAGAAATGATTGATTTGTCTTCCAAGACACATCCCAGCCCTCTGATGCTCTGTAGCTCTGAGTCCTCTCCCAACTCTTTCACAGGTATGTGCAAGTCTATTTAAAGATAGATACTAAGTGGGGCCTTCAAACTTTAGGTAAAGTGCTACCTGTAATCTTTGCTAACACCAGTCACACTGGTGCTGCACATAAAGCAATCCTAAAAAGCTTATCCTTACTGAATTTTTTTTTTTTTTGAGATGGAGTCTTGCTCTGTTGCCCAGGCTGGAGTGCAGTGGCGTGATCTCGGCTCACTACAACCACTGCCTCCCGGGTTCAAGTGATTCTCCTGCCTCAGCCTCCCAAGTAGCTGGGACTACAGGTGCCTGCCACCACACCTGGCTAATTTTGGTATTTTTAGTAGAGATGGGGTTTCACCATGTTGGCCAGGCTGGTCTTGAATTCCCGACCTCAGGTGATCCACTTGCCTTGGTCTTCCAAAGTGCTAGGATTACAGGCATGAGCCACTGTGCCTGGCCTTACTAAAGATTTTAATATTTATGCCCTATAACTCTCAATAGGAAAGATCCTGCTTTTGTATCATTTAGGAATATGAATACTCATAAACTCGAATTTAATTCTAATTAAATGCTTTGAAGCCCTCAGTAATAATTTGGGAGGCATGTTTTCCTCATACACACACACACACACACACACACACACGTAAAGGAGGATACCAGACAGCATAATCTTTTTGGCAAGCTATTTTTAATCAACCAGCACCTTACAGTTCTTTTAAACCATTCCACATACTTGCTCTATTCTCCAAGTTCTTTACAAAATCATACTTCATAAACTCTTTTATTTGATGTCTTAAGAAACACGCTAGCATTACCTAAGTCTTTTCCACCAAGCAGATATGCTAAGAGAAAACAGTAATTCTTATCAATAATACAAGCTTCCTGCAATTAAAGCCCACACAGTGCTAGGGTAGATGCACAAGAGATCCTATATCATTACCAGAAAAACTCCACTCCTAAAGTTGAGTTCAATCACAGTGACAGAACACACCAGCCTCATTTTGTTTGGAAAAATGTCACTTACCCCCTAGAAAAGCAATGAATGAAAAATCAATCAATGAAGGCTGATTACAGAAAGGGAAAATATTTCAGAAAATGGCCAAGAAAATCTACTTTGGAGAAAAGCTCTATGAAAACTGAATGGCAACAACTATAAACTAATGAAAAGCAGAGTCCAAGATTCCCAGACCATCAATGTCAGGAAAGAAGCTGACCAAAATGCAAGATCACAGTGAAGTAAAACACAGCATCAGCGAAGATTACCCCTTACCTTCATCCGCAAGGACTTCCGGGATCCCTCTCGAAATGCCTATCCCAAGGAGGAAAACAAGTAGAACAAACAAAACTTGGTACCAAGAATGACAGTTATACCTATCTGAGACTAAAACTAAGGCACAAACTAGTGTTCTATTCTGTCCCCCTTTCTCTAGGTAAAAAATACAATGGAATTCCCCAAACTATTATCAAGAATAGGGGTAGCTCAAGGCCAATGAACTCTGAGACTAATTTTAATACTTTCTACTGTGAAGCTAGGTAATTAACAGGGAAGAGCATGCATCTCTTAAATCCTATATGCACCTCTGATACTAAGAGAAAAAGTAAATAAAAAAAAAACTTTAAAGTTGCAGATTTACCAGTTTTGAAACTAAGAAGGAAACAAAGACCAATCCCCTTAACAAGGGATGGATGAATAAGTCACCTAGAAGCAACAAAGTTGCTGTGATGGGGAAGAAAGAACACAAACCAGAAGAAGTTTCTCCCATAGACATTTTAGCTGAGAATACAGGAAAGTGACCATGACACTGAGGAAGCCTAGACCATTCAAGAGATGTTTCCTGATTTTTATTTTTTTTGAAACAAGGAAAAACAATCAACCCAAAGACATGAGGCATGTAACCAGGACAAGAGTTTCAGACTGTACTTTGGGGTTGAGAGGTGGGGAGATACTGTAAGGATAGTGGAAGCCTAGACTTGAGGCTGCAACACATATGGGCTTGTGCCAGGTAGGGCTGGAATTTCATACCTGGGATGGGGACTGGAGTAGAAGAAACTTTGAGCCAGTGGTGATGATATGGTGTGGCAGAAGAGAGGTTGGTCTACATGTACATAACACAGATTAGCTGATTTTTGCAAGTAGAACAAAAGTGGCCCTTCAAACACCTGGATCAAACTTCTTAAAAGAATTTTGGTGCATTCTTGCTCCAAAATTTAAGCTATTTCAGACATTTCTATTTAAGATATTTTTACCCTCCATACCTTGATTTTCTTCGTCTTTGGTGCTGCACGACCCTTTTCTGGACTCTTTTTCCGCTTCTTGGGTTTGGTTCTTCTAACAGTTAAGGTGATGCTTGTAGGTGTGTGCTGTGTTGCTGTATACAACACAGTGGAAGGAGAAAGCTCCTCATCCCAGCTTTCTGTTGCACTGCTATCCCCACCTGAAAAACGATGATTTCATAGTTCAGGTACTAATAGCCTCAAAAGTACATTAAAGTAGCTTATTCTTTTAGGTGTGCCCCACATGCAGTAAGCCATTACTTCCACTATTAACTCTTATCTATAAAGCAACGTTAAGTACTCATCTTCCTTATGAAAACAAGATTCTATGTCATTGGCATTAAGCATATAAACCCTACTCCTCATGGTATTTATTTCTCCCCTTGTATTCAGTCCCTAAGCTTCGCTAACTCAATCTATAACAATTTAAGACTGGCTAATTTTTACAACAGGAACCCATATTTTTTGTGTTCACAAGGAATACTTTGCTACAGGGCTAAAATGTTCTCAATACATTTCGTTTACAATGAGAGAACTATACAGTGGTCTTGAGAGGACTTCTATCTCTTTCTGTGAAAAGAGCTGGCTGGGGGACCATGGGAACTTGTAAGAGGGGTTCTTTTTTTTTTTTTTGAGACGGAGTTTTGCTCTTGTTGCCCAGGCTGGAGTGCAATGGTGCAATCTCAGCTCATGGCAACTTCTGCCTCCCGGGTTCAAGCAATTCTCCTGCCTCAGCCTCCCGAGTAGCTGGGATCACAGGCATGCGCCACCACACCTGGCTATTTTGGATTTTCAGTAGAGATGGGGTTTCTCCATGTTGGTCAGGCTGGCCTCAAACTCCCGACCTCAGGTGATCCGCCCGCTTTGGCCTCCCAAAGTGGTGGGATTACAGGCGTGAGCCACTGCGCCTGGCCAAGAGGCATTCTTTAAATGAACATTCAGATCACAGAATATTTATATGTCAAACTGTGGACCTAACCCATCTTCTGCTCACCTGATATGTTGTCCTGCTTCCGCCGATGAAGTCTAATAACCTTCCCCCTGCTCATTCCCCTAAAGAGGGAAAATAAACTTAAAGTAGTCCTTCCAACAGCATGCATCACATCATAGCACACATGGGCGAAGTGTCTCTGCATATGCTACCCCCTCCCTCCCACCTACCAAATGTTTCCAGGACATTAAATTTCATATCAAATTCAATAGCTTTAACATCAATCTCTCATTCCTTGTTGTCAGCAATTCTCACCTAGTGCAGAGAATTCGAGCCAAGGAGCACTAAGGAATCATCTACATTAACAAACACAAGAAAGAATACTTTGAGCTTTTCCCTACTTGTAAGAAACCCTAATCCCAGCAACCCAGACTTAAATTTAGATGGAACAGGATCTTACCTGCACTTGTCACAGTTGAGAAGGAAGCCATCCTGAGAAAGACCACAAGGACACCAGGTAGGTACAGTTTCTCCTTCAGAGTTCGGGCTGTCTCCACAGCGTTCCTCTACAGGCGACGGCAGGCCATTCAGGTCAGAACGAGGGATGATCGTCTGGACAGGGGGAGAAGCAGGAGGTGTCGGAGGAGGAGGGGCTCCGTAATTATGATCCTGAAAATAAGATTTTTTAAATCAACAGTGTCCAAACACTGGCCCCTCTCTCCCCTAAAGTATGGTACATATGGAAAGAAAGAAGAAAGTAGTACCCTTCGTTTTTTGGCTTCAACCAGGAAAGTGATAAAACAAAATGCCAAGGTCAACTGGGACATAAAAACAAGAACAATGATGCAGGGCTAGACGTCCGCTGGAGTCAGGGAAGTGCAAAAGGGGCAACTTCGTCATGCTGCATATAAACATTTCAAGAAAGTCACAATGTATAAGAATGGATTATACTCCAGGAAGATCACTGTTCTGGAGAGAAACAAATGCATACTCACAGCATAAGGCAGTCCTCGACACCCATGCCTCTGAGTGGTCCCATAATTATGAGTGGAATACACGCTCTTCTCATTAACTGCTGGACTAGCCTCCACAGATTCAGGGCTGCACAAAGGCGAAAAGCAATGCATGATAGCATAACACCTAATCTTCGCTTAAACTAACACTTCATTTCCCATTCTAACCCCTCCTCTTTCCACAACCACTAGCCACTAGGATAAGAGAAATAACTCAGTGAAACAATCTTATTCACATAACTAAGCCTATAAATAACAGTAGGAGTGTTATTAAATGTGGATTTGTGTGTAACATGAAGCCAGTACAGGCAGATGTCTGAAGGCAGGCACCTGAGATACAAGGTGTCTCTAATGACAAACACAAACGTACCAGCTGAGCGGGGAGTTTCCCCTAGAGAAGCCACTCTGGGCTGGTTTAGACTCAGAACTATTCTTCTTAATTGGATCTCTTAATACTTCCATGAAACCTCACATGACATTTGCAGTGAGTGAGATGATGAAAGTGCCTTCTGCACTGCCCCAGGGACCAGGCCCTCTTCCATTCACTACCAAGACAGGATACCCTGAAGAAAGTACAGGTAAAAACAATGGCATCTTATATTTATCAAACCTCTCATCTTGACGAACCCCCAACACCTTTCAAATATTAGAGTAATAATTTCTCATCCACCAATGACATGCAAGCATATTATGGACAAAATTATTTATCAGCTGCATGATAATACCATAGAATTTCAAAATAAAAACTAAACTGGAAAGTTCTAGTGACAAATAATAACAACAGTAATGGCTACCATTGTGAACTGCTCAATATTTGTTAGGTGCTTTAAATATATATTAATTCATTTAATTTCAGCAACCACTAAACATGGTATATACCCCATTTTTACAAAGTGGGAAGATGTGGTGGTGAGATGACTTCCCCAAGGTTACACATTGACACAGCTAAGATTTGAAACAAAGTCTGACTCCAAAGTCTATGCTCTTTCCACTACAGAAACGAGAATGACATTCAGTCCTTTAAAGAAAATTATTTGAGACCTTTATTAACCAGGCTTAGTGAGAAGCTTGGTTTAGTCTCTTTGTACCCTTTGTGAGTAGAAAATAAACTATTCAAGAGCAATGTATTATTGCAGAATTATACATGTATTCAAACTTAGAAAATTAATGTTAAGCCTTTACAATAAAAAGGCTTTAACGGCAAAGGATAAAATTCAGGTTTATGGGAAGAAAGAACCTCAACTCTGATTGTTACCTGGTTAGGTTTTAGGGAATACTGAAGGATAATTCAAAAATATAAAGTTTGTATGGCTTTGCAGAATAGAATAGTAATTTGTAATTTATATTAATTAGAACACAGATTCACAAATTAGAAACTCCAATGATTGGTATAACTCAAACTTAGAGATTAATGGGTCTTTCAGGGAGTCAAATAATGCATATTTTTTGCTTGAAATAATAGTCATTTTTTCCTGCTTAAAGATATACAATATATAGTACAGCAGGAAGAAGTGTGCAGTTCAATGTGGTGCAATGTCAATTGAGAAGTGAGGGATCAAAGAAAATTCTGAGATATGTATCCAACTCACCCAGTTATATGCTCCAAAACTGTGAGAAGGGATCTTATTAATAACAGCAAAGGAAATTTCTAAGTGAAGAAGAACTTTAGACAGAGGAAAGTATTCTCTGTTAGTGAGGTGCATGCATTTTATTACTTAAAAGTGTCTGCAAGATGGAAACAGGGGAGGGGTACATCAAGAATGCAGGTCAGTATTCTTGAGAAAAAGATGATCTGAACATGGCTCACTGAGAGGCAATCATCTCTGAGTATTAGGAAACAGGTGGGGTTTCCTAAATGAAACCAAAGGCAGACAAGCATTAATAAAATGAAGGTATAATTTAATTTCTATGATGGACAGTTAAAAGTAATAAATTTATACATTATTAATTTACTAGGTACATTACTAGATAAACAAGTATTCCAAAAAGCTGTACATATTTTATATAGATTTTGTACCACTGAACACATGGAGTGAAACATGATAGCTGTTTATTAGGAATGGATTTTTTTTTTGGTGCAGGGGGGACAGGAAAAAGGAAAGTTGCATGAAATCAAAGATGGCCATGGAGATGGAGCTATGCTGGTTGTATCTTACCCATCTCCAAACGGGTAAATATGAACATATGCACTTCATGTGCAAGTCTAGGGAATAAAAATAAAATGTATATTGTGGAGGTTAAAAGGCCATCGCACTGCCCAATACTTTCTAGTTAAGCACAGCATTTAATATATTGCTGTGCATGCCAAATCTAAAATTTCAACTCATATCTTCTGATGAAGAAACTCTGCAATTTCCATATTGGTTACTGATTAAATACATAGTTAGACACTGACAGGTAACTACAAGATTTCCTAAAATATTCCTTGATATATATACTAGTTTTTATATTTTTAAATATGAATTAAAAGTTTGGAATAATGGAATTACATCTCTTTAGCAGCCAAACACTTTATGCAAATGCAATTACAGCCTTTCTTCTCCTATCACTAAACTGGACACATACACAGAAACCAGGCTCACAACAGATATACTCCATCAACGGTGTTCTAAGTACAACATGCAACCCAGCTGCTATCATGCCATTTGTTGGAAAATGCCTGAAATTCTGTTATGGTAGAGTTGGAAATTCAGAAAAATCTTTGTTTTGCTTGTTACATCTACAAATTTTCCTATAAACACACACAAAAATAAATGCATATTGCATATAGTTGCCATCAGATTTAAAATCCTATGAAGTCTACATCTAGTTGAGTATGCTGCACTTAATACCAGGTTTAATCTTAAAGTGCCCAGAACAGCGAAATAGGCATGATGAAACATTAATAAATATCATTAATAATTTAACAGAATGGTACGTAGCTAGTTATTGACATTCTTTCCCTTTGCAGAAATGCATAACTATGTAGCTAGTTATGACCACAGTATCATAAATCTGTCTGGAGATCATGAATGAAAATGTTTCAGGAAATCCTAGGATATGCTGGTGTTAACAGAGATAGCGCAGTCACATTTGTAGACCAGAAGTATTTTTATTTCTGGAATTACTCCTAGACTCCCTAGCAGTATTTATGGGCAGTCATTTCTATACTTTGGGGAAAACACCAATTGTAAGATTAACTGCTCTGGGTCTTTTATCTACCAATTCCAAACGTATTGGTTTAACTTCTTTGTTGAAATTTCTCACAAATGTTAATGCTATCTATCTATATAGTTAGACAATCTACATAGTACCAGGTTAGTAGCTGACTTTACAAAAACCTATAAACACAATACAAACTGGCTACCTACTAATGCAGGAAGAGTTTTAAGTACTTTATTTGGGGAAAGAGTTGTAAAATGGTAAGTAAGTCTCAGTTACTGACATAACTAAATACCTTTTGCATGCAAACAAAACAAACAAAAAAAAAAAAAGAAAAGCTCTAGAAGAAACAAAATCAACCCTTCCCCACCCCCAACCCTCCTTTCTATATGGGAATAAGCCCAAACACTGCTTTCCATTTTAGACTACCCCAGAATATTATATACTATTTCTCAGGGTAGCTTTACGTCTTCCTCTTTAAGGAACTCAGAAACAGGTAAGTTATATTAGGTGGCTTTATGAAGAAATATACATGCTCTTTAATAATATTGTTTTAAGGAAGAAAACCACTTATTAATCAGGGATGTCATTCAACCCAGAAATCTGGTACAGTTGCTTTGCTTTGCTGAAGGGGGAAGAATCCCCAGGGACTGTGAAAATGGCAAGAGAAACAGGGGAATTAGAGCAACACCCACCTCACTCAAGAAGTGGCTGTGGGATCAAGAGTCTGAACTGGACCTGAACATATTCAAAACACCAGGATTTTTCCAGCCCAGACCCTAATCCCTGGTACTGCCTGGAATAGACTTGGCTTCTGGGGGTGTGCTGCCCCCTAGGCCCCTTGGGTCTCTTTCGCTGGACTTTCACATCCTGGTGTAGTGCCACTTCGTCTTGAAAGGTAGGGGGCTTCCACTTCCTTTCTGTAAGCAAGGAAGATTGGGTACAAGGGAGGTAAAAGGACAAGAGGGGGAATCTGTGAGCAGGGGGAATCTCGGACAACTTAAAAGAGAAGGGATACAAAAGACTAAAAATTTTAAAACTGTGAATAATATATATAAAGTTGTATAATGAAGGCCTACCTTCATTGTCATTTGGCATTTACATTCTTCAAGAATTGAGAGTATAATTTTAGGGATTGGGCCTTTGGACAAACTCTGAATTCCTAAAGCTGCTCTTAGCTGAAAAAAAAGTTTGGTACCACTGATTTTGAAGGTCCTCTTTCTAGGCAATGAATATTATGAAAAAACAGATGACGCTGCTCTCCATGTTTTCTACCCCAGATGTCAGAAGGTCTAGGCAACCTGCCCATATAGTTTCGGCCCCTTTACTCTAGAACAATGGGAAGTACATAGGAAGAGGACTTCAAGGAAAATCAGTTGGAAAGAACACCTTCTTATCTCCCTCCATCAGAATCATTAACTCTACAGAAGCAGGTAGTAACACCTACTTTATTCCAATTTTCTCCACCCATTAAAACAAATGAAAATGAATTCCTACTTTGCAACTTTGGTTCTATTAATTATTTGCCCAGAAATACCCCTCTGAAAACTTTTCCTTCCCCTTCTAATTCCTTTTTTCCACCAGCTTCAATGGGGGTAAAGGGAAAGGTCTAATGTTAATTACAGTGGGATAGGATCTAGTTAAGAAAATACTACATATTATCTTATTAGCTATCCATAAGAAAGTTGTCTCCACACAGACTGGTAATGTACCTACTACCTAGAAAGTAGCACTTACTCTGATCCAGCAGCCATATCTGAGTAGGATGTATCTGGTGTGGTGACTCCCAGAGGGATTGCAATGCTCATGACGTCCAACACAGCAGAGATTGTAAATCACGGGGTCCAATTAATGGAGACTGACCACTCTGAGAGTGGGGGTGAGCTGCAGAGCCTCATCCAACATGTTATGGACATGAGGAATCCTGCAACAGAAAAGGAAAATATCTAGTAAAATAAATAGCTAGTTATCAGATAGCTCTTCATCTTAAATGCTACTGAATATTTTTCTGCATTCTTGAACAAGGCTTTTAAGGGGTAATTACAAAATAAATACAGCCACAGTGTCCCATGTTTACTATGCATTTCATTAATGCTTCACAAAGTAGGGGGCGAAAAGTTATGCTTACTTTTTTCTTTTCAGTTGAAGGGAAAGGAAGAGTCTGCCTATCTCACTAACCAACACATTCTTCCCATTCTAAAACTGCCCAAACAAAATTTTCTGGCAGCCTAGGATGTAGCAAACAAGTTTTAAGATAAAGGATGGTTATTAAAAATATCCTAGTTTACCTAAACTCTTTAAAAATTCAAGATCTTCATTTTTTTCCTAGGCCACAAATAAATGCAGTTTCACAAGCAGTCAATAATGTTATTTCTTCCAAATTAAAAGAGATCAATTTGTTGCTTATACTTGATTGGAAACAGCTGTTTCTTACTGCCTTCTTTTGTCATTGAATGCTCTCTTTCTTCTTTTAAATCATCTTAACTATAATTTAGGGAGAAGATGCAATCATCTTAGCAACTTTATTTGTGGGGTAATAATACGCTGCTAAATATCAGGAGGAGGCTATGCATGCGTGGGTGCAGAGGGTGCATGGGAAATCTCTGTATCTCCTGATGAATTTTCCTGTGAACCTAAAACTGCTCTAAAAAAATTGACTGTTTTTTAAAAACAACGAAAAAACCCCCGAAATCACGAAGAGTACAGTTTCATGATAAAGACTAAATAACTGTGTATGAAAAAGAGGTGAGGATAGCTTGACATGGTGACCATAAACCAGTGAAAGCTGGGAACAGAAAGACTCAGAAATTACTGAAGTATAAAAAATGCAAAAATAGATTAAGAGATTTGGAGGTATGGTGCAGAGGGAAACAAGTGTTCTTTGTGTGACTTTACATTAGTAGTTTTACAGTAGTGTAAAAAAACATTAAAAGGATGAAACAAAAAGCATTTTATCTGGGGGGGAATAAAGTCAATGTGAATGTCAAAGACCCATGTTAACAAGGACTTTTGCAAAAAAGACTACAAAGAAAGTCATGACTGATACACTGATTCATAATAAGACATTAGAACAATTATTAATACTAAAAAAACTAAAGGAATAAAAAGTACATGATACTGACTGAGTCAACCCAGGAGGTTAATGTAAATTTTATTTTATTTTTTGAGACAGTTTCACTTTTGTTGCCCAGACTGAAGTGTAATGGCGCAATCTTGGCTCACTACAACCTCTGCCTCCTGGCTTTAAGAGATTCTCCTGCCTCAGCTTCCCAAGTAGCTGGGACTACAGATGCCTGCCACCATGTCTGGCTAATTTTTGTACTTTCAGTAGAGATGAAGTTCCACTATGTTGGCCAGGCGGTCTTGAACTCCTGACCTCAGGTGATCCACTCACACCTCAGCCTCTCAAAGTGCTAGGACTATAGGCGTGAGCCACCGTGCCTGGCCGGTTAATGCAAATTGTAAATGGCAGATGGTCTGAGATGCTCCAATCTTACTTTGATATTAATGCAAATAAAAAAAATTGTGGGCTGGGTGTAGTGGTTCACAACTGTAATACCAACACTTTAGGAGGCCAAGGTGGGAGGATCACTTGAGCCCAGGAATTTAAGACCAGCTGAGGCAACATAGTGAGACCCTATCTCTACAAAAATAGTAAAAAAAATATCAGCCAGCCATGGTGATGTGTGCCTGTGGTCCCAGCTACTTGGCAGCTGAGGTGGGAGGATCACCTGAGCACAGGAGGTAGAGACTGAGGTGAGCCATAATCATGCACTGCACTCCAGCCTAGACGATGAAGTGAGACCTATGGGTATGACAATATGCCTGTTCCTACGCCCAACCGGAGGTGACATATAGCTGGGCCGGGAAATGACTGGGCCAGATGAAGTGGCTCATTCCTGTCATCCCAGCACTTTGGGAGGCCGAGGCAGGTGGACTGCTTGAGCTTGGGAGTTTGAGACCAGCCTGGGAAACATGGCAAGATCCTGTCTCTACTAAAAATACAAAATTTACCTGGTGTGGGCCGGGCACAGTGGCTCACACCTATAATTCCAGCATTTTGGGAGGCCAAGGTGGGTGGATCACTTGAGGTCAGGAATTCAAGACCAGCCTGGCCAATGTGGTGAAACCCCTTCTCTACTAAAAACACAAAAATTAGCCGTAGTGGCACATGCTGGTAATCCCAGCTACTCAGGAGGCTGAGGCAGGAGAATCTCTTGAACCCAGGAGGTGGAGGTTGCAGTGAGCCGAGATCACGCCACTGCACTCCAGCTTGGGCGACACAGTGAGACTCCATCTCAAAAAAAAAAAAAAAAAAAATCTGGTGCGGTGGCATGCACCTGTAGTCCTAGATAACTCAAGAGGCTGAGGTGGGAGGATTGCTTGAGCCTGGGAGGTGGCGGTTGCAGTGACCTGAGATCATGCCACTGCACTCAGCCTGGGCAACAAAGTGAGTCCCTGTCGCCAAAAAAAAAAAAAAAAAAAAAAAAAAAAAAGAAAAGAAAAAAAGGACTGATGAAATTTTTTGCCTTTAGGCCAGTCTTACACATGTATGTTTCCTTTCCCTAACAGTATATCCAAACAGAGACCTTGGCAGTACATCTTCTAAGCCTTTGGGAAATTGAAGTAAAATCTGTAAATGATAAAACAAGAACACTCATCAAGTAAACCCAAAAGACACAGTTAATACTGGGGGCTGTTGGTTACAACTCTTTCTATTAGTATTACTGTATAACTCAGATTAAAAGAAAAGCCCCAAAGCTGTCTGAACAGATAATCATATGAAAGTCTGATTATCACCATACCTCCCCGATCAGCAAGGGGAATCTGAATTGTATTATATTTTTCAGTAGAAGACTTAAACCAAAAACCGTACTCAATATCATTAAAAACCCTTTGTTGTAGCCATTAGTATTGTACACCCATTTAAAAAATGCATGGTTTCATGGTGAAACCCTATCTTTACTAAAAATACAAAAATTAGCTTGGCATGTTGGCATATGCCTGTGATCCCAGCTACTTGGGAGGCTGAGGCACGAGAATCGTTTGAACCTGGGAAGCAGAGATTGCAGTGAGCTGAGACAGGGCCACTGTACTCCAGCCTGAGCAAAAGTGAAACTCCGTCTCCAAAAAAAAAAAGTACAGTTTCTAGATAAAAGACAAGTTATAAACCCAAGATGATAGTTGATATTTTTCCTAGAGCAATTTTTAAAAGATATACTAAAAGGAAAAGATGGAAAAGTTACTTCAGATAACATCTTAATGAGTGAATAAATGACTGCTACATTCACTAATGAAACACCAACCCAGCTATTTTGGATAGTTGATAAAATAATTTTAAGAAACATTAAGTCAGCTGGGTGCGGTGGCTCACGCCTGTAATCCCAACACTTTGGGAGGCTGAGGTGGGCGGATCACCTGAGGTCAGGAGTTTAAGACCAGCCTGGCTAACATGGTGAAACCCTGTCTCTACTAAAAATACAAAAAAATTAGCCGGGCACAATGGCGGGCGCCTGTAATCCCAGCTACTTGGGAGGCTGAGGCAAGAGAATCGCTTGAACCCAGGAGCTGGAGGTTGCAGTGAGTCGAGACCGTGCCATTGCACTTCAACAAGTGCAAGTGCAATTCCTAACAAGAATGAAACTCCGTCTCAAAAAAGAAAAAAAAAAAAAAAGAAAAGAAAAGAAACATTAAGTTGGTAACTATAAATTTCTATTTCATAAAAATTATTCCATTTTCCTTGTGTCTAGTTTAACATGACTGTTTCATTCTTCTGATGAAAGCAACCATAATAGGTTAGCTTGACCATCTCATTCTAACTAATGCTTTAATAATGATGAGGCTTCTTAATTCAAATTCTGTTAATAATCCCAAATTTCTCAAATATTACCCTAAGAATAGTTCCCTCCCTAAGTAACTCTGTAAAATGTAGCTATTAAAATGTTAACTGAGGAACATTTAACAGATCATCTAAATGCAGTATTTTCTTATTATAATTTGTTTGTTTTTTCCTACCAGAATATAAACTCTATGAGGACAGGGATTTTTATCCACTGCTGTAGTTCCAATGGCCAAAACAATAACTGACACATAGAGAAGTTCAAGAAATATCTGCTAAGTAAATTATAATCACAATTTACTACAACATGATTCCAGCAGTCATTAAAATGCAAAAAATAAAACAGAAATTAAAAGGATTTACTTGGGTCAGTCACCTTTATATAGACTTCTGAATATGAAGTCCCCCCAAATGATCTGCTAGTAGTTCTGAAGACCTAGAAAAAGTTGAGACACAAATTAGTATAGAAAGAAATAACATTGATGAACACACAGAATGGAATTCTACAGCTATATTATGTTTCTGTATACTGTCTTGTTTATCATCCTACATCTATACTATCTTGTTTACCACCCTACGTCCATCCAGCACTGAATTTTTTGCCCTTTTTTATTTTTCCATAAAGCCAGAAATGAGAGGGTAAGGAAGGAAATTATTTGACTTAAATGGTAAATACTTATATCACTGGCTAATTGTTCCCCTTCCTTCAAATTAGAATTCTCTCATTTTCCAAGGGATCCCTTCTTTTTCTCTCTCCTAAAAGGTGCTTCCCTTCTTCATTGAACACTTCTCAAATTCAGAGATCTTTCTTTAACCCAATGTCTGACAACTGTCCAGCCAGACAAGGGCCCATCATCACCCATTAAATTACAAGTCCATATTTATTACTCCTTTCTTTCCCTTCATTCCACACCATCTAGTTTCTTGTCCTACTATAAAAAAGAGTGATAAAAAGGAGTCAGTTCTATTTGTGGTCAAATGGAAACATGCTTAAAAAATGGGGCTTAAATTAATTTTCTACCTTCCAAAAAGGAAGGGAAAATAGGTGATCCAGGACTTTGGGGGGAAAATGATCAGTATCCTTTAAGCCTCTCGTGTTTTTTTCCTAAAAGTCAAATTTAATGCTAGCCAGAGTTATTAACACCTTAAAGATTAACATATCATAAACATGAAAAGAGCTGTTCATAGGATTCCAGTTACCAAGCATTAGAACACACGCATTTCATTTATGTTGATGTTTTATGATTTCTAATTTAAAAAAACTAGAAAATAAACTATTTTTTAGAAATAATTTAAAATAGTACACCCAGAATTAGAGAAATAAAAAGTATCAAAGTAACAGTAAAAGGAAGGAAGAAATAAAGTAAATCAAGGAAGAAGCAATAGCAAATAAGAAAGAAAAAAAGGAAAGGAGGAAAAGAGAGAAATAGATGTGAGTGTACAGTAGGGGGTAAATGAATGCATCACAGTTTCAATTTATTATTAATTTAACTATTTCCAGAACAATCCATCAGAATCCACAGGAACACTAGTAAGTTCTTGGATTCAGAAACAGACATAGCCTATATCTTCCAGTAGTACCGAGTACTCTCTTTAGGAGGTGCCATTTACATACAGTTTCTAGGGAAACGGATGTTAAATAGAACATGCCAGAAATGTTTCTTAATTACCCCATCTTTTTAATTGGGTTCAGAAATGGCCAACAGTCTCTGTATCATCATTCTGACAGTCTCTTCTCTATATGACTTGCTGAAAGCACAAGACCTGTATGATCTCCCTGCTCACTCACAGAGAAGACAAACAAAAAGTGTTTTATGAACAATTCCAACAGAGATTTCAGAAGAAGAAATTGCATCAGACAGGTGAGGCGGAAGCAGCTGGCAGACAAGAGTCCAATAAACAACCAATCCAATGAAAGAAATTCAGAACAAGTCTGCTTCAGTAATCCTGTGAAGAGGACTGGCAGGAAGAGGAGTGCCGCTTCAGAAAGAGAACAGGCCTCATATGCTTCAGACAGTCTTTGTACTGAGGCTGTGGACCTTGGCCATTCTCCCAGAAATGATGCAATCCTGATGAACAAGATCTGCTGCCAGAGAAACAATTGTTAACAGCCTATGCAGACAGCAACTCAGCCAAGGAGCAATCTCTGATCAACTCTCTCCATAAACCAACAGAATGCCAAATCTCTCTTCCTCAATTTCAGTGTCTGACAAAACATAAGTGAACACAGTATATATTAAAATACACAAGAACAAGCCATTTTCTCAAAGGGTCCTTTTTCTTTTAATTCCTTAGGCTGTACAATATCCATTATTAAATTTCAGATAAAATACTGAACATTTTTTACTTTTATAAATACAATTATCCAAGCACATCAATAGTAATAACACAAATATGAAAATTTACACTTATGTTCCTCATTCTCATAAGAAAACCTTTTTGGGAGGTAGTGGCTTCCCTAAGCATAAAAATTGCTCTGAAATCTATCATCCAGCTATAACATTTCAAGTAAAGACAAATATACACACACTCTAATTCAGGACAGAAAGTATATTTCATAGATATTTTTGAAATTAGATAAAAGTCAATGTTAAATATTGGCATCTATTAGAGAAAAGAGAAAATCTAATCTTGCTTAGGCTGACATAAAAGGTAGACTGAGCAGTATCATCTCCCAATAGTACTTATAACAACCACTTTTTTGCAGGGCAACAATATTACTTCAGATCTTACTAAAGGATCAGATTATTTTCATCTTATTAGCCATGATTTACTAATTTAGAATCTAACTTAAAAATATCCTCAATTTAATAATCTTCATCTCCTAGGCCTGGTTTCTTTTTCAGAAGTTTTGGTATCAGGTTTTTCACACAGTATTATAAAATTATAAAAAGTTGTCATGACTAACCAAATTTCTTCCTTTTGAAAGTAATAACCCTTAAACTGGGATTCATCAAAAACACAAATATCTAAGATATATCCTGAAATAAATCTATTCAGCCTAATCTACTACTTCTACATACTACTAAATAACGAAAATGAACAGATATACAGAATAGCTCTGAAGCACTAAAAAAATCTTTAATAGGTCAATAAATGAATAAATTTAACTCAGGAAGAGAAAACACTTTTTGGGAATATTTCAAAAGGGTTAAAGTAGCTAATAATTTTTTAAAAATCCAATTTCTGAACTTGATTATTCAAAATTTTGTTATTGCATATAGGCTGAATTTCTTCTTAAATACATCTATAGTTCTTTGATTTATCTTTTGAATGACTTTACAAAATAGTAAAAAGGGGAAATGGGGAAACAATATTGGGTTTTCTGGTATGATGATTTTTACTCTCTACTTAATTTTTAAATCACAGAACAGTCCAGAATACAATAAATATATGATGGCATTTTATCTACATGACCAACTTGTATGAGAATGAATGTGGCAGCTGCATTATATACTTATCTTCATCTCCATCTCAAAGTCAAATATCTCAAGTAAAATCACTGTAGCTGTACCATGACAAACAGCCTTTTACCTTAGGAGAAGAAAAGTATGCTAGGAAAAAGCACTATTAGAGGCCAGGTGTGGTGGCTTGCACCTGTAATCCTAGCACTTTGGGAGGCCGAGGCAGGAGGATTGCTTGAGCCCAGGAGTTCAAGACTAGCCTGGGCAACACAGTGAGACACATCTCCTAAAAAAATAAAAAAAGAAAAGAAAAAAAAAGGCACTATATTAGGAGTGAGGAGACTTGAGTTCTAGCCTACAACATAATTAGTGACCTCAGAAAAATCACTTTACATAGATGAACCCTAAATTCCTCAAAGTAAAATCTTCATTGTGTGTCTTCCTGCTCCAAATTTCTATGAATCCTGGCACTGCTGCCAACTAGCTTAGGCAATTCATAGAATGTCTCAAAGTCTCAGTTTTCTCATCTGTACAATAATAATAAAAAAAATACCTGTTGTGCTGACTCATAAGAGCACATGGACTAGCATTTGTAGCAAGTAAGAGCTTAAATAACTTTCTGGTCCCTTTAAGTATAAGTGAAGAAAGAAGAGCTGCTGCTAATAACCTGAATATGGCTAAACACTGTTTTTATTCTTCTCCAAAAGCATGTATTTCAAGTTTGCTACAGCAGATAATGTGGAAAGAAAAAATGTGAGAAACAAGAAAAAAAAATGAGAGAGAAGTGTTAAGCATCAGAAGAAACAAATATGAGTTACTGGAAAACAAAGAGATAAACTCTAAAAGAGCACTCAGAGATACAGTGAAAAGTTCATGTATTTGGAACAGTATAAATTAGGCTTATAATCTGAAGCAAGTTAATGCAAGCAAAGAATTTTAGGGGTTCGGGACTGAAGGGAAAAAAGAAAAGAGAGAAACACTGATTGGGGTAAGCACTGAGAGACAGGAAACATCATGATTTAGTAATTTAAAGCAAAAATAAAAATTTCCTTTTCTCCCATCTCTTCTACAATACCAGTTTATTCCTTGATTCCTTTGCCTAAATTTATACTCCCTCTAGGAGCTACTGAGCTCGGCACAATAAACCGATGTCTATAAGAAATCTAAGTTTACTAGAATAAAAGGCCATTAAAAGACAACTTAAAAAAATCCTACTTTAGTCTATATTAAGAATTTCCTTCTCCATAAAAGACTTCATAATTAGTGAGTATTATAGAGACCAAGTCATACTTAGTAGTACGTGGAGCAGAAGAGGGGAGTGGCAGTAGGATAAGACTACCTACCATAAATAACAGAATTATTTTTATGATCTAAATATTGTGATCATAAATTATTTTAACACTGAAGAAAAATATTTTATTTACAACCCATTTAACAATGATAAAAAGGTATTTACTGCTCAACTAACCAACAATACACAGACTCTTTATAACCTTAACAAGAATCAGGAAGATTTTAGACTTCTAAGTGCCAAATAAAGATGATGCCCTCAGATAATTCAGACTGACTAAACCTCTTTAAAGAGTTATACTCTCAACACTTTCTGAAGGTTCTGTCCTACTGTGTTCTGAGGCTCAGAACATGTGTTAGAGACCAATGTACCAAACTAGCGTAGGAAAATAACTTCTCATATCTCTACACGTGCCTCCTCTCTGTGAATTCAGATCTTCTTCATTTTCGAACCCCAAAATGGGAGCCACTTTTACTTACTATAGATGAAGTGGGTTGCACACATTTATGAGCCATTAATATCTGTATTTTTACTTTCATTAATTTAGGCAAAATTTCTCCAACCGATGAAGAAACAAAAATAAAGAAACAAAGCTACAAAAAGATTAACTTGTATGAAGTCTACTACACACCTACAGTAGTAAAGTTCAGAGGAAAGAAAATTAAGATTTTGTTTATTATAGTAATTACTTACCTTAGATAGCAACATCTGAGTTATAACTAATTGTTTTTATTTTTATTTTTGAGACACGGTCTGTTACTCAGGTTGGAGTGCTTTGGTGCAACCACAGCTCACTGCAGCCTCAACCTCCTGGGCTCAAGCGATCCTCTCACCTTAGCCTCCCAAGTAGCTGGGACCACAGACACGTACTGCCATGCCCAGCCTTGTTTTTATTAAGTACCAATTGGTGCTATGTTAGACAATTAGGTCCAGATAAAATTCCTGGCTGTCTTGGGATTTATATTATGTAGATTTGCTACTTTTTTCATTCATTCATTCAACAAACATGATGTAACTACTATTAATATATATATATAAACTATGTTAAGTGCTATTTTAAGACATTTATTTTATCCAAAGTAGAAAAGGGTAGGCAACTTGCAAACTGTTCAGGTTTGCCTATGTGCCAAGTATTGCATTATACAACCATGAAGGGGGAGAAAAATCCTGTAAGTGGGCCGGGCGCGGTGGCTCATGCCTGCAATCCCAGCACTTTGGGAGGCTAAGGCGGGTGGATCACCTGAGCTCAGGAGTTCGAGACCAGCCTGGCCAAGATGGTGAAACCCCTTCTCTACTAAAAATACAAAAATCAGGCCAGGCGCGGTGGCTCACGCTTGTAATCCCAGCACTTTGGGACGCCGAGGCGGGCGGATCACGAAGTCAGGAGATCGAGACCACGATGAAACCCCGTCTCTACTAAAAATACAAAAAATTAGCCGGGCGTGGTGGCGGGCGCCTGTAGTCCCAGCTACTCGGAGAGGCTGAGGCAGGAGAATGGCGTGAACCCGGGAGGTGGAGCTTGCAGTGAGCCGAGATTGCGCCACTGCACTCCAGCCTGGGCGACAGAGCGAGACTCCGTCTCAAAACAAACAAAAAACAAACAAACAAACAAAAAAAAAAACAAAACAAAAACAAAAATCAGCCAGGCATAGTGATGGACACCTGTAATCCCAGCTACTTGGGGGGCTGAGGCAGGAGAATCGCTTGAACCCAGAAGGTGGAGGTTGCAGTGCACCAAGATTACGCCACTGCGCTCCAGAAACCCTAAAATGAAAGTTATCTGCAAATTCCTCAATGTTTATGTATGTGATTCACATTTTTTTTTTTTTTTTTTTTTGAGACGGAGTTTCACTCTTTGTTGCTCAGGCTGGAGTGCAATGGCATGATCTCGGCTCACTGCAACCTCCACCTCCTGGGTTCAAGCAATTCTCTTGTCTCAGCCTCCTGAGTAGCTGCGATTATAGGTGCCCACCACCACACCCAGCTGATTACTGTATTTTTAGTAGAGATGGGGTTTCACCATGTTGGCCAGGGTGGTCTTGAACTCCTGGGCTCAGGTGATCTGCCTGCTTCAGCCTATGTGATTCACTTTTAAGACTACTACTGACTGGATGTCCTGTAAAGTTCTTACACACTAAATATTAGATCTTAGTTGCATTTCTACAAATTTGGGCTGGGAGCTTCAAAATAAACCCTAGCTGAAGCAATATTCAGAACCAAAGTACTTTCTCATAGTTGTCCTTTGACATAACCTTTAATTCTTTTAATAGACCGCACTAAGCTCTAAATTTCTTCTTTCTGTAATGAAAATAACTTATGCTAGCCATCTGTAATCTAGCTGGCATCTGTAGAGGTCTGACTGCAAATGCAAGTAAACTAGAAGATTTGAGTGCTTCATCTCAAATTATCAAAACTGTTCTAGCAGTTCTGCCTCAGAAGTATAAAATATGATGCTTCATTTTTAATCACCTTTGGAAAGAAACCTAGACACTGTAAGAGACTTATCTTAGAATATGTGGGAAAAAAATAAAGAAGAAAATAATTAAAAAAAAAAAAAGACTTGGCCAGGCACGGTGGCTCACGCCTATAATCCCAGCACTTTGGGAGGCTGAGGCGGGCGGATCACGAGGTCAGGAGATCGAGATCATCCTGGCTAACATGGTGAAACCCCATCTCTACTAAAAATACAAAAAATTAGCCGGGTGTGGTGGTGGGCGCCTGTAGTCCCAGCTACTTGGGAGGCTGAGGCAGGAGAATGGCATGAACCCGGGAGGCGGAGCTTGCAGTGAGCCAAGATCATGCCACTGCACTCCAGCCTGGGCGACAGAGCGAGACTCCGTCTCGGGAATAAAAAAAGAAAAAAAAAAAGACTTATCTATACTGATTTACTAAAAGACAGGAGACAAAATACGGACTTCACTTTCATCATAGGAAGAAAATCACTTGGTATACTCCATTATGACACCCACATGGTCCAAATCCATGCCCTGGCCAAATGAGGGAAAAAACCCTCTTTTTTGTTGTGCTGGCACTAGCACCTGACTGAAGAGCTATTCTCCTTTGAAATTTTTGCAGACTTTTAGCAATCCACATCAGTCGCCTCCCTATGATTTCAAGGTAGCATTATATAATAGCAGTGAACTGGTCTCACTACCTCTGGGGTGTGAACCCTCCAATCTACTCTATATTCTTCCATGACGTTATCCCTTCTAGAACATAACTTTGGTTACTATCATTGCATTATTTGAAATCTACAAATAATGGTTTCCTTAATGCTTAGTGGGCTAGTCCAAACTCCTTTGCCTGAATGGAAAAAGAACTTTTTTGTTAATTAGCTACTAACCTGTTTCCTTCTCCTTCAAAACTTTGTTTACACTATTCATGCTTTTTTTTAATCTTAAAAAAAAAAACTTTATGGTGAAAAACTTCAAATAAATATAAAACCAGAGAAAACCCAATGGTCCCTACCCAGCTTTAATCAACATTCAATTCGTGGCCAATCTTATTTTATCTATAACCTCTCTTCCTTTCAGGATTAGTCTACAGCAAAATCCCAAAAATACCAGTTGTGTCTATGACATCTGGTGGGTGGAACTATCCCTTGTTTATCCTTATAATGGGTATAAGGATACATAAGAGGGGCATGGTTATCACGATAGGTCATGGTGATAAGAAATCAAAGGTCATCATTCTTTAGCAAAAGTTCCGATGAACAAAAAGCTTATGCAGTTCAACAATTGCTAGATTTGCTGAGTAATGCTTAGGTTTTACAATTATACACTTGTGATTATTAAAAAAGTCTTAATCACTGAAACATTTTAAGAAAAAAATCACTGTAAACTATTTTTATGACAGGAGTTTGTTGATAAATTTCTTGCATTCTTGGGAAAGCAAATTTCTCCTTAGAGCAGAGCTAGCTGCAAGTATATACATGACCCACAGCTGTGACATAGCATTCCTGTATTTGCTATATGCCAATATACAAAAATGAATGACACAGGAGAAACACCCCAAAACAGGCAGACAGTGAGTGTGATATTCCATAAATCTGTGTACTAAAGATAAGGAACTGATTATATCACAAAAGTGATGGCTCACATTTGAGGTTGATGGCCAGCTGTTCTTATTTTTAGTGAGCAATCTCTTAGAGTACTTGGAGTCTTAGAGTGCTGACAGACTTAGGGCAAAAAGGCTCACCCACTCTGAGGCACACCTTCCAATGGAAAAATGACTCAATAATAACCCTAAGTGTCACAAACCAAAAATATTTTGGATGCATGTGGAAGATTCCTATTTGAACCACAAAAAAAATTACAAAGAAAGTAGCCAGGCATGGTGGTGCACACCTATAGTCCCAGCTACTCAGGAGGCTGAGGTGGGAGGATGGCTTGAGCTCAGGAAGTGACGCAGTGAGCTGAGATTGCACCGCTGCAATCCAGCCTGGGCAACAGAACCAGAGCCTGTCTAAAAAAAAAAAAAAGTTCAACAGCAATGGGGCTGGGCAGGGTGGCTCACACCTGTATCCTAGCGCTTTGGGAGGCTGACTTAGGAGAATCACTTGAGGCCAGGAGTTTTGAGGCCACCCTGGGCAACACAATAAGACAGCCAGGAATGGTGGTGCATACCTGTAGTCCAAGCTATTTAGGAGGCTGAGGTGGGAAGATCCCGATCCCTTGAGCCTAAGAGTTGAGACTGCAGTGAGCTATGACTGTGCCACTGCACTCCAGCCTGGGTGACAAGGAGATCCTGTCTCCAAAATTAAAAAATAAAAATAACAGCAATGGAAGACAATGACCAACTCAAACAAACACTAATATACGTCTAGTAGGTTACTGAGCAAAATAAAATCTTCGAAATGGTAAGCACATTTGTCTTCCTAGAAGCCCATAAGGCCAAATGTCTTTGGATCAGCTAGGTAGTGGCTTGTTATGAGATCCAGGACCTTCAACAGTTCCTGTCATCTAAAGCATTACAAATATTTAACTTACAGATTACAAAAGCTTTCTCTGGAAATCTTAATATGAAAAATGATTTTAAAGCCTTGACACATATGCTCATCTTTGATCCAGTTTCAATAAACATTTCAACTGTATTTGGGCCAAAATGCTCATGTCATTAGTTAACTTATAATAAATTAGTCCCAGGAAACTGATAAAATAGTACTTTTTAGTTAGGAATACAACTGGTATAAACTGCTTTAATTCTTATACAAAATATAATTACAACCATATACCATATTTAAACTCTCCCATTTATGTTACTCTCTTTTAATCATCTGTTAGTTTTCCTGTCATATCAGAGTCTGACCCCAAACAAAGCCCAGAATTCTAGCACTAAACAGAGTGAAGCAAAACACAGGCTATCTTGGATTTCCACAAATTTCCTATTTTCCTTTTCATTAAAACGTCTATTTATAAACTTATTTTTTCCTCAGTAAAACAGTTCCAAATCCTGAACATTATTGTTTTTGAATACTGTATTTCCTTTTCCAATACTCAGTAACCAATAACAAAAAAATTAACAAAAAAATCCATGCTCCAGATTTTTAACAAATCCATTGAAGACCACCATTAATAACTTAAAAGCAGTGGTTCTCAATTTTTTGGAGAAAAACGCTTGTTTTTTCTTCTAAGTTTAAAAATTTTCCATCTGTTGACGAGGAAAATACAGTAAAAAAAATACACTACGGAGAACTAGTACTTCTTCCGCACAATATGCTTCCATTTTATGTCCTTAAGGACCATTACCTATTTAGCCAAGACAGGACTAAACAATGTATATCCTGGTATATATATAAATACATGGAATGATACTACTATGGGGGAAAAGGAAAACCAAGATCCCTGCTCTAGAAAGGGTTCCCCTTTCACCTGTTGTGCCAAGCAGCAAACTATCATTAAGTTGCCTTGCAGAAGCAATGACAGCCTCATACTCATCCCTGAATTCTTAAAAACAACACTCCCCGCCCCGAAAAAACACACACGACCAATGGCTCTTCAATGAATTAAGAATTTAAGAATCTACTGAGATTCAAGACTGCTTTTCACATTTTGAATTCCAACTCTTCATACATCTGAATATGAAAGTAA
Organism: Nomascus leucogenys; assembly: GCF_006542625.1. Taxonomy (NCBI): domain Eukaryota; kingdom Metazoa; phylum Chordata; class Mammalia; order Primates; family Hylobatidae; genus Nomascus; species Nomascus leucogenys. Next base: position 55,806,741 of record NC_044401.1, read on the forward strand.
AAAGGAAATCTAGTAGCAATCCATTTGTTCTAGTACCCATATTCAAAAACATCCTAAGCATAACTACCTTGTGACTGTTTTCCTAGAAGATTTCAGACTTAATACTTAGCTATTATTTGAGCACACATACTCATTCCTCAGAAAACTGCAGAGACAAAATTTGACGTAAAACTTGTAGGTCTCGGCCAGGCGCAGTGGCTCACGCCTGTAATTCCAGCACTTTGGGAGGCCAAGGTGGGCAGATCACGAGGTCAAGAGTTCGAAAACATCCTGGCCAAAATGGTGAAACCCCATCTCTACTAAAAATATAAAAATTGGCTGGGCATGGTGGCACGTGCCTATAGTCCCAGCTACTCGGGAGGCTGAGGTAGGAAAATTGCTTGAACCCGGGAGGCAGAGGTTGCAGTGTGAAGAGATCACGCCATTGCACTCCAGCCTGGGCGACAGAGCCAGACTCCGTCTCAAAAACAAAACAAAACAACACAAAACAACACAAAAACAAACAAAAAATGAAACTTCTAGGTCTCTGCTGTATACTCTTTCCTGAACTGCAGCCAGTCTGCGATAAAGGAAGTCCCAAACTGACTGAAAGGCAAGGTATTGATGTTTGGAAGAGGCCAATTAACTTAAATAAATAAATAAAATACACACACACACCCCACCCCCCCACCCGAAGAAGCTAGAATTTACAATCACTCCCATAAGGGATAACATCTGAAAAACATTCATCCTCTTCCTTCATCGGTGTTCCAGATCCAGAAGGCCCATGCAATTCTAGGCAAAGAATCCTAGAGAAAAAAGATCAAAACTACAGATGGGCAGCAATAAAGTCAGGGGGAGAGAGAAGGGCAGATTATATCAGTAGAGGTGGAAGCCTCCTTAAATAAGGTCTGATATTTATAAGATATCTTTTCAGAAATTCAACCATATCATAAAATGTTACCTATTGCATACTGAACACACTATTACATTAATTAATCCATTTGCTTCCTCAATCTTCTTTTCAGGAATGCTCTCCAGAATCTGTATAGACTTCTTTATAATATTAAAATTTCTCTCTTAGTATAAACTCATTATGTATCTATGTAGGCTACTCTGTTTTTTCAGTTGATTGGAAATAGCAGGTGATGATCAGGAGAGGAAATGGGCTCAGAGGGCAAGCAGTATCAACAGGGAAAGACTGAAACATCTGATTATGTTCACTAGTCTGCTTTACCAGGATCCATGATAGCCAAGTCTATGAATACTTTTATTTTAAAATTTAAAACTTTCTATTATGGGCTGGGCATGGTGGTTCATGCCTGTAATCCCAAAGCTTTGGGAGGCTGAGGCATGAGAATCTCTTGAGGCCAGGAGTTCAAGGCCAGCTGGGCAACATAGCAAGACCTTGTTTCAAATAACGTATGAAAGTAAAATGGTATAAAGAAGTCCATTTATTCATCATCTAGTATCGACAATGACCAACTAATAAGTTGATTGTTTCATCTATTATCTCCTCTCTATCTAAAGCAAACCCCAGATAACATTTCATTTCATCCATAAATATTTCAGCATGTATCTCCAAAAGATAAAGACTTGTTTAAAAAACAAAATGTGGGCTGGGCATGACGGCTCATGCCTGTAAACCCAGAGCTTTGGGAGGCTGAGGCGTGAGACCACTTGAGGCCAGGAGTTCAATCAAGACCAGCCTGGGCAACATAGTGAGACCCTCACATGTACAAGATATTTTTTAAAAAATTAGCTGGGTGTGGTACCACATACCTGTAGTCCTAGCTACATTGGAGGTTGAGGTGGGAGGACTGCTTGAGCCCAGTGGTTTAAGGTTACAATGAACAATGATTGTGCCACTGCACTCTTGCCTGAGCGACAGAGTACGTACGACCTTGTCTCTTAAAAAAAAAAAAAAAAAAAAAAACACCCAAAACTGTGCATTGTAGTTTGCTCCTTATTTTTTTGGTGGTGGGGGAAAAGGGAAGATAACTTTAGTGTACCATTTTGTCCTTTCCTAGAATGCCCATATCTAAAATACTATCTTCTAATAGGAATTCCTTATAGCACTCTACAACCTCACTCCAACCCCAAAGTATTAAAAAGAAAAACAAACAACAAAAAAACCAAACCTGAACTAATGAACAATCTGGTGTTATATAACTTACTTTGAGGGCACGTAAAGACAAATGTATCTCAAAATTCTAGAGTTAAACAAACCAAAAAACCACATGTGACTCTGGTCAGCATACACAATACCCTAAAGTCACATCAAAGAATACAATTTCAGGATCCAGTGTTTGTAAAGGACCCTGGATCCTGAAAAGGAGACTTGTTTCCTTAAAACTTTCTTTATTAAATTTTTAAATATGATTATATTTATATAGTAAGCACTGGTATACCTGTGAAGTCAGAGGCCTCAAATTTTAACTAGATACCAATTATTCCTTTGTTAACAGTTGGCTCTTTTCATATAACCAATGAAGTATTGAAAATCAGGGGTTATTTACAGCATATGAACATTACTAATTCTAAGTAAAGTTCAGACAGAGTTTAGAGAACTGATCAAATACTCGTAACAATAACCACTTCCAAAATAAAGGCAGCATTTACTGGATGCTTATGTTGCACCAGCCACTGTTCCTTTAACCACTTCTCATGCATTAGCTCATATAATGCTCATATGTTTAAGAGAAAAGTATTATTCCTACTAGGCCAAAGAATTAAACTAATCTTGGCCAAAACCAAAGCAAGAAAACCACAGCTGGAATCCTCACATTCTTAATCACTATTTCTTCACCTTTGGTATATCTTGATTTAGTATTTTTAAAGACTATATTAGTCATTAGAAAGTGATGTATTGCTGAAATATGATAACTTTAAGATACTGTAATTAGGAAGGATAAAACATTTAACAGGTACAAGACTTTAAAAGTTTTAATATTTAAAACACATAAAACCAAATAACTTGGATTTTAAATGACGAAGTTAAAAAATATACGACATCCTTTCTAAATAACTTACATTTCAGGTCTAAGGGCAAACCATTCAAGAAATGTTAACTGATGAGCTCTCTACACTTCAAGTAGCACCAGTGTCCCAAGTGTACCTGAAATTCCCAGAGACAAACATGGTCTGGCATTTGAAGAGAGAGAATTTTGGCCAGGTGCAGTGGCTCACCTGAAGTTAGAAGTTCAAGACCAGCCTAACCAACAAGGTGAAACCCTGTCTCTACTAAAAATATAAAAATTAGCTGGGCGTGGTGGCAGGCACCTGTAGTCCCAGCTACTTGGGAGGCTGAGACAGCAGAATTGCTTCAACCTGGGATGCCTAGGTTGCAGTGAGCTGAGATCACGCCACTGCACTCAGCCTGCGAAACAGAGCGAGACTCCATCTCAAAAGAGAGAGAGAATTTTACTGGAGAAAGTCAGTCTCTTATCTCAAACTGCTTATATTAAGCCAAGAAATTCTGGTTCCAAAAAAAAAAAAAAAAAAAAAGAAGAGAAATTTCCACATTCCTCTTCTACAGTGTAAAAATATTAGTTACTGAAAAAGCTAGAAGGAAATAGTTTTAGTAAATGAACTAACCTAAATGCTTCTTGTGCTAAAAGGGGAAGTATCGACACAATATCACTCTGAAAATTCTTGATGACTCTGTTGAGTCTAACATATAGGGACAGGGAGAGAACCAGCTGGAAGACGCTAGGATAGAAGCTCAATTTTTCTGATTATACCCAGCTTCATAAATTTCACTTACTAACCATTTAAGTATTTTACATAATTATAAAACAAAACCTAATCCCTGAAAAATCTGAAAGTAAAATGTAACAAATTAACCTCACTGTGTATCAAACTGGTGGCATAACCATAGAGAACTATTCTAAGGGGGATTTCAAAATACTGTAATCTGACTGTATATGGTCATGTGCCACATAATATTTCAGTCAAGGATGGACCACATACCATAATGATCCCATAAGACTGTAATGGAGCTGCCCTACAAAGGTATACCATTTTTTATCTTTTATACCATATGTTTACTTTATCTTTTCTATTTTTAGATACACAAATGCTTACCACTGTGCTACAACTGCGTATAGTATCCAGTGGTCACATGCTGTACAGATTTGTAGCCCAAGAGCAATGGGCTATACCATATAGCTTAGGTGTACCATCTAGGTTTATGTTAGTACATTCTAGATGTTCACACAATGACGAAATCACCTGACAACACACTTCTGAGAAAATATCCTCATCAAGTGAGGCATGACTATCTCTCTCTCTAAAGGGATATACCCTATAGGCAAAAAGACATGAGAAAACAAAACAATAAACTACTTTCTAGTAATCATATTGTTCTGTCACTCTAAAACTGTAGTGTGTGTATTGTGGCACAAAACAAAGAGAAATTACATTGGTGTTAGTGAAAACCAAGATTTTGGGCATGGGGAAAGGGAGAAAGATTAGGTTTACATAAACATCATGTAGTACTGAGTTTGAAATGCAGCTTTTAAAATACCAACAGCTGATATTTTTAAAAAGAAATAAAATACTTTTAAACTTTGTCCATTGAAAAATCTAGAAACAAGGCCCAATCCAAGAGCAATGAACACTCCTACCATCCATACTGTGGTTTCTAAGTACCATTTCTCATTAAAAGAACGAAGAGGTTTCTGCAGAAACGGCTGATTCCAGGTTTGGGGCAAAAAATGTACAAAATTATCCTAGAACATCTAGTAATAGTAGGAAGCAAGGAAACAAGTGAGGAAAGTACTAACAATGAATCAAAAGAATTTAGTAACCAACAGACAAAGGTAGGACAACCTGAATGTCAAAAATAGTAACTGCCAGAGATTGTAACATATCAAACACGTTTAAAACCATGAGTACACAATAATAATACTTCATTCACGTCTTTAGACGTTCCTAAGTTGCCAACCCATTACTTTGAAAACTGGTAAACAAGGGGGTAAAAAACCCAAGTGCTTATCTTACCTTCTGTATATAAACTATCTTAGTATAGCCAAATAAAAATGAGGGTGAGTATTCCAGACAATAAATGAAGAAGTAATAAAATATCATCTAACACGAAGTAAATCATGAATATAGGCCAGTGATTCTCAAAAAGGGTGGTTTGAGAATGCCTCAAGTCCTCTAGATTCTGTCAGAGGGTTATATGAGGTCTTCCATTTTCCAATCAATCATCTGTACAAGGCCAGATTTTCTTCAGTCTTCAACCAAAACAACTTATCACAAGAAATTAAATGCAGAAGGAGTTATGAGAAAGCAGCTGTCTTCTATTAAGTCAGACATTAAAGAGATTTGCAAAAATGTCAAACGATACTTATACAATTAAAAATGTTATTTTTATTAAAAAATCACATTACTTGTATTAGCAGGCTTTATTACCCTTATTTTAATATTAATAAATAACTTAAAATTTTTCTCAGTTTCAGTTTCTAATACGGTAAATCTTGACATAATTCACACAAACAAAAGCTCTTCCAGGTCTTCAATTTTTAAGACCACAAAGTTTGATCTAGGCAATGAATAACAACAGCTGCTTAACATTACATAGACAAGCAGAAATTATGTAACTCTTAATGGAAATACACAGTACTATTATAAAATATGCTTACAATCTATCTAATCACTAATTTACATGAAATACAGGTGGGGGGAGGTTGTTTAATAGAGGAATGTGTGAAATGATTATTCAACCTTCAAAATCCAGAGTAAGAACTCTACAAAATAATGAATTTCTTTAACAAGAATCCTACACGGAAAAAACAGAAAGAATCTATAAAGATTCAAACTTACCAATCAGTTGCAATGTATGGACCTTATCCAGAACAAATGGAACCTTTTAAACTAACAGTTTAATAAACTCCAAAGTATTTTTCTATTTTGTAGTAATTGGAGTTAATAATAAAAAATTAAAAAATTAATCAAATCTATACCTACCCCTTCCCTTACTACCACCTAATGGGAAAAGAAAAAAGACATTCTAAAAACTGCTCATTTGGAAATGGGGGTTCAGAGAGGTCAACAGATAAATTGCGGCACAGGAGACTCCAGAATAAGAAGAGCTCTATCAAGAAAAACTAGGTTGCTAGGTAGTGACTGAAAGTCTCACAATCCTCTACAATTATGGTGAGCATATAATTTATGGTCCAAACTGAGACTTTTTTTTTTTTTTTTTTGGATTTGTTGAGCAACATTTTTTTTTTTTTTTTTAATTATACTTTAGGGTTTTAGGGTACATGTGCACAATATGCAGGTTTGTTATATATGTATCCATGTGCCATGTTGATTTCCTGCACCCATTAACTCGTCATTTAGCATTAGGTGTATCTCCTAATGCTGTCCCTCCCCCCTCCCCCCACCCCACAACAGTCCCTGGAATGTGATGTTCCCCTTCCTGTGTCCATGAGTTCTCATTGTTCAATTCCCACCTATAAGTGAGAACATGCGGTGTTTGGTTTTTTGTCCTTGCGATAGTTTACTGAGAATGATGTTTTCCAGTTTCATCCATGTCCCTACACAAAGGACACGAACTCATCATTTTTTATGGCTGCATAGTATTCCATGGTGTATATGTGCCACATTTTCTTAATCCAGTCTATTGTTGTTGGACATTTGGGTTGGTTCCAACTCTTTGCTACTGTGAATAGTGCCGCAATAAACATACGTGTGCATATGTCTTTATAGCAGCATGATTTATAGTCCTTTGGGTATATACCCAGTAATGGGATGGCTGGGTCAAATGGTATTTCTAGTTCTAGATCCCTGAGGAATCGCCACACTGACTTCCACAATGGTTGAACTAGTTTACAGTCCCACCAACAGTGTAAAAGTGTTCCTATTTCTCCACATCCTCTCCAGCACCTGTTGTTTCCTGATTTTTTAATGATGGCCATTCTAACTGGTGTGAGATGGTATCTCACTGTGGTTTTGATTTGCATTTCGCTGATGGCCAGTGATGATGAGCATTTCTTCATGTGTTTTTTGGCTGCATAAATGTCTTCTTTTGAGAAGTGTCTGTTCATGTCCTTTGCCCAGTTTTTGATGGGGTTGTTTGTTTTTTTCTTGTAAATTTGTTTGAGTTCATTGTAGATTCTGGATATTAGCCCTTTGTCAGATGAGTAGGTTGCAAAAATTTTCTCCCATTCTGTAGGTTGCCTGTTCACTCTGATGGTAGTTTCTTTTGCTGTGCAGAAGCTCTTTAGTTTAATGAGATCCCATTTGTCAATTTTGGCTTTTGTTGCCATTGCTTTTGGTGTTTTAGACATGAAGTCCTTGCCCACGCCTATGTCCTGAATGGTATTGCCTAGGTTTCCTTGTTGGATTTTAATGGTTTTAGGTCTAACATATAAGTCTTTAATCCATCTTGAATTAATTTTTGTGTAAGGTGTAAGGAAGGGATCCAGTTTCAGCTTTCTACATATGGCTAGACAGTTTTCCCAGCACCATTTATTAAATAGGGAATCCTTTCCCCATTTCTTGTTTTTGTCAGGTTTGTCAAAGATCAGATAGTTGTAGATATGTGGCATCATTTCTGAGGGCTCTGTTCTGTTCCATTGATCTATGCAAACTGAGACATTTTTGAGAGTGAAAGGGGTGCTATTACTAATTATGCTAGGATAGCAGGTATAAACCAGGACTGTCCCAAGGAAAGTAAAACATGTGGTCACTATCTATACAAGATTAATTTTTTTTTTTTGAGACATAGTTTCGCTCTTGTTGTCCAGGCTGGAATACAATGGCGCAATCTCAGCTCACTGCAATTTACGCCACCTGGGTTTGAGCGATTCTCCTGCCTCAGCCTCCCGAGTAGCTGGGATTATAGGCATGCGCCACCACGCCTGGCTAATTTTCTATTTTTAGTAAAGATGGGGTTTCTCCACATTGGTCAGGCTGGTCTCAAACTCCAGACCTCAGGTTATCTGCCCACCTTGGCATCCCAAAGTGTTGGGATTACAGGCATGAGCCACCACGCCCAGCCAAAAGATTTTAAAATTAATTTTCACAAGAGATATTTGACATAATCCTTTGGGGGTAACTATTTGCCATAGAAACATATTCCTAGTATTAAAGTGTTTTAAAAAAATGAGGTGTACTATAAAAAAATTGTTTTTCATCTCCCTTGGCTGGCATGGTCATTTCATGAAGTGGATATGTTTACTTCTCTTGTTGCTCAGTGTACTATTGCAAACTTCCAGCCGTTCCTTTTCATACTAACTGTTCATGATAAACTGTAAGAGGAAGGTTACACCTACCTAGAGCCTTCCTTCTCTAAAAATACATGTCTTCTCCTGGGACTCCACACATGGCCTAGAGTTTAAGTAAGAGTGGTATCTACAGTAATTTCTTTATTTTTTATTTATTTGAGATACAGTCTTGCTCTGTCTCCCAGGCTGGAATGCAGTGGCACGATCTTGGCTCACTGCAACCTCTGCCTCCCAGGGTCAAGTGATGGGATTACAAACTCGCACCACCATGCCTGGCTAATTTTTGTATTTTTAGTAGAAACGGCATTTCACCATGTTGGTCAGGCTGGTCTCAAACACCTGACCTAAGGTGATCCACCCGCCTTGGCCTCACAAAGTGCTGGTATTACAAGTGTGAGCCGCCACGCCTGGCTGGCTACAGTAACTTCTGAGATCTGTATATGATGTCAGCATAATTTTCATATTTTTGGATTAACAGTAAATATCTGGCTTTAGTACACTTACATAATATGCCACCAATAAGGTGACTACCTGATTTATCTGTGAATATTTTATGTCACTTTGTTTTTAAAGGTTTTTAAATATTGGGTAAACATTTTCAATAAAAGTAGCCAAAATATTAAAATGTGTAACAATTTGGTATGTAGACCCTATAATTTTTAGCTCCATCCTAAGATGTGCATGGACACGTAAACCCACCCTTATTTTGTTCTATTACTAAATTACGACATTAAAATTCTATTTGCCACAAATAACACTAAATTTGTCTAGGAAAAAATAACATTTCAAAAAGGACTTCAAAATTTTAGACTTGCTTTTACATTTTCCTCAGATCTATTCTTTTTTAAGGCATTCTACCGAATATATTTCAGGCTGTGGGCATAAGCACATACTTCCATGGGCATAGTAGTTTGTACCATAGAAATTGAGAAAATAAAAATTTATGCTTTCATACATTTTAATGCTACATTGAGCATACAATCAATCATACTGCTTCAAAGCCCCTTCTCTTTGTTCTCTTTTAGGTTAAACTCTTTTGTCTTTAGAACTGAAAGTTTTTAAAAAATATGCCCTTTAGATTCTGCCCCAGATGTTACCATAATAAACACATTTATTTTTAAAATAACACTATCTGATTGGGGCTCTTCTCTGTCAATCTGGTTTCTCTTATAAAACAAGTCAACTCTCAACAGCCTACGTTAATAAGGGAAAATGTAAAAGAAACGCAGAAGTAGTCTAATTGCCAACAGGTCCTTCCAGGTTCTTCCTTCTAAGTAAAACCTTCCTTGGATACCAAGAATGCCCAAACAGTTGATTATTAACTGCAGATCATCCTCCTTCACAGAAACTGTGAAAGTACAAATTGTATGTGTTGTGGCATGTACAGAGGTTGGTGGTAGGAAACAGAATTTTTGAAACATAAGCCAAAGAACAAAACAGGACACGGAGATGGGGAAGAAAATCCAACAACAAAAACCCGCTTCATACAAAACGACAAACAAGGGGCACAAATAGAAAGCAAGGAGATCCACCTAGGCATGTATTAAAATTAACATATCAACAGTATTAAATATGCTAACATGATACTGGAAACCAGATTCAAACCAGATCGTAATATCTAAGAATGACGAAACAATCGTCTTACTATATTCAGCAATGCATATACCTTATTAGATTACTCAGTTTTATTTGAGTCTTCACATTTCAGGAGTGGGGAGGGGAAAATCTTACCACTGAAAGACAATAAAAATGATAAAAAATAAAATTTCCCCCTTTGTGGGGGTGGTATGGGATAAAAATGGCTTGAAGAACATAAATTATGCAGCTTGAAAAAAGAACTCTTAGACATGAAAAATTTATATTCAAAGAGCTAATTAATTTCACCCCCACTAAGGTAATAGGGTAAACATACATAGAGATCTAATTTTTAACCTTATTTTAGTCATAAATCAGATTTACACAAATTAGTATTTTCCAAAACGAATTGCAGATATTATGTATAGAAGAGAGTCCACCTTTCTTCAAGCTAATAATACAGTGGCATCTGGTGGTAATAATGACTGTGTGAACGGCCAACGAAAATTAAGTATGCTTAAAACCTTTCTTTCTGTAAGGCTGAGAATCTGAAATGGTTTATCAAGAAAGAAAGTAGAAGATACAGAAGTTATAAAATCTCTATCACTAGAGACTTTTAAGAATGGGGCAAATTAGCTTCGTATTTAAGTACATATAAACAAGTCCACAACCTAAGCATAATAAAAATCACATTAGCCCATCCAATTTTCCCCCTTTGTCCTAGTTTCTTTTTGCTGGGAAGAGGCGTTGTGAGATAATAATAGCAGGAAATAAGGTGGAGCAGCTGCACAGGCAAGATGAGGTACAGTGCTTGTGTTTCACCTCCATTCTAGCCCTCTGCTGGCTAAGTCTTAGTGAAAATGAGATTAGCTGTTTGGGGAGCCCTAACAGTTATCAAAACCTTTGGAATCAAAATGTGGTCCCTTACTGTCTCACTTTTACCAGGAACTTCTTAGGGCCTCTAGCAAGATCCAGGTAATAGGAGCAATGGAAGCTACACTGAAGAGATTTCTAATTATCTGGGAAGGGGGAGGGTGTAAAGGATGTTTAATACTGGCAATGTGGGTCATAGCACATGCAGAGAAAACTGTCTGGTATGGAGACTGGGGCTTGACTAGATGGCTTCTATTTTAGTCCCACAAATTTATGGAAATAATCCATGTGAATAAATTATAAAGGAAGAAATGACTATCCTAAATTTCTGCAGTAATATAAAATATAGCTCATTAGATTTTGTGTTAATGCTGTTGCTATTTTACTGATGAGAAACTTCCAACTAATTACAATAATAATTAATTACTCAAAATTTCTTTTTTAGGTCAAAATATTGTATCATTACTGCCAAGACCATTATATAACAATATAATGTTAAGTAGTAACACATCCAGTTTTCTTTAACAGAGAGAAATAACACAAAACTTGGTCAGGCTTGCTTAATATTACGTGTACTAAAGGCGGTTTTTTGGTTATTAATTGGTTAAAACATCTCCTTTGCTAATTCATAAACGGAAATTAGCATTCCAGTTCCCTTTATCGTTGCATGCAGTATAGACAGAAGGGAAAACTTTAAGGCTAGTTTAGTAACATTGCAATATAGGTGGTACCTCAACCCAAGCAACAAATGTGCTCTTGGAAAACTGTTCAAACCAATTATTTCTAAAAATTAAAGTCTTTTAAAATACATTAAGCATTTTGATTGTCATATATTCCTTCATAAAAGAGAAATCCTATCACAATTCAAATAATTGCCAGCTAATTTGCCTACAAACGAAATTCTTTATTTTTAAAAAAAGAACTGACAAAAAACATTTATTTTAAAAGTAACTAAAAACGTTGTTCAGAACACTGATCCTTTAACATTTTAATGAAAACTTCAACAGGGACCCAAATTTCAAAATATCTCATTATGATTTTGGTTTAAAGGACCAGATAACCAACAGATCTTTTCCAACTCTATGATTCATACTAAGTCTTAATAAACTGGATGCAACCATCCCACTTGTATGCGAGCTGAGCACAAATGTATCAAAGGAGGTTGCCTAAACTAAAAGGTGGGGGAGGGAGTAATCTCCAGGAAATGTCAGGTTCTCCAGAAACTAAGGATGAGACTGAAATTAAAAAGTAGACTTTCTTCAGTTAGCATTTTACATATGGCAACCCAACACATGAATGCTGTAAGGTGCTCTCCATCTTAATGAAATAAAATTGTAGACAACGACGTGCAACTATTTCATAAAGAGAAACAAATTATTCTACATGTTCAGGTCCAATCCCAATCCAAATAAACACATTGTATTACAATGTGTTTTTATTCAGATAGAATATTCTTTTCCATTTCTTAATGAGAATTCAGCTCTAGAACGGGTCTACTCGGGAGGTGACTTGTACCTAGGAGGGTGCAGAGGGTGGGATTTATTTTATTTTAACCTATACAGAGCTTTGTTTTATTTTTTTATTTTTCCTTGGCGAGAATGGATCCCTACAAGATATTCTGAAATGTATCAAATTTGGGGTTAACAGTATGTGGTTGGCAAAAATTCAATGCTTGAGTGGGAACTAAAAATGATTTCTTTAATTGTATGCCAAACTGAATAATCTCCCAGGGAAAAGAACCTCTTCCTCTTGCCTTTCCTACCTCCTGCCCCTCCCCCACCAACATTGCCTCCCTGCTGTGCAAAGAGCCCTTTGTCCTGCCCTGCACTTATCTAGCTGTTTGGCCATATTGACAGGCCTACTGGAGGCATAATAAGGGAGTCAGTCTGACATAAGCAGCTGGCAATTTGAAACAAAAATCTTCCTTTTTTACTTAGACCAAATCCTGCTGCAGAGGTCTCTGGCTCCTCCCATGCTTCCATCTATTTCTCAAACAGAGCAGCAAGAAATTCAGCATTTTTCCCTCCATTAGGTAGCACAAATCAAAAACTTGATTCCCCAGACAGAAATCTATTTTGTATACATTCCTATAGATACCGCTTTTTGTGATTCATAACATAGGCCAAAAGTGTACATGTAACTAACATGGCTAAGGCAATGCTTCTTATTACTTCATGTTGCCATGAAAGCTCTGGGAATCCTTATACCACAAGGAACCCAGAAGAACACAGAAGAGAAAGCAGCAGCCCAACCAAAGCAACAGACATGAGCATCAGGCAAAACTGGCCTGATGTGAAAACTCAGTGTTTTAAAAATACTAAGACATTATTCCAAGAAACAGAAAATTCCTTTCCCTGTCTTCATATCAAACGTACTTAATGTGACCTTACATTAAGTAAGGTATTCCCTCAGGTACTCAGCAAACAAAATCAATACGATGGAATAACCGAGTGAGGCACGATGGGATTACAAATTCCTTGCTCAGTGAGGGCACATATAAAGCAGACTGAGCTTACCTTCATTGTTTGTTTATTTTATCCCATAGTTCCCTTCACTAAGTATTAAAGACTCAACGCATTTTGTCCCAGGGTAAGGGAATTCTCTCCAACGTAATGCTTTCTAACAGCACCTCCCCCCAAAGTTACTGGGTATCTTTTACACAATTCATAATTAAAGATATAATAAAATAGTTTTCCTAAGACTTATTTAACAAAATGTATATAGATAAGTGAAGGAAACTATATTCTCTCCACCTTTCAAGAACTTCCTAGAATCTCACCCATAAGATAAATCAATCATTTTACCACATATTTTAGAATTTTTGGCAATAAGGAATGGTACCAATCCCTGCCCATCATAGGTACATTACACTTACTTTCTAAAGAATGCCTTTGAAAGAATATTTTAAATTACAAATGACTACCAGTTATATTACTAAATATACGATGCACATTTTGCAAAGTTTTATGCCTCAAACGAAATATATTGGTCAAGAAGTTTCAGTTTTCAACACTTGAAATACAATTTTTATAAATAAAATTCACTGCTAGACCTTCTAACTTCAAATTAAACTGATGAATCACCAAAGTTCAGCCAAAAATTATTTTTAAAATTTTATTTTATTCATGATCCAGTTCCCCTCTGATAAAATGTATCCAATAGTCATTGACTGCTGTTAACTATGGCCTAATTTTTCATAAGTTATTTCAACATGGAGAGGATAAAGCAAAAGTAATTATCCGCAAATCTGTACTTTGCACTTTATTATTTCCCCATTCAAAGGTAAAAATGAAATAGTCATTCTCCCCAGAAAAGCCAGAATAATTTCAGAAAGTCAGTTCCTGGACACAAAACAGTATCAAAAGATATAAAAAAGTTTTCAAGGGTATAACTTAAGTAAATCCTTCTATGAAAAGGGCCTGTATGATCCTCTAGAAAATGACTGTATCAAGAGCACAAAAGGTTCCAAACAACAGGAAATTCGAGTGTAAAAGCAATTATTTTATATAGCAACTTCAGGCACACAGTAAAAAACTACAAACATTTTTATCTTAAACCTTAAGTATGTCAAACAGCCAGTATACATGAAATTATATTTATCTGCTATTGCATCTTATCTATGTGATAGTAATAAGAATCGGAACCTCCTAAAACAGTACCCATTAAAGGTTCTGTTTCATTGGTCTGCTTTTATTACTGGGAAAACAATGTGAGCCACATTTGTGAATGACAAAACTCATTTCCATTCTTTTTGGTTCTCTGCCACAAATGCCAGAGTCATACTACAAATTATAGATGTTTGTGAGATTTAAGTACATTTACACAAAAATGAACAAATTAAAATTCTGAGAGGAAAAAAGTATAGGATACACGAGTCTTGGGGGAGAAAAACAGCACACAGGAATATGTCCAGTATTGCATATAATTGGTGGTGGTGGTTCTCCTTCAAGTTTTTCCACGCTCAGATTGTTTTGCTTAATCAGAGATCATCCTAATGTTCAGGAGTTGTGGGGGAGGGGAGATCACCTAAGGGGCTCAGAGGCCATCTTCTCAGTATCCTGAACTAAACTTATTCGATTCCTGCATATTTCTTCTGGTCTGTCCTACATTTCAGATGGATTATGGCCAAAAGACATATATTTGTGATGTCAGAAGGCTATATCCAACATGTATATAATGAATCAATCTTATAAGTAAAACTCCAAAGAAAATATCTAATCTGGAGAATTTTATTACTAATACACAAATTAAGAATATTTATTTAGAAACCACTCCAAAATGGCACCTTTTTAGAGTTTAAGAGTTCAAGCTTAGTAAAATGTTTAGCAAATCATCTATAAGGTAAATATGGTCTAATCGAAAGGATGGAGACACGTAACAAAATAATAAGAATTGATTCTATGATTAAAGAGATGGAGGAAAACATGATATGTCAGTTGCAGGAAAAAATTCCTGTTATTTTCTTCCCATTGTGGTTATCAGAAAGATCCTTAAAATTATTACTTGGGTTTTTAAACTGATTCAAAAATTAAAACTCTAATGGAACTTTTAGTCCTATCCAAGCACAAATGTCTAGATAAAAAACAAAAATCTGCCAAAAAACAAAAACCAAATCAAACAAACAAAAAAAGAAAGGCTTTAACTATGATCCATTTTCCAGATGCCAATATCCATAAATGGGTAGGAGGTTATGAATTACTAATTCCTATCTCCCCACCAATAAAAAGCAAACCAGCTCAGCAGTGAAAATTCCCAGAAAAGCAAGGTTTCTTCTTAGTCCTGAAGCAGCCATCGCCTAAGTGCTGCTCCCTGCAGCCAGCAGCATTAATGGACGCTGCACTGCTGTCCTTCCCTGGAGACAGCAGCCAGCACTACTCAAGCTTCTCACGTAGCAACCAGAGCTCCAGAGCCAGCAGCTGCTGCTGCCTTGTATACTCACCCCTGTGATCCAACCCAAAGGAACAACCTTCTCTTTACCCCACCCCCACTCCTTACACACACTTTTTTTTTTTGGACCAGTGCTCCATGCCAGAAGGGCTGGAATTATGCTTTTAAGAGAGAAACAATCCTAAGGTCACCCTTTTAAACCAAGGCCTTTTATTAGAAAAGTCAACATTTACCAAATTCTAAATATCCATTTTAATTAAGCCAGCAGTTTAGGAGTGAAGATTAAGCTTTGGTCTTTTGAAAGCCAATTTCCCAAGCACTCTACAATCTAATTTAAATTTGCAGCTAGAAACAGAGCCTTGTGTCATGTCCTACCAAAGGGCATAATTCATTTTTCTACACATAATGACAGTCTGAGTAAACCTTAAAGACTCTAATCCCATAACAGGCCAGAATTTTTGGCTACAGAAGAGGACTAATGATCCTGAGAAAACTGGAAGAAATCCAATAGAAAAAAAAAAAGCCCTACGTCCTCCATGGAGCCCAGAAACCTCTGATTATGTGAGTATTCTCTGCTTTAGTCCTAGCTCAGATCCTACACATCTAAAATTACCACTTAGAACTTTCTCTGTGACCTAAAAACATTAATAATATAAAATTAACAACCAAAAAATAATTTCAAATAGGGAGTACACACTCTCCTGAAAAGCTCAGCACACTCCACTCAGCTGGATCCTCCCCAATCACAAGTATAGCTATGTAACATCTGCCCAACAAAGAAATGTAAATATGACCTTGGTCACAAATATGTCATCTAAAAACAACTTGTTTAGTCAAGTGATGAAGGTAATTAGCAGAGAACTTGGAGATTCGTTCAGTACCTATGTGCACGAAGGAAATTGGAGAAATGAACTTAAATATAGACAAAGCCCAGTGGAACCCAGAGGTCTGGGAAAGAAATGAGTTACCGGTGAATACATTGCACAAGTAACATGAGAAAGCAGAAAATGCAGGTCAGACACGCACCCCTGACCCAGACTAGCAGAGCTGACTGCAGCATCCGTATCCAAGAGAAAGACCACTGACGCCCAAGAAGTGAGACAAGCAAGGGCTCTATAGAATCAATTAGCATAGAAGGGGCTTTCCCAACAGTTAAACTTTCCCTCTCACGCGATTTACCTACTTGAACCAGGGTTCTTTCCTACCCTCCTCTTCACATTCCCGACTTACACGCAGATGGAAAGAGAATTCATAAAGGGTATATTTTTCTGCCTTTGAAGATATTCTCACAAGATCGCTCTCCACGCCCAAGGCAAGTAAAACGACACAATCTGGCTCAACTCCAGGCTCGAACCCTACACATTCAACGAGGCTATCTCAGACACGCTGGGGCACACGCCACGGGGAGCCAGAGAACGTGTGGTGGGGGTGGCGAAGGTAATGCCTTTGGGAAGCAGCCATCTGAGGTGGGAAGCCAGAAAACGAGAGGGAAGGCGTCCAGGAAGACTACGGAGGGGAGATCGAGGCCCCCAGAGCGATCAGAGTTGTCTGTCACAAGGCCGCGAGAACGGGGGTAGGGAGTGGGGAATCGGGGAGAGAAAAAAAGTGTGCCTGTGTATTTCGAGCGGAGGGCAGCAAGTGGCCTCTCCTCAAGGGAAAGGTAAACGTGGAGTAGGCAGTTCCCAGGAAAGGGGGTGAAGAGGCGTTGGGGGAGGGGAAGCGTCCTGACCCAGGAAAGACATGAAAAGGGGAGTTGGGTCGCCTAGATTAGAGGGGGCCTCTCTCCCTGGGAAAATGGGGTGTTGCAACGGTGTGTGCGAGGCGGCGAGGGGTATGAGAAGGGGCAGCATCCTCCTAAGAGCTTGGGGAGGGCCAGGCCCACGACCCAAGGAAAACGAGCGCGGGGAGACGGAGGAGGTGACCCTTCCCTCCCCTGGGGCCCGATCGTGAGGTTCGGTTTCTTTTCTGTCGGACCCTTACCTTGTCCCAGGCGCTGCCGGGGCCTGGGCCCGGGCTGCGGCGCACGGCACTCCCGGGAGGCGGCAGGACTCGAGTTAGGCCCAACGCGGCGCCACGGCGTTTCCTGGCCGGGAATGGCCCGTACCCGTGAGGTGGGGGTGGGGGGCAGAAAGGCGGAGCGAGCCAAAGGCGGGGAGGGGGGAGGGCCAGGGAAAGAGGGGGGCCGGCACTACTGTGTTGGCGGACTGGCGGGACTGGGGCTGCGTGAGTCTCTGAGCGCAGGCGGGCGGCGGCCGCCCCTCCCCCGGCAGCGGCGGCGGCGGCGGCGGCAGCTCACTCAGCCCGCTGCCCGAGCGGAAACGCCACTGACCGCACGGGGATTCCCAGCGCCGGCGCCAGGGGCACCCGGGACACGCCCCCTCCCGCCGCGCCATTGGCCTCGCCGCCCACCGCCCCGTACCCATTGGCCCACTCGCCGCCAATCAGCGGAAGCCGCCGAGGCCGCCTAGAGAAGAGGCTGTGCTCTGGGTCTCCGGCTCCTCAGAGAGCCTCGTCTAGGTAGGGGAGCGGAACTCTGGTGGGAGGGGATGTGCGGTGCACTGGGGGGGATGGGTGGCTGGGGTGGCTGTCTGGTGGCTTGAGGGGGTTGCCTTTCCCGTGGGAAGTCGGCAACATAATGTTTGTTACGTTGGGAGGGAAAGGGTTGGTTGGATGCAGGCGGGAGGGAGGCCCGCCCTGCGGCAACCGGAGGGGGAGGGAGAAGGGAGCGGAAAATGCTCGAAACCGGACGGAGCCATTGCTCTCGCAGAGGGAGGAGCGCTTCCGGCTAGCCTCTTGTCGCTGATTGGCCGTTTCTCCTCCCGCCGTGTGTGAAAACACAAATGGCGTATTCTGGTTGGAGTAAAGCGCCTGTCAGTTACAGCGTCGGGAGTGCGCAGCCGCCTAGCGACTCTCGCGTTGCCCCCTGGGTGGGGCGGGTAGGTAGGTGGGGTGGGGAGATGCTGGGTGTGCGGGCGCGGCAGGCCTCCCGCGGCGGGAGGGGAGGGTCAGTGAAATTGGCTCCGGCGCGGGCGTCCTCCCACCCTCCCCTTCCTTCGGGGGAGTCGGTTTACCCGCCGCCTGCCTGCCTGCCTTCGACACCTGATTGGCTGTCGAAGCTGTGGGACCGGGCCCTTGCTACTGGCTCGAGTCTCACATGAGCGAAACCACTGCGCGGGGCGCGGGGGTGGTGGGGAGGCGGGCGTTGGTACGGTCCTCCCGGAGGCCCAGCGCCGCAGTGTCTGGCCCCGCGCCCCTGCGCAACGTGGCAGGAAGCGCGCGCTGGAGGGGGGGGGCGGGCTGCCGGCCGAGACTTCTGGATGGCGGCGGCCGCGGCTCCGCCCCGGGTTCCCACCGCCTGAAGGGCGAGACAAGCCCGGCCTGCTACAGGCACTCGTGGGGGTGGGGGAGGAGTGGGGGTCGGTCCGGCTGGTTTGTGGGTGGGAGGCGCTTGTTTTCCAAAAACCGGCGCGAGCTGCAATCCTGAGGGAGCTGCGGTGGAGGAGGCGGAGAGAAGGCCGCACCCTTCTGGGCAGGGGGAGGGGAGTGCCGCAATACCTTTATGGGAGTTTTCTCTGCCTTCCGTCTTGTAAGGCCCGCCCTGGGCCTGGAAGAAGCCCTGCCTCTCCTCCCCGCGTGATCTCGTCATCGCCTCCATGTCGAGTTGCTTCTCGATTATGGGCGGGATTCTTTTGCCTGGGCTTAAGGGGCTAACTTGGTGCCTGGGCGTTGCCCTGCAGGGGAGTGAGCAGCTGTAAGATTTGAGGGGCGAGTCGGATTAGTTATCTTCCCCACCAACTTGAGTTGGTGTCGAGGTTATTGTAATAAGGGTGGGGTAGGGAAATGGAGCCTAGTTATTCACCTGGGGCTGATTTTATGCAACGAGACTGCAGATTATCACTACTTACCGTTTTTGGAGCGTTTTTCTAGAGACAGACGTAAAGCATGATCACCTGAGTTTTATACTATTTGCGACCCTTGCTGCACCACCAAAGTGTAGCATTAGGTTAAATCTTAGTAGAAAAATTTTAGCCTTTGCTTGAGAAACCAGTGCTTCCCTCCCTCACGTTCTCTCCCCAGGCTCTCTACCCCTTTGCATCCCTACCAGGCATCTTAGCAACTCTCACTCATACTTGATCCCATTTTCCATTTGTTGTACTTGCTCATCTAGTATTCAGACATAGCACTAGCTTTCTCCCTCTCTTGATCTTGGGTAGCTTGGTGACTCGCGAAACCAGACAGATTGGTTCCACCACAAATTAAGGCTTGAGCTGGGGCTTGACTCTTACCCAGCAGTGCTTTTATTCCTCCCTAGTTCACGTTCTTAAATGTTTACCTTGATTTTCATTTTATCCTTTTTCCTTAGCTGGGATTCTTTCCCTGACCCTCTTCACAGTCCAGGTGATTTTGACTACTGCTTTACAGAGAATTGGATCTGAGGTTAGGTAACATCTCCCTTTCTCTTCCCCTAAATACCTCTCATTTTTGTTCTCATCAGGTTAGTAACTGATCTTAGATGCCTGTGTGATAGCTTCCAAATTGCTGTCTCTGTCTTTAGTGTTATCTTTTGATCCATCTTATATCTTGTTAGGATGATTGTCCTAAAGGAAGAGCATGAAAATGACAGATGAAACTATTACTGGCTTGTACTGTTTACAGCAAGTTGTCTAACCCGCGGGCCGCATGGGACCCAGGACAGCTTTGAATGCGGCCCAACACAAATTCGTAAACTTTCTTAAAATGTTAGGAGATTTTTTTTGCGGGGTGTTTTTTTTTTTGTTTGTTTTTTTTTTTGCTCATCTTCTGTCCTGTGTGCCCAAGACAATTCTTGCAGTGTGGCCCAGGGAAGCCAAAAGATTGGACACCCCTGGTTTACAGGATGAATTCTGTCCTCGTGAATGTGATGCATAAGGTCCCTGGATAGACTTTCCTCAATTTAACAGCTTTTTCATTTTTCACTGTTTTCCACATGCGACACACACAAACATGACCTCTCTCCTGAAGTCACATGGAACGAATTGCAGTTACCCAAATCATAGAGACATTGTCATATATCTTTGTGGGGTGGTTCTTTTTGGAATGCTACCCCTTGCTGCTTTTAATCCTGCAGATTCAAATGTCATCTCCCCTTTGGTCATGCCTTCCATGGTCTGTTGTTCTATGAGCCAAATTCCCCTTTTAAAAAAGCAGTTTTCTCCTGACTCCTGAGCAGTTTGTACTGCGTGGGTCATAGTACTTCTCGGGTCGTTGTCATTGCTGATTTAAATTATCTTAACTATTCTGAGCTTTTTGAAGGAACAGTGTCTTGTTGTGTCTTGTACTCCTGAGATCCTAGTATACTCTGATGTCTAGCCAACTCTAAATGGAGTGAGCGACATGTAAATGTCTTTATGGTTTGACATTTTATTCATCTTGAGCATTGGAAAAGTGGCTGGTATGACTAAAGAACTGAATTTTTATTTTTTATCTAATTTAAATTGCAACTGTGGATAGTGTAGCTGTAGCCCCAGGCTTGTTCTGTGGATTACAGAATACGTGGACGTTGTTTTCTCTTTTTACTGAGCAGTAAGGAAATCAAAGCTGAAGCTCTCTGGCCCATTAAATTTCATTTAACTGCTTGTTTTGTTTTATTTATTATATATTTAGCTGAAAGCTAAGTCCAACAAACCATTTTTAAACATGTGCCTGCCTTGGACAACAGTGAAAGCAAGTGTTAATGAGTTTGGATTTCAAAAAAAAAAAATGCGTAATGAATTTTAGGGAGGGGAGATTCCATTAAACTGTTACAGGAGCTACATAGTTAAATATATTAGAACTTGAATGAAGAATAGGTCTGTATGATACAAATGAACCCAGTCTAAATTTCTGTCCTACAAGTTTTCACTTCCTGGAAACATTTGATTGGAGGAGCTCTAAGCATCATATCTTGAGTTATAGAAAACAATCACAAAGTAAGTTTTATCCTGAGGAATTATAATACCAACATTTTAACACCAAATGCTTTTTATGTGCTAATACAGTATCTTATACATTGTAATTATCTTTTTTTTTTTTTTTTTTTGAGACGGAGTCTTAGTGTCACTTACTGGATTGCTATGGCGTGATCATGGCTCACGCAGCCTTGACTTCCTTGGCTCAAGTGATCCTCCTGCGTCAGCCTCCTGAGTAGCTGGGACTACAGGCACACGCTTCCATGCCCAGCTAATTTTTTTTTTTTTTTTTTTGTAGAGATGGGGTTTTTGCTGTGCTGCACAGGTTAGAACTCCTGGGCTCAAGTGTTCTTCCTGCCTAAGCTTCCCAAAGTCCTGGGATTACAGGTGCGAGCCACCGCCCTGGGCCATTAAATATACTTTTAAAAATACATTTTAAAAATACATTTTAATTTAAAGTTCTCTTTAGAAAATAAGACCCTTAGGTCAGTGGTCTTCAAACCTCCTATGTGTGGAGACAGTTGTCTTAATGCAGATTCTCAGACCACCCAAAAATTCTGAATTCTTTTGGGGAAGGTGGAACCCCACAGGGCAGGCAGTATAATTCAGTATCTTCAGGTTCATTTGCTGACTCAGATATGCCTATTTACCTGCCAAAAATGATTACAATTTCAGAGAAACTCTTCTCAATTGTACGCTATGTGTCCCTCAGTTTTTCCTCAAATGAACTGTTTTTTTCCTCCTCCTAAAAAATAACAGAATGGGAATTTTGAGAGGCAAAGAGGAATAGTAATATTTTTGGAAACTTGCAGGTCAGGTTTTCCTTTTAAAAGGAATGCTGAAATATATTCTTTCGAACAAGAGAAGTGCACCTTACGTGTGTTTCTCCTGCTTAATTGCAGTCCTTAAGGAAAGTGATTTTTCAGTGCCTAAGCACAGAGCTGAGAGCTTAATAAATGTTAGTTTTGTTGGTTTATATGTGAAATTAATTCTCACATTAGTAATAAGTAATAAGAAATAGTAAGCTCACAAAACATATAAACAGGGCTACTTTTTGGGAGAGACTTCAGGGTCCCATTTAACCTACATCTCCTAATATTCTATTCATAGAGGAAACTGATGCCTCATGGTCTCTGAATACATCTATCCCACCATTCAGTTCTTCTTTGGGTTTCCTGTACTAACCACTGCAGTTATCCTTTTCCTGTGCTTTACTTCCTTGGGCTTTTTGTTTAAATTAACCAGCTACCTATCTCCTTTTCAAGTGGTTATACTATTTCTAACCCTTATAAGACAAATTTATTAAGTATATTACACGCTTGTACTTGCATGAGAAAGCTGGTGAAACTTTCGTCAGGGCTAGCGTGTGTATGAGATTTGCAAAATGTAAACTTAGGTCACTTCCATATATTTTTTGTGAGTGGAGGTTTGGCATAATTATATAATTCTAGTTTACAACACTCTAGTTTGACTGTTACGTTAATTGTAGAGCACTTTGTTAGGTCACAAATCCAGAAGTCTGGTACTGGACTTGGCAGGTTGCTTTCTTAGTGGCCTATTAGTTTATATTAGAGCACATACTTCTCAAGACGACTTTTTTTTCTTATCCGTGACTCTCTCTTCTTGAGATTGGATAATATATTGGATTACTAAAGAAGTGTTAGTATTGAATCAAATAGTTTTATTTTCTCTAGACCAGGGTTAAACCTGATGAATTGTTTCTACTCTGTTATGGAGTATATCTTCTTGGTGACAAAGACTTTCTGCCTCTGATTTTTATCTTAGTCATGGTTACATTTAATAATCCTGCTTTCCAGCTTTTTTCCTAGAGATCAGTCATCAGTGACTTGATACTTTGTCACCCTTTGTTTTCTGGTTTTGGGTTTTTTTTTTTTTTAAACATGTAACATTGGCTTTTCCTGCTGACAACAGTAACACAGTTTCAGATCATGTTTATAGAATGGTTATTTCATCACCTAACTAATCTCACCTCTAGTGTATGGATTCTGGTAAACTCAGTCAACAGTCTTCACAGCCTTTTCTATTTTTACTGACTTTGATTTAAAATCTAATCTTGGACCTTGAGGTATTGCTTATGAATAATGTAATAATGAGGTACTACTTAGAACAAATAATGGTAACATACTCTAGTGCATACTATAGGCAAAAGCTAATGGAAATATAGGTAGAAGAAATGAACCAATAGTTATTGAATGCCTTTTGTGTACCGCAGATGTGGAAATAGCAAGAAAACTAGAATTGAAAGTAAAGCGTTGAAAATGTGACTGAATTGCTGCCATCTCATGATCAAATTTGAATGGATGAAGAGTTGCTTCTTAGGGATGAGCAAAGAAAATGGTTTCTTGAGATGGAATCTACTGGTCCAGTTGTTGTGAACATTGTTAAAATGACAATAAGCGATTTAGGAATTACAGAAACCTGGTTGATAAAGCAGTGCCAGGGTGTGAGACAGTTGACTTCAATTTTGAAATAAGTTCTACTGGCTGGGTGTGGTGGCTCACACCTGCAATCCCAGCACTTTGGGAGGCCGAGGCTGGTAGATCACTTGAGGTCAGGAGTTCAGGACCAGCCTAGCCAACATGGTGAAACCCCACCTCTACCAAAATTAGCCAGGTGTGGTGCACACCTGTAGTCCCAGCTACTTGGGAAGCTGAGGCAGGAGAATCTCTTGAACCAGGGAGCAGGAGGTTGCAGTGAGCCGAGATGGCGCCCCTGCACTCCAGCCTGGGTGACAGAGTGAGACCTTGTGTAAAAAAAAAAAAAAAAAAAAAGGAAAAGGAAAAAAAGGTTTTACTGTGGGTGAAATGCTATCATGCTATCAAACAGCATCACATGCTACAGAGAAGTCTTGTGAAAGGATGTCAGTGTGGCAAACATTGTCTTTTAAGAAATTGTCACAGCTATCCCAATCTTAAACCACCACCACCCTGATGAGTCAGTAGCCATCGTTAACATTGGTGTAAGACCCTCCACCAGCAAAAAGATTGTTAGCATTTTTAGCAGTGACATATTTATCAATTATACATAATGCTGTTGTACGCTTTTAATAGACTATGGTATAGTGTAACCATAATTTATGCACTGGGAAACCAACAAATTCATGAGATTCGCTTTATTGTAGTGCTCTGGAATTGAGCCTGCAGTGTTTCTGAGGTACACCTGTGTATTTAGTATGTTCCTTGTATATAAAACCCCATTTTACAGAGTAGGAAACTAAGGCTTAGAGTTTGAGCAGTTTTCCCATAGATACACCAATAAATTGAGGGCTGCAGAGACCACTTAAGTGGTTCTCTTAACAGTAGTCTAGACATGACACGATGAGATTTGGCTTAGGAGTGACAATGGTAAGGAAGCTAAAGGATTCAGGAACCAAATACCAGTTACTGAGAAGAATGGCCTCAAAACATCACTTCTCAAGGAAGCCTTGATACCCTCACCCTTAATACACTGTATCCTCCATTTGAATGTTGTCAAGAGCTCTTCTCACGATTGTAAATAATAATTGTGTAATTTTGGTTTTTTTTCCTACTTTAGGTTGATCCTTGAGGGCAGGACAGTTCTTACGGCTTTATCCGTTGCCTAAGCACAGAGAGGTCTGCGAGGTCAAAACTACTCTCATGATAGCAAGATGCTTGTCTTTTTCATTTATTCTCACAGTGTGCAGAGGCTACATGATGTGTGATGACATCCTCATTGATGTTAATGAATGGTGCTATACTTGAATTTACTACGGTGTCGTTAGGTAGGTTTAGGTATGCATACTTGTTTTTAGAAATTATTTTTTCCCCTTTTCCCATTTTTAGAAATCAACTCACTTTTTAGGTTATGCCTTCAGTAATCTTTGCAACCTCAATATTGTGCAATTGTTACTTTAAAATACTGTAGTTTTCTTTGTGCCTAAGCATAAACTTAAGTACGTTTTGTTTTGTTTGGATAGTGGTTTAAATATTTTCCCAAAATATCCAAATTTAAAAATTTTATAACTTTAGAATTTAATAAATTTATTCTAAAATATTTATTTTTTTTCATTTAAGAATGGATCATTGGCTTAGAAAGACTGCTTCTCATTTACTTATTGGCTATACCATCTGTATACTAATAAAAAACAAGATTTGATTTGGAAGGACTGACTCAAACTAATGAAAATATGAAACCTGTCTTTCTGCTTTGGAGATACTTATCATGTTCTGCAGTAGAATAATTTAGTTCTTTTGTCTTTCTTTGGAGATAAGGTCTTGCTGTGTTGCCCAGGCTATTCACAGCTGCCATCATAGTGAACTACAGCCTGAAACTCCTGGGTTCAAGCGATCCTCCTGCCTCAGCCTCCTGAGTAGCTGGAACTATAGGCATGCACCACCAAGCCTGCGCTTTTAAGAAAATTTGAAAACGAATTTTTTTTGAGATAGGATCTTGCTCAGGCTAGTTGCTCAGGCTAGTCTTCAACTCCTAGCCCTGAGTGATCTTGCTTTGGGCCTCCCAAAATGTTGAGTTAATAGGCGTGAGCCACCATACCCAGCCAAAAATTTTTTTAGAGATGGGAATGGAATGATTTTGAATAGTGCTGGTGCCACCTATGTTGTGGCATCATTTTGAAACCAATCATTCAGAGTGCTTTTTTTGGTAAGGCATTACTTTTTAATGCAGGTATGCCACTACTGAAAAAAACAAAAAAAACCAGGTTTTAAAGCTGCAAATGAAAAAGCTACTTAAGTATCTTAAAAGATAAGTTACTTTATTATACACTAGAAACATACACAATAGCTGAAAAACGTAAAAAAATCTCACATTGCTGAATATCTCTGCTGGCTGAAGTGTAAGTAAAAGATCATAGTAGTGCCACTGTTGAGTGATAACAGCAACTTGTCATTAAAGATGTGTGTGCAGACATGGATTCTGAGTTAATATCTCATCTGTAGAAGTATACATTTGTCCCTTGCCTTAGGATTGGTTTCAGGACACCACTACCCCACTCTTGCTGGCCGTTCGCCAAGGACACCAAAACCCAAGGATGTTGAAGTCCCTTACATAAAATGGCGCTGTATCAGCATACAACTTAACACACATCCTCCCATATACTTTAAATAATTTCCAGATTTCTTATAATATTTCATACAATGTGAATGCTATGTAAATAGTTGTTACATTGTGTATTTATATTTGTACTATTGTTGTATTAAATATTCTCAAATATTTTCAAGCACATTTGGTTGAATCTGCAGATGCAGAACCTGAGGATATGGAGGGCTGACTGTGCTAATACCTTATAAATGGATGCATGCATGAACGTGGCTGGACTTGTTACTTGGCTTGTATTTGCCAGGCATCAGCATCAACTAGTTAAAGATACTCTTACGTGAAAGCTTGGCAGTAAACACATGTCGTGAAGTAATGCAAGTGTAGAATAACTTCTTAAAATCTCATGGTTTATCCTAAACTATATGTTGACATAAGAGTGGTGATAAGGCAACAGTAGGTAAAAGTAAAACTTCAGGCACCTTGGCACAAACTGAGGCAGTGGTATCAAACTAAGTTATTCTTCACTGCCATGCATTTGTGGTGTGAACCCCCACGAAAGAAAAAAACCAGTTTCACTCAAGAATGTCCTTGTGAAAGCAGTGACATTTTGTTAAATCTTAAATCCTCCAGTACATAACTTTTTGAAATGGTTGTCTCAAGAAAAAGCACTCATGTAAGCTGAATTATCTGCTATTTCCTTGGAGCCTAACAACTGACAGCAATTGTTTTCAATGATAAAATCCGAACGTTGAGTCAAAATCAGAATTTTGGGAAAACTTGTGCCTAATACCAGGAACTTGACAGCTTCCCAATACTTCATGAGATAGTGATATTGAAAATAATTTTTTTTTGGGGGGGGACACTTGGCTGACTGCAACCTCTGTCTCCTGGGTTCAAGCAGTTCTCCTGCCTCAGCCTCCTGTGTAACTGGGACTACAGGCGCGTACCACTGTACCCGGCTAATTCTTGTATTTTTAGTAGAGATGGGGTTTCACCATGTTGGCCAGGGTGGTCTTGAATTCCTGACCTCAGGTGATCCACCTTGGCCTCCCAAAGTGCTAGGATTACAGGTTTAAGCCACTGTGCCCGGCCAATGATATTTTAGGTACTATACAGTAAAATGGGCCAACATTTGGGAGATTTACATAACTCAGTGAACCTATATTTTCCTAATGACTAATACATGAGATTATAGAAAACTGCTAGTAACATTGTAACCAATGCAAAAGAAACAATTCAGTTGTCTTCTATTTAAGGCAGACATTTAGGGAAACTGAATTGCCAAAATGTAAAACAATGCACCTATTTTTTTTAAAAAATATGCGTTTGTTGCTATAATATTTAAATATTTTACTTTCTAATATGGTAAAATACTAAGTGATTTGGGGCCCTCAATCTTTAAGAATGTGAAGAGATTCTCTGAGGCCACAAGGTTTAAGAAATGGCTACTCTAGCACAACGCATATAGTAAATATAAATACTCAAGTACCTGTTGAATGACTTCATGGAGTTAAAGTGACTCCTGGTATTAAACCTGTATGGCTGGGATAATGGGCATGCTAGGACAGGAAGCAGATTTCCTTAACTTCAGCATTGTAACTCGTTAACAAACATGTTAGCCTGAGACAAAAGTATTAAGGGGTGACAGGAAAGCCTTTCATAAGCAATGTGATACTTATCACATTATTCAACATGTTATAAAATTTGGTATACAGGCCTATGGTGTTTCTCCTGAACTTTTGCCAGAGTAGAATGGTTCATGTTTTTCCTCATAGATTTTCACTCCTCACTAAACTTCATGTCATCTAACATGAACTTATTAGAAAAGGCTATGCTTGAGAATAAGGATATCTTTTTTCTATGCCTGTTGTTAACGAGTATGAAGCGCTTAGAGGCTTTAATGTACTTCAGGTTCCACAAACATTTCCAAATTTTCCCATTTTCAGTCTTCAACTTAACATTTTGGTCCTCGCAGTGGAGACCTGAGTCCTATCTGACATTGGGCCTACAGTTAGGGCAGAATTTCCTAAACTGCCATTTTTAAAGAAATAAGGGTAACCAAATGTTCCCCCTTAAAAGCACTCTGGTACACTCTAGTATTGGGAGATAACTATCTTCCCCAATTAGATTTGTAAAATCTTTCTCAATATTTACATTTTTTTTCCCCTCAATTATATTGACTTTTTCATTCCCAGTAACAATATGTCTGGTCTGTAACTGAGTCATTCCGTGTTTAGATTACAGATTCATTTCCCCATCTTTTCACATTCTTTTAGTCCAGGAGACCCACTTTGAAGGTTAAAACCAAGGTCACACAATGAATAGGCGGCAGTGTCACATATAACTCAACTCCAAGCCTCATGAATCCTGCTTATAGCCCACTGCCTATTCTAATCACCAGATTGAAAAACACCATACTAGGGAAGAAGATGGCAAACTATTGCCCACTACATATTTGCATCAGTCTTGTCAAATTTTTATTGTAGTATTTAACAGGATTAAAGCTATGATGAATCAAGTCAAAAATTATTTCCTTAAAAACTAAGCTAATAGGCAAAAATACTCGTGTGTTCAACAAATACCCACTCTGGCAGATAGGATACCCTGCCCTTAGTGTGGGCGGGGGGGGGGGGGGGGGGATGACATCACGGTGAAAACAGACATGGTCCTTGAACTTCCTGGTTCTGTGGGTTGCTTAATTTGAGGTTTAAATGGTTTCTCCCACCAGGTGAAAAGTTTTGTGTTCAGCCCATAAATAAAGCAGCTGTGAATTCTGATAGTGGTAAAAAGGCCAGTCTAGGATATAAAACCTTCATAAACATTTCCTATTCATTATGAAGTGTGGGGTAGGAGATCAGAGAAACCAGATGAGGATTGCTGGCTGTGCTGCTAATGTGAACTCTTCTTTCAAAAGTATTGTGTCCTTTTATTCTCAATGGAGACATCAAAAAGTATTAAGAGGAGTACTATTATAATACTAATAGGATACTGAAAATCTATGCTGAATGCAGCCAGAGGCTCCAAAATAAACAATACTATGATGAGTTCCACAAAAAAACCTCAACTACTCTTTGTTCCAGGGAAGCACCATTTTCCACAAAACGCTCAAGAAGGACTTGTTGCAACTAGAAAAGCAAATGTGAATCGTGATCCAGGAGAAAATAACAACTCACATAACTCCCAAATTAAAAGTTTTCCAAAGATGCATCAGTTTTTTTCTCTTGGCCTTTTAAGAAACTAGCCAACAAATACTCTGACAGGCTTGTGTTTGGTTTTGAAAACACACACCTTAGTGTACTGAAAGAAAAACAGTTTCTTTTAATTTGGTTTGTTGGTCCCATACCCCATCTATCAATGTATGTGCTATTTACAAATAGAAATGTTCTATACTAACAGTATTTTTGCAGTACCTTGGATAATTCCTAGATCTCTATTTTCATTCTGTGTATTAATGTGAATAACAGATGGATATTTTAATATTTAAGGCAGATGGTAAACTTTCCTATAGGTCTTGTGAGACTTCGTCTTACAGGCTGAACACCATTCACAAAATGTAATAATGCTTCATGCCTTCAGGTTGAGGTAAAGAAATTGAGCAACTGGATTAGCAAAGCTGCAAAGACAATGAAATGTGGCCTAAGATGTAATTATGTTCTCTGCCCTTCCTTTGGGCCAGGGTAGTTTTGCACTTAACACAATGGAAAATAGGCCATAAAGCCTGAAAATAAAATGTTCTAAACCCCAATCTCACAGCACTTTAGTAGGCTTTTCACTAGACACCTAATTTAAAGTATTTTCAACAAAATACTAATTAAGCTACCACTTCAAAAGAGCTTCAAGGAAAAGCTCTGCTTTCTTATAAAATCTTTTTGAGACAGTTTTGCTCGTTGCACAGGCTGGAGTGCAATGGCGTGATCTTGGCTCACCGCAACCTCCGCCTGCTGGGTTCAAGTGATTCTCTAGCCTCAGCCTCCTGAGTAGCTGGGAATTACAGGCGCCCGCCACCACACCTGGCTAATTTTTGTATTTCTAGTAGAGACGGGGTTTCACCATGTTGGCCAGGCTGGTCTCCTGACCTCAGGTGATCTGCACACTTCGGCTTCCCAAACTGCTGGAATTACAGTCATGAGCCACTGTGCCTGCTCTCATAAAACTTAAATTTCATCACATTACATTCACACCTTTTGCTAACCAGGATGAAGAGCCTTAAACAGGTTTAAAGAGTGCAGACTGCACTTTTGTTAATACTATTTTTCTCTCCAAGTTCTTTTATGCTAACA
This sequence comes from Nomascus leucogenys, assembly GCF_006542625.1. NCBI lineage: Eukaryota > Metazoa > Chordata > Mammalia > Primates > Hylobatidae > Nomascus > Nomascus leucogenys. The sequence goes on from NC_044401.1 coordinate 55,837,539, forward strand.
TTTCCAGTCGTGGGAAGTACAAGTACTATTAGTCATCTTCATTCTTTGCATTACCAAAGAGTTCCTCTTTCTCCATCTTGTTCTGAAGGATGAACAAAAGCTTGAGGTGTACGTATCAGAACATAAACTGCAGCACGAAGACCACCAACGTTCACCCAGACTGTATCCACCTTTCGCCATACATGTCGCATTCCAGATAACGCCTGTGTACACACCAAAAGCATAACAATTAGGTTGACAATTTACTTTTACATCAGCCAAGATTCTTAACTGCCAGATAAGAAACCTCAGGGGAAGAGAAAACAAATCTTATCCAAACAAACATCCCCAAATCTCAAACAGATCCCAAAGTTGCCACAGGCTGCAATTTTGAGCTAATGTGTATAGCACCTTGGTAAAGCATTTTGTGTCTTGAGTAAGTAGCACAGCTCGGCCTGTGGTAGGTGTGCAGACACGGCTCATCTCCCGTAGGCAAGCTGGATAAAGGTTCCAGTTTCTCTTCTTGGATCCCATCCTATAATAGAAGGTCTCATGAGTCAAACACTGTTGCAAAAGATACAAAATAGAAGGACTACATGAAACAAAAACAGTTTCATGCGTCCTGAGGCATGAAAAATAGCTGTAGTTTTAGAAACCAGACCTTTGCCATTACATGTCAATGAAATAAGCTGAGTTAGTAAACTGCTTAGAATTCTGAATCAAAAAAATTTTTTTTGGACAACTGTGTTAGTTATATGACTTGTCCTCTTAGTATATATAATAAGCAGTCAAACTATATAAACCAAACAAATGATTAGAAATCATTTAGGCCGGGTGTTTTGGTGGCTCATGCCTGTAATCCCAGCAGTTTGGGAGGCTGAGGTGGGCAGATCACCTGAAGTCAGGAGTTTGAGACCAGTCTGGCCAACATGGTGAAAACCCGTCTTTACTAAAAATACAAAAATTAGCTCGGCATGATGGCACGTGCCTGTAATCCGAGCTACTCAGGAGGGTGAGGCAGGAGAATCCCTTGAACCCGGGAGGCAGAGGTTACAGTGAGCCGAGATCGTACCACTGCGCTCCAGCCTGGGCAACAGAGCGGGGCTCTGTCTCAAAAAAAAAAAAAAAAAAAAAAAAAAAAATCATTTATGCTGAGAAACAGAATCAGAACCAAGTCTTCTACCACCTTTTTGTGTAAGATATATAATTCAAGAATGGGCTAGAAAGTGAATTACAGGTAATTTAAAAATGAACCTCCTATGACGGTCAGGATTCAAAATGTAGTTAATACATTCCTGAGTTCTCAGAAGAAACATAATGGGTGAATCCATCATGTTGTTAAGTGAAAAATAGCTCTGCTAAGCCTGCCACAATTCAAGATTTTTTTCCTGACTTAGAATAAACACAAGGAAAATAATGACATATTTAGAAGACAAGCAGGTACTACTATAACAAGTGAAAGTAAAATTCATTAAAAAAAAACCCAACCAATTCTCACCTTTTTCCAAATGGCAAATCTGTTACAATAATATCCACAGAGCCAGTTCTCAATGGCAGATTGCAGATATCCCACTGAACAGCATCTATGGGCAAGCCCCAGGATGGTTTGCTGTGGGGACAAAGGAAAGGTGCTTCAACATATTGTGAAGCATAAAATTGTTACAATTTTTGTTTCTGAAAAGAGACTGCTACAGCAAAATATAAAATGCTAAGGATATCAGTGATAATATCAACCTATTCGAAATTTAAGAAGTGGCACAAAGGTAAAAAATAGAAGGTCAGGCTGGGCATGGTGGCTCGTGCCTATAATCAGCACTTTCATGGGCTGAGGTGGGAGGATCACTGGAGTCCAGGAATTTGAGACCAGCTGAGCAACACTGTGAGACCTTGTCTCTAAAATACTTTTTTATAAGTTAGCAAGGCATGATGGCACACACCTATAGTCCCAGCTACTCAGGAGGCTGAGGTGGGAGGATCACTTGAGCCCAGGAGTCAGAAGATGCAGTGAGCTAGGATTGTGCCGCTGTACTCCAGCCTGGGTGACAGAGCAAGACCCTGTCTCAGAAAAAAG